>NW_008331036.1:1411250-1494971 GCF_000622305.1 Nannospalax galili | reverse complement strand
ATATATATATATATATATGTAGATGCAAATACTGCTGTGGTTTTTCTTTCAATATTTACAATAAGAACTAGGACAAGCAGGAAGAGACCATAGGAAGAAAGAAAGGAAAATTTTAAAATCTAAAGTGTATGTTTTACTTTGCCTGTAAGCCTGTGTTTTTCAGCCTTTACGGTGTCTAGTCAATTGATTGGCAGGTGGGAATGAAGGTCATCCTCATTCCAATGCAGTCATTAGATGATCATTTAGTGCATTTGGTACAAAGGGCAAACTCACCATCTCTAATCATCTGCCTTCCACTAATGAGGTGAGCATCTGGCTTTCCTTGAATTTACTGCTTTGTTTCTGTTGGGAAGTAATAGGATGCAAATGCCTGATACAAAAGGTTTACAGGAGAAAAAGAGATTTTAGTTTTAAAGTCCTTGTGGGGCTTAGTGGGGTGGTTCCGTATTCATTTATGGGAGTTATTAACAAGATGGTAGAAGTAGCAGCGTGAAATTACCATGAGAATTACCATTTGGTTTTGCATTCAGAGCATCTCTTCTGTTTCCATTTGAAAGATCTGAACCGTTTAGGATCTAGTTTATGAGGCTCTTATCTTTGAGCGTCATAGTCAAAACCTACAATACTATCACCAAGTACTTGAAATTTAATTTTGTTAATATTTTAACCTGTAGAAGTAGATATTTTCCTGCTCTCATTCGAAATGGATAGTCTCATAAAGATGTATAATTTTTACCTACTCATTCTTAGCAAAGGAGATGACCAACAGACAAGGAACTCTTTTTAAAAATATTTAACAAATTAAAGGAACAGTAACTTCTCTTTCAAGCATCAGGATTGTAACTATTTTTACCCTCTCCTTTTCGATGTTTTCTCTGTTGATGTCTTATAAGTAGTTTGCTGCACAGTACAGATATTTTTATACATCAGCACCTGCATATTTATGCTCATTTTAATCTATATTTATATGACAGCCATCACTCTGAAATCAAAGATTTTTGAATCTTAAATTGAAATAAACTTGATTAGCTACATCAAGAAAGTTTGATAGCAAAGTGCTCCAGAAACTCATCATCACAGAGACTGGAAGAGTCCTTGAGGCTTCTATGTGATCCCTGAATGTAAAGGAACACTTACTGGTTTTAAAGCAGAAAGAAAAGTGTTGCAGAAGTTATTCAAAGGTGAAGACTACATAGAATAGAATTACCATCCTATAACAGCTAAAAATCCAAGGCCCACATAAAACAGTTCCTTCAGGGAAGTTGTCTCAAATGAGTCCATGCAGGCTGTCACTACAGAAAGGGTATTTTTGCAGTAGGAGAGTGAAATCTGTGGGTACTGATAAATAAAGAATAGTTATGTACATGGAGAAAAGAGAAAATCTTGGGACTGGAGAGGTGGATCAGTGATTAAAAGCACTGAATGCTCTTGCAGAGGATATGGGTTCAACCATGCACATGGCAAATAACAACCATCCACAACTCCAGTTTCAGGGGAATTCTATATACTCTTCTGACATCTGAGGGCATTGCATGACATGGGCGCACTTACATGCATGTAGGCAATGCACTCAAACACATAAATTTTTTTAAAAATAATTTTTAAATGATTTTTGATGGCAGGACATGCATTTAATTACTTTTATGGGCCATGCAGGAAGACAGAACAAAAAGAAAAATTATGGAGTGTGTAGCAGGTGAGAAAATCGACTTGTAGAATTTGTACAATTTTTAGAATTTGTACAATTTATAGACTTTGTAGAATTTGTAGAATTTGGTACAGGGGGGCAGTGATGATATAAACTGTATAATAAAAGCTGAAACTGCAGTGAAGAATAATTGATGCAGAAATGACTACTGGATGAAGTGATGGGTTTGTCTGGTTGTATTGGAAAGCACAGATTTGAATGTTGTTCTATTGACTGAATAGAGGTTGGAGTTAGGTCGTGGAAACTGGTGACTATGAAGATAAGTTTTATTTGAAATAAAATTGATTTCTTCCCAATAGAAAATTTAGCCCCAATACTATAGTGGGTTTTCTTTTAGAGCACTAGCCAATTTTGTATCTACATGAAATTTCAGTATTTAAAAATGTATACACACCATGAACATTTATGTATACTCATAAGGACATAATTTAAAAATATTTCATTGAACTAGAAAATTTAAAACAACTGCAAAATTTTCTAGATCTTTATGGTCCACCAAAGTTAAAACAAAAATGCCATAAATAATTTAAACAGACCCATAGCAACCAATGAGAAAGATGCAGTAACTCAAATTTTCCTAGATTAAAAGAGCCTGGGTCAAGACAGGTTTCAGCACAGAATTCTACCAAATCTAAAAAAAAATACAAATACCAATACTCCTCAAATTATTCAATAAAGTAGAAAAGGAAAACTCCCAAATTCTTTCTATGAAGGTAGTATTTCTCTGATACCAAAACCAAAGACGCAAACAAAAAAGGAAATTATAGACCAATGTCTGATGAACATAGATTCAAAAAAAAACTCAATAAAATAGACACAAACCAAGTGCATGAACACATCAAAAAGATCAAATCAGATTAATCCCAGAGATGGAGGGATGGTTCAGCATCTGTAAACAAATAAATATATTCCACCACATAAACAGACTCAAAACAGAAACCACATAATTACTTCATTAGATGCAGAAAAGGTCTTTGACTAATCCCACATACATTCATGACAAAAGTCTTGGAGAATCTTGGGGAAAAGGGAACATATTGCAACATAATAAAGGCTATATACAACAAGCCTACAGCTAACATGATACCAAATGAAGAAAAACCCCAAGCATCCTCATTGAAATCAAGAACAAGACGAGGATGTCAACTATCTTCATTCCTGTTCATAACAGTACTTGAAAGCTTAGCTCAAGCAGTAAGACAAACCAAAGAGATAAAGGGGAAAGGAAGAAGTCAAAGTATCTGTATTTTCAGATGATTCTATACATAAAAGACACTTAAGTTTCCATAAGAAAACTCTTAGAACTGTTAAGTGTTTAACAGCAAAGGAGCATGATATAAAATTAAAAAGCTAATATCAGTAACCTTCCTATAGTACCAACAACAAACATACTGAGAAAGAAATCAGAGAAACTATCCCATTCACAGCAGCCTCAAGACACATAAAATATGTTGGAATAAATCTAATCAAGGAAGTAAAGGACTTGTATAATAAAAACTTTAAGACACTAAAGAACGAAATTGAAGAAGACATTCCAGGACATGGAATGACCTTCAATAGTAAATGGTCACAAATTTGAAATTTATTAAAATTCCAACAAAAGTCCTCAGAGAAACTGAAAAAATTATCTCAAATTTCATATGAAAACATAAAAAATCCAGGGCAGTCAAAATAATCCTGAACAATTAAAGAACTGATCTCAAATTATACTATAGAGCTATAGTAGTACAAACATCATGATTCTGGCAAACAAACAGACACATTGATCAATGGAATAGAATTGAAGGCCAAGATTTAAGTCAATACATTACAACCACATGATTTGTAATTTACACAAAAGGAAAATAAAGCTTATTTGAAAGTTTTAGAACTAACCACAAAGTGTCTAGCACTTTGGGATAACTTCTATGTGACTTACATGTGATACTACCATATTTTTGATTCAGTTTTTGGAGTTTAAGACCAGTTCTGTGCCAGTAACAGAACTCTTGTGTATAAATTTATAGGTTTTCCTAATTCATTCATATTGGAAAAATGTAAGTAGATGCAAATTTCTGGCTAGGTTCTGGTTATCAGTTTAGATGAAAGTTTCATGGCCATTCACTATCTTGTACTTTATGACCTGCATACAATTAAATTAGATTTGATTACATATTGCTAATAAATATGACGATCATTAGATACATATTTCACTAAATTAAAATGAAGAAAGGAAAAATAAAACAATAAAAATATTTATTTAAAATATTAACAGAAGAAGCAATTAAATTGCTGGATATATAACTTTAGCATATATTTGAAAATACACAAATTCTAATCTATAATTTACTCTTTTCTCATTCATCATAGAACTCTACCTAGAACACTAGTTTGTCACTATAGCTTACAGTTTTATTATACAGTTTATTTGTACTAGGCTATTAATATATAAAAATTCTTTATTGCTGCTTATCATTTGATATGTTATTTAAGGTACAGGCAAAACTGCAAATTTCCTTAGTGTAACTGAGATGAATCAATTTCTCTTGTATGCAGTTAGGAAGAAGACCTAGAGTACATTTTTAATGCACTAGAATTCATCTGAGTCTAGGCTAGCTCCCTAATTTGCACTTCCTTTACTTCAGAAAGAGGAAAAGAAAATGGGAGCAAGCACTTTTCTTTCTAAAGGGATCCATAGGTTTACTTACTGTCACATCCTATCAATTACCTGACTACAGCTAGATGCAAGGGAGGCTGGGAATTGTAGATGCTGGATAGGGAAGTAGGGGTGGTGATAAGACTCCTTGGATTACAATAAAGAAGGGAAAATGGATATTGGAAGACAATTAGTCATCTTTGCTTTGGTGTCTAAAATCCTTAATGCTCAAATGTATATGTGAACATCTTGGCATAATGCATGGAACTCAGGTGAAAGTGGTGTGAGGTTTGTAATGCAAACGTCTCAATTATTTTACTTACTTGTTTGTAGAGAATAGATATGGGGGTGTCAATGAGTTAGTGGTCGTGAAAACCAACCTTATCTGGGAAGTGAATTCAGAGTAAACAGAATATTATACCTCCAGGAACTCACACAGATTCACTCCCTGAGAGGGTCAACAGACAGAAAGAATGACACTTAATTGAAAGACATCATGCACCTCCTAGTCTCCTAAGACAGAGCACGACCTACTGCACAGCTTTGAGAAGGAACAAACATCAGGGAAGAAGTTTATTTCAGTCCTCCCAAACCCATGCAGATTAAATAAGATCCTGAAAAATAAACTCAAAAATAGAAAAAGATAAGCTAAAAAAAATCAATGATACCAACTGCCCACCATCCCTATGCTATAGCAAGATTGTCTTGACTTTGTGCCAATTATCCCATACAAAAGAATATAATTAGATCTCAGGATAATGACAGAATAATGAGACATCATGCCAGTGCAGCCTTGTTGTTTGTGAAGACTTTCACATTCTTTACTTAGCAGACAGACCTGTTCTCCAGTGAACATAATATAGAACAGTTTTGTTTCTCTTTGTTCATTTCTACTAAAGACACACACACACACACACACACGTGCACACACACACACACAACACACACACACACACACACACACACACACACACACACACGGTATTCAATAGCTTTACTTCTCTTAAAGACAAAATATCACCAGGAATTAAAATTTGGGGGGGGGGTTCAAATAGATTTTTTTGTGAATTTCATGTAATACATCTTGATCATCTTTAGACCCTACCCACTAACTGCCTTCCTCCCCATAGTGCCTCCTGCAATGATTCTTATGCATTCTTTCATGAACGTTAAGGCCTATTGAACCAGTTTCTGTTCCCAGATGTGTTTCGGTGTGACTTTGTTCACCGGAGCCTGGTAAACTTGTTTAGCATCACTGCCTTAAAGATCAACTCTCCCTCTCCTGGTAGTCATCAGCTGCCAATAGTTTCTCAGGTACAGTCTGGGCTTCTTACCCATTTCCCCCTTCAGTGCTGGGTTTTGTCCACTTTGAACTTGCATGGGTCTTGTGCATCCTGCCATTGCTGTGCGTTCCAATGAGTAACTTCCTAGCTACCTGGAAAACTGTTTCCTTGTGGTTGTCTATCAGCTCTGGCTCTTCCACAGTGGTCCCTGATCCCTGGATGGTAGAGGATTTGTATAGCATTCTCCCTATGGACACAGTCGACAGAGTTGAGAAATGAATTAATGTTCCTTTTGCCACCTGGGCTGCTATGTCCCCTGAAGCTTAGGTACAGAAGTTGCATTGAATACTGCCAAAATAATACAGGTGATTATCACAGCCCTTAACTGCCTCCCAGACCTTGAAGGTAAGACCCTATTGCTAAAGTACAGGACATACTTTGAAACATAGAACTTGGTGTAATGGAGCTGGAACTCATCTGGAAGCCTCTTCCCTGAAGAGTAGCTCTCATAGTGTCAGAGAATGCTATGCAAGATGCTAAGGAAGGAAACCAATCACTGTTCCTATCCAGCTCTAAAACACAACAATGACTGGCCCAGCAAACTCTCTCTCTATTGGTGCAACAGTGGCACTTTTATTTTGGGAATAATCACCAGCTGTCTAATTGGATGTAAGGCCTTCTCAGTGGGAGATGACTCACATGTGACATCATAATCATAACCAAATACACATGACTGAAGAGGTCATAGATTCTTGAGAAAATCCTAGTTTTGTCACGTCCCTAGACCAATGTAATTTCTTAGTGTATTCTAAATATGTATCATCATGTATAGAGACAAGTGTACCTCTCACTACTCATTTAAAAGCTTCTTGCAACAGATGGAGTCTATTACAAAGTTCCACAACTGGCCAAATACAGAGAATAAGTGTCTGTGAGAAGCCCAAACCAAGATCTTTTTGAGATAAGATCTCCCTGTAGCCCCAGCTGACCTAGAACTCTCTGTGTAGACCAGGTTGGTCTTCATTGATCTCATAGAGATCAGCCTACCTAAACTTCCCAAGTGCTGAGATTAAAGGTTTGTACCACCTCACCTGCCAAGAATTAAAATATTTTGAGAACAAGTTTTTAAAAATTTGATTGAGCTTTTGTACATTTCATTTAACAGTTCTTAATCAAATTTAGACCCCCTCTTCCATGTATGTCCCCTCCAAACCAGACTTTATGTATTTTGCATATATATATAAAGTCCTATCAAGTCAGGCCTTTGTACCAAGTTGTTCTTTAGTGCAGATTCATCCACTGGAGTCTAGACAACCTTTCTAGAGATTGTAAGTAAGGCCTATTCTCCCTCACTCAGCAGTAATCAGTCTCCAGTGATTCACAGACTAGGGCTGTCAGCCACCCATTCCCCTCACTCCACTCTGTGCCCTTGTCTGATTGAATTGGCATGGGTCCTGTGCTCGATGCCATCATCGCCACATGTTCACATGTGCCACCTTCCAGTGGCCTGTAAGTCTCTGCTTCCCTATGTTTATAAACCACTTCTGGATCTTAAAATCTTTCTGCCCACTTTTTTTATAATAATCCCTGAGCCCTGGGTGGGTGAGGTTTAATATAAGAGCCTTCTTCAGGGACACACACTCTGCAGTGTTATATTCTTTAAACTAGCCAGTTGTGGCCTTCTGTATGCATCACACCCTGTTGTATAAGGAAGCTTCACGGGGAGTTGAGGGATATGCTTGTTCCCCACCCCTTTCCACTATGTTCCATAAGCCTTGAACATAAAGGTTCAGCTGCATATATGTCACATAGGACTGGGCTTCTCTCAGATGAATGATTTCTGTGTCTAACCAGTTATGGGATTCTGTAGTAGCCTCCATCTGTTGCAAAAGAGACTTCTTTGATGAGTGGTGTGCAGTATATTTGTCTGTGAATATAAGGTGTGAATATAAGGATCCATGTTTAGCATATGGTAAGAAATTTCATTTGTTTAGAGTTATGACAGAGATAGGGTTTCCTCTAGGGTTTATGACCTCTCCAGCCATGTGTATTTGACTGTGTTTACAGTGATACCCATGAGTTTACTCTCATTGAATGGGCTTTAAGTTCAGTTAGCTATTGATTACTCTGAAGCTAACAGTGCCATTACTGCACCCAAAGAAGCAGTTTGCTGTGCAAGTCATTATGATTATTAGGCTTTAGGGCTAGTTGGACCATTGATTGATTTTCTCACTTAGCAGTTTGCATAGTATCCTCTCGACCTTCCAGTGCTCCAAGTCCTGTGTCCAAAGTATGTCCTGTCTTCAGCAGTAACGTCTTATCTTCCAGTTCTGGGAAATAGCCTATGTCATTTGGTAGTATCTTGGACTACTTGGGCAAACCACTGAGGGAGATCGCTCCTGTCTGGTGCTGTGTTTCTTGCCATACAGCCTCCAGATATACATATGTCCTAATGTTCAGGCACCATATGTGCATTTCTCAGGGGGTTTTGGAGGCAATACATTTTCCTCTGGCTTCCCTAGGCTTCCCAAGATCCACTCATTTCTACTCTTTCTCCCTCCTCCCTCCCCAGTCCAAAGGTCCCCATTATCCCCACCCTCCCCCAACAACACCTGACTCCTGCCAACACCCCTCTCCTGAGTTCCCTACTCCTCCACCCTGGCTCCCTGCATGTCCCTCAAACCTTTCCTACCAGTTGAACAGTTCTACCCACCCAAACCCATTACATCTGTTCCCTACTCTCCCCCTCTGTAGGGTTCTTTCATTTCCTTTACCTCAGTGTTTCCTTTCCATTTTCCTGGTGCCTGTTGTAACATCAGGATATATATGCATATATTGGTGTTATGATCTGCAAATGTGGGAAAGCATACATCACTTGCTTTTTTGAGTTTGTGTTGCTTCACTAAGTATAACACTCTCTAGTTCCATCCATTTACCTGAAAATTTCATAATTTCATCTTTTCTTGCTGCTGAGTAGAACTCCATTGTTATTAATAAAACTTTGACATTTTGGTGACTCAAATTCATAATATATAATCAATGTAATGATTATTTCTCTAATACTTGATCATTGCAATGTAATTCCAAACATAGCTTAAAGAAACATCTTATATCAAACTGTAGGAAATTGCTTGGATTTGCATCATGAAAAATGATAGAAGGGTTACCACACAACAGAGTTCAGGGGTCTCCTGCCAGCATCCTCCTGAGGGATGCTTTCAAAAGTAGTCATCTATATATGATGAGTAAGCAGCTGAAGAGTTATACAGAAATTAGTTTAGTTAGTGTAGGTCTCTCCCTTCCCTCATGGGTTGTTGGTCACTGATCCATGAGAACAAAGGGAGCAGAGGCAGCAGGCAGGCAGGTGAGAACAATGGAAAAAGCCTTCCCGGAGTCAGCTTCAGTGAGGCAGTTCATTTATTCAGCGGGGATCAGGGGAAAATATAAGGGGAAGACGGCAGCCAAAGCTTCACCTGATAGGTGCTCATGATATACTTTATTTACATGTGGCAGGAGGACCCTATCATCTGGCTGTATGTAATGCCTAATTATCATACAGAAAAAGCATAGGGGCAGCTTTTGCAGGTAACTATGCCAAAGGTCAAGCTCCAAATAAGGCCAGGCATCTGTGCTTGGAGACACTTTCCAAATAAGGTCAGGCAGAGAGCAGGAAGCCCCTGCTGAGAAAGGGAGTCCTCCATTCAGAGCCAAGCTCTGTAGAGCTATCCGGACATGGTGGACTGTGATCTTAGCAGCAGGGTCCCCTAAAATCTCCCCGTTTTGTTTTATAATGGAGAGGTGTCATCACAAGCTTTAAGAGCAAACTCATCTATATCAGGAGAATCCAAAGTCTGATAATTGATCATGACCTGATTGGTAGTAATTTTTGCAATGGTAGTAATTTGTTGGCAAAGAAATTATATGGAACAGTGAGCAAGCATCAAAATAACACACACCATAATCAGGGGGCTAACAAAGGGTAAGAGCCATGAAAACAAGGGGTTACTAAACCAACTTAATTATTTGGTGGGTTGAAATCTTGAAAATAGATCATATGAAGTTTTTTGAGAGTATAAACATTGGTTTCAACAACATTTGACTCATTTACAAAAAAGCAGCATTCTTCTCCCAATACTACACATGTACCCCCATGTTCGACAGTTATTAAGTCTAGTGCCCTTCTGTTTTGGAGCACAACCCCAGCAAGAGAGTTCATCTGTCATTGGAGAGACTCAAGGCTGTCAGTTGTGGATGCCATTGTTTGGTCGAGCTTGTCTCAAAAGTCCCCTGCCCAAGCTTGTCACAAAAGCTGATGGGTTTGTACAATGGCAACAGTTGCAGAACCTCTGGCATCCAGGGAGAGGGTGCATCCAAGTCCCATGAGCAGGGGGATGAAGGTTTCTCTCTGCAGGCAGGTGTGAAGGAGGAAGCCAGCCTCTTCTTCCTCAAGCAGGTACACCTGGGGGGTAATCATTACAGGTATGCAGAAGGTGGACAAAGAGGAGTTAATGCAGGGCTGGGCATTTCCTGGGCATTTCCTTTGCACCGTAGAAAAAGAGGATGGGTGACACATGCTGTCCTGGAGAGAGTAACATTAGTGAGGCATTTGTAATGAGTAGGCTTATTTTTACTGGAAATGTAAATTGGATAGTTGGACAGTTGTTCAAATAAGGGAATTTCTGACAGGTGAGAGTCAGTGAAATATTTCATTGTTTCGGAGTAAAGAAGGGTGGTATTAACCTGTACTGCTGTCAATAAGTGTATACTGTTGGATGTACAAAAGAAACACAGGCGTTAGGGTAGGTGGTGAAGGGAAGGAATTCAGCAACGTATTGAATATATTGGCTCCAAGACAGTTTTGATCTTATCTGGTCCTCTGTTTGTCCTGTAGAATAATATTATGATGAGTTATCACAGGCTTAGCTGCAGGTACAAGCTGTAGAGAGATTTGAAAATCAGTGGTAGGGTAGCTAGAGAATGTGACTGGGTAGAACTCTCCCATCACCCCAACACACCATCGGTCGTCCCATGGATCTGCAACATATATTAGGTAAGAGTCATGGTATCCATAGAGATACTTAATATCTTTCAGGTAGATGGGTCTTTCTTGTCTTGTCACACCCTGATATTCCCCAGTCAACCCTTGTTCTGACCTACAGAGATTGAAATAGTGGCAGCCTCCATAGGTATCAACTTCTTTGAGGCATGATGGATCTGTCTGTCAGAAAGGAAAGCAAACATATTTGTCAGTCTTGTATCCACTACCATTTGGGTATATTATGATATCTGTGGGCTTTTGACATCCCATTAGGGGTCAGTCTTTGGTTCTGATTATCTGATTTTTCCCTTGATATGTTTCCCTGACATATAATCTCCAGAGCATAATATTGGGGGGGGGCTGGTCAAAGCTTTGGTGTTAAGTAGAGTAAAAACGGGCATGAGAATGACAGAGAAAGACACTGGGGGTGGGCATCTGCAGTGGGTGGTATCCACCAGATCATGGATGTCTTTCCATGTGATCCAGTATGGTTTCAGGTGTCATTTCCTCTTCTTCCTTTTTGTTGTCTCTGACAGAGTCATGTGAGCCATTTTTTTGTGGGCAGAGAGGTGCTGGACATTTCTGGCTGGAGCCCAGATAGGCTTTGGTTGATCCTGTGGAAAAACACAAGCAAATCCTCTCTCTGTGGTCAGCAATGGATCTGGTCCTTTCCAGATTCCATTGAGGGGGTCCCTCCACTTAACCACAATAGGTGGTATGGGGGTGTGTCTGGGCCCAGTGTTGGGCAATGGGGGGGCATCAGAGCCTCGATATACATTGAGTACATTAAGGGTAAACAAGGCTAATGCTAATTGAATGTTGGGAGAATACGTTGTTTGAGCCAGTCTTTGTAGTTGGTCTTTTAAAGTTTTATGTAACCTTTCTACAATGGCTTGTCCTTTTGGGTTATATGGGATGCCAGTGTGATGGGTGATTTTCCAGGCTTCACAAAATTTTTTAAATGGAGAGCTGGTAAATGCTGGGCCATTATCCATCTTTAGTTATGAGTGGAGGCTCATGATAGCAAAGGATGAGAGTGCATGATTTATTAGATTTTTTTGAACTTTCGCCAGTTTGGACAGTAGCCTAAAAGAAATGGGAGTATGTGTCTACAATTAAAAATACATGCTTTTGTCTACCAAATTGGGGAACATGGTTTACATCAATTTGCCAGAGGGCATTAGATTTTAGCCCCTGAGGGTTGGTGCCCATCTATTGTATAATGGGGCTATGTATCATTGATATACAGGAGGAGCAGGTTTTAACAATGTGTTTAAGTTGTTTGAAGGGAATGTGGGGGAATCTGAGATGGAGCCCTCATAAATTAATGTGGGTGGCATGGTGGAGGTGCTGGGCATCCGTTATGTTGGCGGAGAATGTTCCAGTGGTGGCTACCTTATCTGCTATGGCATTTCCTTTAGTAAGAGGACCTGGTCGGGGGGAGTGGGACCTGATATGCTGGACAAAGAACAGAGCCACCTGTTTCTGTAGTAGTGTAGAAATTTTAATTAGCAGGGGTGAGAGGGGTAGCCATCTATTTTGAAAAAGGAGGTACCTGGCCATGGGAGTAAATTAACAGTGTAAATGCTGTCAGAATAAGTATTGAAGGGTTCATCGATTTTATCAAGGGCCATATAGATAGCAAAGAGCTCTTTAAATTGTGGGGATTTGTCAGGCAGAAGCTAAAAATGTATCATGGGGGGTCATTAGAGGAGTTGTGTATGACCAATGCCACACCCTTTTATCCCTTATGTGTAAAGGCTGTTGTAGTATTTTTTTTTTATGGGTTTTCAGCAGAAGAGCTGAGGTGGGAGCCAATGAATCACCAGAATAACTGACATCCATTTATCTTTGGGATAGTGATTATCATTCAGTCCTGGGAAGCCTATTACGCTAACTGAAAAAGAGGAATAATGTTTTAGGAGCCATTGTACATCTGAAAATGGGATGGGGATAACGAGGGTATCAGGTTCTTTTCCTATAATCTGTAGGGTTCTATCTCTTCCTTGATGAATCATAGATGCAAGGGTGTCTATTTCTGTAAGAAAGTGGGGGCACCCCATACCAGCATGTGAAGCCATTCTACTACTCCCTGTGGCTGATAAATTGCTCCCACCATGGTGGGGGAAGAGTTAAAAATTAAGAGTTGAACCAGCACCTTGGAGTCATATCTGACCAGCGTTGCCTTTTGGAAGTTGTTATTAATAATTTGGAGAGCCTTTTTGGCATCTAGGTTCAGATACCATCCGAAGGATGGATTTCTGTCTCCCTTTACGAGGTCAAAGAATGGCTGTAGTTGACTTGTGGGGATGGGAAGCCAGGGCCTGAGCCAATTAATATTGCCTAAAAAGCTCTGAAGGGAATTAACGGTAAGGGGATGAGGGGTATCCAGGATAGGTTTAAGGGGCCTAACAGTGGTAGGTGTTATTTCAGTCCCCAGGAAGGCAATGGGGGGAATTAATTGTACCTTATTTGTGGCTATCATAAAACCTTTTGTCTTTAAGGTGTTTATCATAGAACCTCTCAGGTACTCCAGGGAGGAATCCTTGTCTTTCCAGACCAAGAGGTCATTCATATAATGATAAACATGTAGGCCTTTTTTCAGAAGGGGTGCCAGTGAGTTTGCAACGGCCTCCTGGCAGATTGTAGGGCTATTTGCCATGTCCTGTGGGAGAACTTGCCATTCATATTGATTGGCTGGCCCAGAATTGTTAATTTTTGGAACTGAGAAGGCAAAATGTTGGCAATCATTATTATGTAAATAGATGGAGAAGAAGCAGTCTTTTATACCTAGGACTAATAGGGATGTATTAGTGGGGATGGCAGAGATCATGGGCAGGCCTCTTTGGGGTGATCCCCGTATTTTCATCATTTTGTTTATGGCTCTGAGGTCTTATAGCAGTCGCCATGCACCTCTCTTTTTCTTTATTACAAAGACCTGGGTGTTCCATGTGCTCCTAGAGGGCCAAATGTGACCCAACTATAACTGTTCTTTTACAAGTTCTGTGAAATGAGTAACTTCTCCCTGGTAATGGGCTTTGTCCCACCCAGACTGGTTCTTTGGTGATCCAGTTGAGGCAGGGAGTCTGGTAATCAACAGTGGCCATTAGGATTGGCTTTTTTTTTTTTGTTTTTTTCTTCTGGGAACCTCATATAATCAACTATTTGAAGGCACTCCCCTACAGATCCACTGGCAAGAAGTACATTGAGGTCTTCCAGGATATCTCGTCCTAAGAGAATTGTGGCTATATCTATAGCCTATAGTCCTATAGTCCTATGAGATTTGTGGCTATATCTATATAATCAGGGGTCTTATTGTGCCGACCTCTCCATCAGGATCCTCCCATTTATAGAAGTCTTTGGTGATGAATGCTCGGGAGGGGCCTCCTACTCCCATCAATTGAGGTACCAGTATTAACTCCCAGTGTGGGGGGACCTCAGAGCATCTTAAGATGGTTTTATCAGCCCCAGTGTTGAGGAGGCATTTGAAAGGTTTATTGTCTATTTTATGGTTAGTTTTGGATGGGTGTTTTCTGTAATGTTGGTTACCCACAATGTTTGTGGCTTCCCTCTTGTTAGTGGGGCTAAGGGTTGCCCCAGGAGGAGTTTAAAGGTGGCAAAGTTTGCCATCTTTCTCATATTTAGATTTACAATCTTTTCTCCAGTGAAAGTCCTTTTTACAGTGAGGACAGAGGGATTTAGGTGGTTGAAGGGCAGCCGAATCATTTTTGGGGCAATTTTCTTCCCAGTGCCTGGTTTCCCCACATTTACAACATCTTGAGTTGGATCGGGTTACAGCTAAAAAGGCCTGGGCAAGGGAGAAGGCCTGGCACGAGGCAGTCCCAGTGTCATGGGGTGGCCACAATCCATTTGTCATAATGTTCATTTTTTAGTCCCTGACAAGCTTGTCTGTGTTCAGGGGTCATCCCTTCCCAGATGAGGTTGTTTAGAAGCATTGCTTTGTCTGTGGGGTCTGTTATTTTTCTATCTAAGCTGGCTTGTATTCTTAGTATAAAATCTGGGAGGGGTTCAGATATTTTTTGTTTTAGAAAGGTTATTGAAGAGGAAGAGATCTTTCCAGGCCCTGTGGAGTTAGGCAGTCCCAGGCCTGGAGTGCACATAAGTGGACCTGTTCAAAACAGCCAGCAGGGATCATAGCCTGTTGGATTCCTGTGGAAAAGTTGCTCTGACTGAAAAGTTGGTCATAATTCTAATTTATGAATCCAGGTGGCAGATCTTGCATTTGTTGTGGTCTTAGTTGTTGATTATGTGTGTCATTCTTTCTAGCCTGCATCAGGAATTCATCTCTAAACAAAGCTTCCCATTGTACAAATAATGGACTGGGGAGAGTGGATTGACAGATATCTCTCCAGTCCTGGGGGGTTAGGATGTTAGTATTGAAGGTTTGTAATATAGATTTGGTTCATGGAGCATGGCTCCCGTCCTCATGGACAGCTTGGTGTAGCTCTTTTAAGTCTGCTGCTGGGAGGGAATACCAAGCCAGTGGATGTTGTCTTGTTATTTGAAAGTTAACGGGCAAGGCCTTTACAAGTGGGGTTTTTGGGTCTTCAGGCCATTGTGGCTCCCATTATCCCTGAGATTACAAAGCTGTTCAATGGCTGTGGTTGGTGGCACTGCAGATGGTGGCATTGGCGGTGAAGGGGGAGGAGGATTTATCTGGAATTTTTTTGGAATTTTTTGAAACCTGGGTTTTAACACTCAGATCTTTGTCTTCCTCAGTCCATGAGGATTATTAGAGGGGAAGAGGGGGGTAAAGGGGAGAAATGTTCTTTTTGTGATGGGTAGTTTTTGTCTGACTAGGTCAATTTTTTTGGGGGGGGTGTTGAGTCTGTTTTGGGTGATCTTCATGGTCCTTTTCTTTTTTGAACTCTTCCCCTTATTATCCCATGCCTATTTTTTCTCTAGAAAGTCCTCCTCAGGCTTGGATCTGTTTCCTAAGCATTGTCGGATGGCAGCTATGATGGGAAGGAAGGAAAGGGGCAAATGGTGCCTTTCCTGAGTTTCCTTTTGATGAGCCAGGTAGGCAACATGAGTCCCAACCTCCAGGTCAGAGATATCTGCTGACAGGACCCAGGATGTGGATTGAAACACCTCATCCCAAAACTTCGAACCTTCCTTTTCAGAAATCTTAAGTCCTCTTGATTTAAGTACAACTCTAAGGGAGCAAATTTGGGGGTCTCTCTGGCGTGATGTTGAATTTCCCATTATAGGAAAGAAAGGAAGTGTTGTTAGTGGTAGGTCAACATTCCTGAGGCAGCCTGCCACTGGGGGATTGAGATGTCCCAATGAACACAAGCCTGCCAGCAGATTTAAGAGACTGGGAACTGTCCTTGAGACTTTTAAGTGGTTGCTGCATTACCAGATTTTTAGGAGTGTTGTAAAGGTTATTGCCTACACCCAGTCAAGCTGTCAGGTCTGGAAAGAGGTCAGAGGGACTTCAGCCAATATCAGGGAGTTGCCCTGACTGAGAGGCTTCAGTTGCCCACAAGCCATATCCAGACCTTCATGAAAGCATTAACCAAAAGTAAAGCATAGAGAGAAAGAGAGACTCCCCCCCCACACTTTTTTTCAATCTTTTTTTTAATTGGTCAGACCAATTTAAATTCTTTAAATGCTCCAATAGTCCCCCAACCGGTTTAGCCTCAGCCTGAATGCCCCAAGGCAAGATAACTAAATGGATAAGGAAGTTTATCTGCTCTCTTAGGAGTTGAATTCAATGTGTGTGAAAAATCCCTGCATGATAGAAATTTGGGGATTCCTTGTTTCTAGGGCTGTTGTCCAAGATAGATAAGGAAAGGGGGTTGAAAAGCTGAGTCCTAGTGGAACATTCCCGAGACCCGAAGATCACAGGGAATTCCTAACTAGTCCAGAGTGCAAGCCTGACAGCAAATTTCAGAGAACCTCGACCACTCTAAGAGCATTTAACTGGTCATTTTGTAGCCGGATTTTGCATTAGAGAAATGTATAGATAGAAGGTCTTTGTTGACACCTGGGCGCACAGTCAGAGTCCATTCACAGGACTAGGAGCCTTCAGCTAACATCAGGGAGTGGCCCTTATCAGAAAGCCTCAATTGCCCTTTCGTCTTTAATGGTCCCACATGAAGACTCAGACCAAAAGTAAAAAGGGGAAAATGGGGGGGGCCTGCTGATCCTCAGGGTGGGATGACCAAGGCAAAGATGCACTTACCCTCTTGGAGAGGGGATACTCACAAACTCCACACGTTACAGGATCCCCACGTTGGGCGCCAGCTGTGGGTCTCTCTCTTTCCTCATGGGTTGTTGGCCACCGATCCTCGAGAACAAAGGGAGCAGAGGCAGATGGCAGGATCAGAACAGCCATGAGTATGATGGAAAAAGCCTTCCAGGAGTCAGCTTCAGTGAGACAGTTCATTTATTCAGCAGGGTTTGGGGGAAAATATAGGGGGAAGACGGCAGCCAAATGTTCATCCGATAGGCGCTCATAGTATGCTTTATTTACATGTGGCAGGAGGTCCCTATCATCTGGCTATAGTGCAATGCCTAATTATCATACAGAAAAAGCATAGGGGCAGTTTTTGTAGGTAACTACGCCAAAAGTCATGTTCCCAATAAGGCCAGGCATCTGTGCTTGGAGACACTTTCTGAATAAGGTCAGGCAGAGAGCAGGAAGCCCCTGCAGATCAAGGGAGTCCTCTATTCAGTGCTGAGCTCTGTAGAGCTATCCAGACATTATAGACTGCCACTTTAGCAGCAGGGTCCCCCAACAAGTTAGGAGTTCACGGTGAGGGGCTTTAAGCTAAACTAAGAATATTCTTCTTACTGTGGGAAGTGTGTGAATATGTTCAAGATCTCTGAAACGATTATTCTTCTCTATACCATCTCTAAGAAGGAATCTTTATGAACCTTTATTAAGGTAAAAGAGATTTTTATTCCTATATTCCCAGTAAAGTAGTTTTGACTTCCTCTGTCATAACTATAATTTTACTGTCTTTTTTGTTTTATTGTATTATAAATAGAAGAATTCTTATTCTAGAATGGGAGCAAAATTTAGATTGCATAAAATCTTTGAAGCATTATTTAGGTTCAAAATTAGAACAGAAAATGTCTACAGCCTAGATTAATTGACAGTATCCCACAAGATGGAACCACAGGAAGAACACTGGTTTCTCTAGCCTGTGACAGTGTCCCCATAGTTTTTCTTAGATGAGGGAAAGTTGTGTAGATAGGTGCAAGACAAGAACAAAAAGATTCTAATCTTTGGGCAGGACACATATCTGAAATACTTGCACATTTTTGCTTCAAGATAGTGTTAAGCCAGGTAAATTATATTGTCACAGAGCCCATAGGCCCTTTAAGTTAAATAACATTTAGAGAGACTTTGAATCCTAAAACTTTCTCTTCATGTTATCAAGGGGAAGCACAGAAGCCAGGGATACTGTGAGAAGGGAGGGTGCTGAAGACCAACTGGGGATACTGATACCGAGAGAGTCATAATCTACCATCTACACGCTGTCACCATGTTTGCTAAATTTTTTTTTAAGTTCTCCACAACTGAGAAGATTTGTGAAAATTTCAGAGTCCCTGAGACTCAGTATCATCCAACATTAATAAACATCAAAGAAGATTATAGTTGCTTAAAACATCTTCATCCAAGGTAATTATCTCTTTTTAGAAAGTTTTATTCACTTTTAAAATATTTCTCTGAACCATACTGTCTTTACTGATTTTTTTCTTTTAAGATGATACAGTTTTTTCTTTTAGAAAGAACCAATTCTCAGCTTGTTTCTTCTCAGATCAATACTTTATCAAACAAAACTACTTTCATATTACTTTGCTAATAATGAGCCACTGTGATAAAGTGCAATTTCTCAGAAGTCTTTAAGAATCACTTGCATATTTTACTAATAAAGTTGCAGTTTGAACACTTCAGGCTTAACATATTAGATCATTTTAGACAGATTTTAGTGATCTGATTGTTAATATTGCATGTCATCTCAATGCATAATTTTGTAATTACAGATTTTTTTCCCAATAGTGAGAGTGATTGACCAGAAAAATTCTATAATAAAGCAGAGTGGTGTATTTCCATTTGCCATAGTGATGAGACCAAAAACTTCATTTATTCAAAAATACAATGACTATGACATCATACAGTTAAGACAATTTATAACTGAAACTCTACAAGATCTGCTTGGTTTAGCACTATGCCCTCTGCAGGATACTTATCTGAGTGGCTTTGGAATCACCCAGTTTTCCTCCTCTGTTTTTAGCCCTCAAGAATCACAGTAGAATATGTTGGAAATGTAATGTTATGAGACAGGGAGCGTCTGGCCAGAACAGCCTGGAATCTGCTTACAGTTTGTTTTGATGCTTTTCTAATCAGGTTCCAAAGCCCTGGGCTACAGAAACAAGAGTGACCTGCTTCCTGGGGTCCCTTAGGCTTGGTGCAAGAGGACACGCACAGCTGAGACTCTTCTGATCTGAGCAACTTTCCCAAACCTTGGGGAAGAAAGAACTTGTGGTAAATGCTTGACTTCTGTTAGCCCTTGCTGCCCATCTTAGTAAAGGCACTTTGTGTAGTATGCATGTGGATATTTTGTCTCATCAAATTCAGGCAATTGGTGAAACTGTATCTCATTTTATAGCATGCTTTGATAAAATGGTTTGCTAATATGTTAATTTTTATTATGGCAAGAATTTATAGATAAAAATGAGAAAAATGCCTAAAAAGGTATTCTGTGTTTGTGTCATACTTATTATATTATTTATTCTAAAAGACGATAGACTGTCATAGCATATAAATTAATATGTTTGGATAAAAAACATCTTATACACTTAGCTGCATTTCTATGCAAAATGATTTTTCTGTCATCAAAATTAATTAGCAATTTAAAACTGTTATCAGATGCCATCATATCTTGTACGAGAGATCCAATTTCAGAGCACAACTCAAAATCAATTTTGGGTGCTCCAAATTATATTTTAGAAAGTAGAAAGCTAAGCCATTATACTCAAAAGAACCTTGTATATAACCTTAACAATTTGTACATAAAATTCTTTGTTTTTCTCACTTTTATTTATGGTCCTTGGAAGCCACTTGAGTTCTTCCTAAAAGCTCTCATTTTCATCCCTATAGTTTAATCATTTATAATTTAATGTTTCATAATACTTCACAATAGTCAGTTAAACAGTTTGGCATACAAACTTTTCATAATCATGCTTGTAATGTTGTTTGCAAATTGAAAGACTTGAAGAATTTGATACAGGAAAGCTCATTCTTCCACACACAATGACAACCTGTGACATCTACGATTATATTATGTCAACTCTACATTCTCTTTTTAGGAAGATAATCTGGTTTTTCTATCATCTCATGTATTTGACCTGGGAAACTGAGACTTAAATTATTATTTTATGATATGTACATTAACTTACAATCTATTTCTTTCCTGGACAAATCAGAAATAAACAGTTTTATGAAATATATTTGCATAAGAGTAAATAGTTTTGTGAAATATATTTTCATAATAGGCAAGGAGATCTCATTGCCTAGTCTGTATTTCATGATGCATGCTTGTGTGTCAATCAGATATGTCCCTGAATATCTTCACTCAACTGGTTCTCAGAAAGCTCACCGCATTTAGACCATGTTTCTAAATTTCTTTCAACAGAAGGGCCTCCAAACCTTCTCAAGTGTCTTGCTGAGAGTAATTGGATTACAGATTTAAAGAACTAACATGCTCCATGAGGCAAAAGATAGTCTTACCAAGCACAGATTTTCCCATTTCTATTTCTGTCAACAAAATAGTTCATTCCAATAACCAGAAGAAAGCATTCATTGGTTGTTATAAACAAGTGGCTCTAATGTGAGCCTCAGTCTTATTGTGTTAGAAAATGAAAAATTCTACACACACACACACACACACACACACAGAGTAAATTCTGTTTTATTTGCTTAAAAGGGAAAAGAAATACTTCTTTCTATGTCATGTATTTCAATTTCCTTTTAAGAAGTGGACCTTGGAGAGTTAGAGAAACTGAAATTGACAAAATATTTGAAGAGAAACAGTATACATTAATTGATGTATGAATGACTAAGCTTGACTAAACTGAATGTGAGATATAAATTTTCCAATGAGCTATAGATAATATATTGACTAAGCTCTACTATTTGACATGTGCTGCCTTCAGAAGCAAGCCTTGCAACTGAAAAAAAAATACCTGAAGTATTTGTAGCCTATCTTTATCAAAGGAAATGGGATCATGTAGGGTGGGGACAGGGCACATGGTACAATCCTGAGTGCATTTAATCCCTGGGTTTACCACTTCCTATTGAACCTTGAGCACATGACTTATTTCTCTATTTTTCTTGTGTAAAATGAAAATAAGACTGCTATTTTACATAAAATATGATTATGTGTTTTACTTAGTCTATACAAAATGCCTGGCACAGTGCTGAACAGAGTAAATTGTAGGTAAATGTTAGCTCTGACTACTTTCTTGAGCAATTCTCCAGTCTCCAGGGCATATTTACAATCCAGTGATTACTCAGATCCCTCTTTTAACTAAATGGTTCACAGAGTTAAACCAAGAGTCATGAATTTGGGAAAGGAACTGAGGGAGTGGTGGTAAGAATGGGAAGAAAATGATAGGGTGTGGAGGAACAGTAATCAGATTACACACAAGTGCAAAACTATCAAAGAACAAGCTTAATTAACAAAAAGGGACTTCAGTGCCATGTCACAAAATTCAGACTACACAAAATTTTAATTTTAATAACTAGTGGGGATGTTAAATAGGGAAGTGGATTTATATTATTAACAAAAATGAATTGGAGAAAGAAGGAATGTATAGGACTGTTCAGAGGTGATTGCAGGATTCTAGATGAAGGCAACTGAAACAGAATGCTGGAGGAGGATGAAACTGTATGAAAAATGATCCAGAATGTGAGTGAAGAACACTCTGCAATAGAAAAAGCTCACACTTGTATCATGCAAAATGGGAGAGTACCTTGTGATTAAGGGGTTTTCACACTCTGGGGTTGAGGTTAATATATTCTGTTGTAAAACATAAGAACAAAATTTGATATAGATATTTAGAATTTGTTTTATTTATAAAATAGTCTAGAAATGAATGGTTTACTTTAGGAAAAATGACTTTTTCATTTTAATCATTTTTTTTGAGACTCACCTTTCAAAGATGGGTGATATGAAACACACCTTTAAATTTTATTCTAAACTTTCTAGGACTGCATCTAAGATGGAAAACCAGTTGTACATATTTCAACATATTTTCCCTACTTTTTAAAGATAAGTGACCCATAAATTGCTTTGAAGGTAAGTGACACATAAATTGTTTAGGCTTATAAATATGTATAAGAAAGCTGTTTGAAAATACCTATTATGCATTTATGAGAATTTTCTTGGAAGCTTTTTATTGATGGCAGTTGCCTAGAAACAAGTGTGATGTGTAGGGAGAACAAGAAGCTCTGAAGACACAGAGGCTTCATTTTAGAAATGGTACCTTGTTAGGCTACGAAAGAAAAATCATGAGTTCAGACTAGTGGCATTAACTAGTCAGAAGTGTGAACTTGACATACATATTCAGGCATTTATCACCTCTCTGTGTATTTGCTAATCTGTAAAATGGGGTGCCATTAACTTGAAGTGAAGGTAAACCATCGAATACATAGGTGATAGTGTCCTTTATTCCTCTACCTAATATATCACTTGGCAACAAGACTTTTAGTAGAATGCCAATTTATAATGAATCTGGTTTCCAGTTAGTTTAGGATTATAATAAAATGTTGGCAATTTCAAATTCAATAGACATGAAATCATAGCTCAGAGTTTAGAACTTACTTGTCTGTGAGGAGATAGGATTTGAGTGGTGAGAACTGACATCATGGAGGGGCAAGTGATGATCACAGTGGAATGAGAGTGTCAAAGAACGCTTTTCCATGTGCAAGTTCTCCTGGCCATGATCAGCTGGAAGGTGAGTAACTGTGGCTCCAAGAACTTCAAGAATCTCCAGCCACAACCTTTTGGGAGTAGGGAAGGTGAAAGGAAAAATATTTGGTGGAAGAAATGTCCTAAAGAAAATATTTACTGAAAGTCAATTAATCAAGCTATTAGCTATCTTCAATGTCCTAAAGAAAATACTTACTGATAAATCAGTTAATCAAGCTATTACTTATCTGCAATCTCTACTTTAAGGCAGAGAACAGACCCCAGGCTGGAACTTAGAGGACCTCCCCTTTTCTGGAGACAGCCATGAGATGTTTCATACTGGGCACTGTCAATCTTAAACACACTGATAGCCTTGGGTAGCACTACCTAGGCAAACGTCCTTGTAGCTACTGTAGTGCTCAATGGCTAGGAGTTATAGTCTGTTCCTGCAGAGAGTGTCTGTCTTCAGTCCTATGCACATTTTATCAAATTTATCTTAATCCAGACACAACCTCAAGCATCTTCTTCTCCATGGGGCCTTTCCAGAACATTCCTACCTTCAGAAAGCCACTCATTCCCTGGAGTGCTATTACATGTAAAAGGTAGGCTGTTTCTGAACTATCCTCTATTGTTCTTTTTTTTCCGAATTATCAGCCTTAGTTCCCCAAGGAGTTTATAAGTGTTGTGGAGGCAGACACCATGTGTTGTAGTTTCCAGGTCTTAAATCTTTTGAACATACAACCAGCTATGTACTAAGGGATACTTAGTGATTGTTTATTGAGCTTCAATTTATTGATCCACCAACTTCAAATCTGACACTGAAAATTCCAGAGTTATTGTTATACTTCTATGGATTTTCAGGTTTTCTTAGTGAAAATACTATAGGCATCTATAGAATTATAGTCTTTCTTTACACTGGAACAAATGGTCAGGTTTTCTGGCTCAAAAATGTAGTTATGTCTAGCATTGTGTTAATTAGTTAGTTTAGGAATAAAATAAAATACTTCCTGCAAAAATAACTGAATATGAAGATTAACCCGAAAGTACAGCCTTGTTAATGGAGCTCAGTGCAGACAAATTTTTCTACAGCCTTAGACATAGGATGGCAGTGCATTCCTACACAGTATTTTGTCATCAGAATGGCCTGGGGAGAAAACACAAGTGCACTAATCAAATGAAATGCATGGATGATGGTGACCAGAGCCACGAATGACTATGTTAGTCAGGATCTCTGTAGGGAGCCATGGGCCCCCTACCCAGAAATAGTAACTATTATCTGTAAAGCAAGCTGTTTACAGCTTCAGCCTCTGTCTTCGTTTTAAGAGTAGCCAGATGACTTTCTGAAAAACATGTTTTTCTGCCTCAACCTTGTAAATTTCCTCATCCTGTAAAAACATCCTGCCTCCTGGTCTGGCTGTGGAATCTGCAGTAAACAGTGGAACTTACCCACCCAGCTTCTTCCGCCCTCTGTTTCCCTATAAAAGCTTTGTGCAGACGTTCAATAAAGGAGACTTGATCAGAGCACTGTCTTGTCTCCATTCTTTTTGTCTCTTACCCCATTCAATCCCCACTCCTCACTCCAGGTACCCTGTTGAAAGTCCCACTGGCCAGGACATCTGGCACCCAACGTGGGGCTTGGATACTGAGGTAGCAGTGAGGGAGACGACGTGAAAAGGAACGCGTTGGACAAATTTTGAGACACATCAGAGCCGCTCTGGGAACCTGCCTCGGCTGAAACCGAAAGTAAGTGGAAACCTCCGATCATGGGGCAAGAATTGAGTCAGCATGAGCTTTATGTTAAGCAGTTAAAAGAGGCTTTATAGACACCGGGAGTAAAGGTAAAAACTACAGATTTATTTCATTTCTTTGATTTTGTAAAGGACACTTGTCCCTGGTTTCCCCAAGAAGGAGCCACAGATATAGAAAGATAAGAGTGGGAGATGCATTATGATTGGAATTTAATACTGTCATGGCGGCGATAGATCCTAGATCAGGACTGAGAGGACAGATGGAGCAGTTGCAGGAGGACATTAAGTTGGAGGAGATGCATCAGTCACTGATATTCAAACGAATTAAGCAAGAAGAGATGCATCAGGCGCTGATGCTTAAATTACAAAAGCTTAAACTAGGTAGAGGTAGTGAGGCTGTTGTAGATAAAGGAAGAGCAGATAGAGAAAGAGCTCATCCATTCCCTGGAGGGCCTGGCCTCCATTCATATAAAGAAAATTTTAATGACCCTGATAGATTTTCCTCCCATATGGAGGCTTTTCCCATAACAGAAAGAGTTGATGACCGGGGGCAGACACGGCGACATCATAGAGGACATGAATCCAAGTAATCAAAGAATTAAAGGCTGCTGTGTCACAATATGGGGCTACAGCTCCATATACCTTGGCTCTTGTGGAAGGGGAGGCTGAAAAATTGCTAACTCCTATTGATTGGAATACTCTGGTAAAGGCAGTCCTTAGTGGGGGTGATTATTTGCTATGGAAATCAGTATTATAACAACTGTAAAAAAACAGCTGGAAAAAATCAACAAACTGGGAATGGATGGGATTTTGATATGTTAGTAGGTGGAGGCCAGTATGAATCCAATGAACGACAGATGAACTATGATGCAGGTCTTTTTGCACAAATTCGAGTTGCTGCCATGAAAGCATGGAGAAAACTTCTGGTCAAAGGGGACCTGGGAGCTTCTCTCATTTCAGTTAAGCAGGGATCTGATGAGCCTTTTGCAGATTTTGTTCATCGGTTAATGACCACAGCAGGAAAAATATTTGGAAATGTTGATGCAGGGCTTGAGCATGTGAAACAGTTGGCGTATAAAAATGCTAATCCTGCCTGCCAGGCAGCCATTAGGCCTTACAGGAAAAAGACTGATTTGACTGGTTATATATGCCTGTATTCAGATATAGGTCCATCTTATCAGCAGGGACTTGCCATTGCAGTGGCTTTTAGTGGACAAACCGTAAAAAAAATTTTGGCTAATAAATATAAAAACAAAGGCAAGGGGTGTTCTAAATGTGGTAAGAGCAGGCATTTCACCCGGGAGTGCAAAATAGGGAGTGACCAGCAAAAGACTGATAGCGAAAGAGCTCCAAAGATCTGCCCTAGATGTAAAAAAGGCAGACACTGGACAAAGGAGTGTAGATCAAAAGAGATCACGGAAATCTTATGTTAAAAAGTGAGAGGAGAAGCCAGTTTCAGGCTGTGCCTGAGAGGCTCCATAACACTGCCTTTCAACATGATTCTCAGGCCCCAGTCCGGTGGGCATCAACAATGGTTACCATTCCTAACTGTAATAAGACACATCAAAGTTTTGGCAGCAAGGTTTCTTGGTCCTCTGCCTCCTGAAGGAAAGAGTGTGGCAGATGTTCGTGTAAATACTGTAAGTGTTTATATGATGTATACTATGACTTTTATAAACCTAGGCTGCTTGAATATGCTAACAGCTAACTCTGGAGGGAAATTGTGCCCCTTTCACTTCAGACTTAATCCTGTTCTTTAGATCTAAAAGATGTTTTCTGCCTAATGTCTCTTACTTGCTGTTTCAAACTAATATAATATAGGCTAAAAATGTAAAAAGCTGACTCAGGGCAGAAACTGGTCCTTTCTGTTCAGACTCATGCTAGTTCTCACAAACTTCTGTTCTCAAGAATTAATTTTCCAGGTTCAGACTGACCCTCTGACTCTGTGAAAGGAAATGAGAGCAGCTTGCATGTTTTGGTGCCTTGGCATACAGGATTTTCTTTGGATAAAAAGGCTTCCACCTCAGGGGTCAGTCTCCTCAGGTTCCTGAAAGGGGGACCTACTCTAAATTGATCATACAAATAACCTGTGGAAACAGGCGTACTGTGATTGATCTAATAGAAAACAGTTAGAGAGCTGTCAGGACACTGACCAGGGCCATCCACAGCAATGCTTTGGATGTAAATTAGGCATGCCCACGCAATGTCAACACTGTGCTTTTTGCAGATCTGCGCTGGGTTCCAGTTCCAACATGTTGTGTTTCAATGGTACCATGTAACAAATTTCTTTCAGTTTGAGCCTGGCACGGCTTTGTTCAAAACCTGGCGTTTCTGGAACTTGTCTTTCTGTGTTCTTTCCTGACAGCACAGGTCGGTGGTTCAGGTATGTGAGGTGACATCCTGAGTACTCTAAGCAAGTACTTTGTGACAAAAGTTGCTTATAAATAAGTCTTGGAGCTACAGATAGTATAAATGGGTAATTTGTGGCAAAAATCACTCGGATAGTGCTCTTAAATCTATTTAGCTCTTTTCCAGGTTCCATGATTTTGCAAAAGATGTCTAAAATAAAAAAATATTGTGCACACTTTAAAAAATTACAAGTTGGCCACTAATATCAGTTATTGTTTTTTGATTTGTTTGTCTCACTTTAAATGTTATGTATGTTTGTGTCTCCATGGTTACCTGTTGTCACCTTATTGTTCCGTGGATGTACTTTATGTTGCCTTGACAACCTATGTTTGTATTACTCTTGGATGTTCTGGAACTAAGGTGTGTGTCCTCCCTCTCTTGTCATTTTGTTTCTTGTATGTTACCTTGGACACCTGCTTGGTACATACGTACCTCTTTTGCTCCACAGGGTCAAGGCACTATAAATTATGCTCCTGGCAGTTTCCAGTCACCGCTACCAAACTGTCCGTCCTACCGTGTGTTTCCTCTTGCCCTCTTTGTTTTCACCTTTAGGTCACTCTACAGCTGATAAATTGTGACATCCTCCCTTATCCTCATTTGGGAGAGTGGGCATGTTTATGTTTCTTCCACAGAATGCTGACAATGCATGTTGGGTACCTAAACGCCTCGTCTGCTTTGCAACATCTCCAGACTCTATGACTCTTGCCTTCTTTGTTTTCACCTTTAGGTCACTCTACAGCTGATAAATTGTGACATCCTCCCTTATCCTCATTTTGGGGAGAGGGCATGTTTATGTTTTTTCCACAGAATGCTGACAATGCATGTTGGGTACCTAAACGCCTCATCCACTTTGCAAAATCTCCAGACTCTATGCCACCTGTGTCATCACTGCACCATCTATCATTGCATTCTGTGTTCCCAGTTTTTTTTGGACTGGGTTTTTGGACTCTGTTTGTGTTTCCTATGGACGGTTTCCACCACCTGGCACCCACCGTTCTCCTCTCTCAACTTTGCCTGTGATGCTGTGATCTTCGCCGTGATTCATTAATTGTTCCACATGCTTTGTGCACCGTTGTTTTAATCATTTATGTAATGCCCTTCCATGCTGTACACTGCTTATCCCCTTAGGGTCCTTTTGTTTGCTTGAAGGGGGACTTTGTGCGGCTCTTAAAGAGAAATGCTGTTTTTTACCTAGATAAGACTGGTACTGTAAAAGATAGCATGAAGATCTTGAGGGAGGGGCTGGAGCGGCACAAAAGGGAAAGGGATCAACAAGATAGTTGGTATAAAAATTGGTTTTCCACATCACCTTGGGTTTCAACCCTCTTGCCCACCATATTGGGGCCCCTCCTAGCCCTCCTGACTGTAATATCCTTCAGCCCCTGGGCCTTCAAAAGGATCACAACCTTCATTAAGAGTCAGATTAATGATCTGGCAGCTAAACCTGTTCAAGTGCATTACCACAGGCTGGAGCTCCAGGATCGAGATGACCCCTATGAGCCTATCAGGCCTTATAACGACGTGACCAGTCATCCCCTTGAGAGCTGAACTGGTCAGCCAAAGACGGGTAAGAGAGACTTTTACTGATAAGCAACCTAAGACAGGCAGGCAGCTGACGCAGCTGCCCTAGCCCTTGACGGGTGAGCATCAGATAAAAGTTCTCCAGCCTAAGACAGGCACGGTTCCCTAAGGGATCATTCGGCCTTGGCCCCATGCTCTTGTTTATAATAAAAAAGGGGGACCTGTAGGGAGCCGTGGGCCCCCTACCCAGAAATAGTAACTATTATCTATAAAGCAAGCTTTTTACAGCTTCAGCCTCTGACTTCAAGAGTAGCTGGATGACTTTGTGAAAAATACGTTTTTCTGCCTTTGTGAAAAATATGTTTTTCTGCCTCAACCTTGTAAATTTCCTCATTCTGTAAAAACATCCTGCCTCATGGTCTGGCTGTGGAATGTGCGGTAAACAGTGGAACTTACCCCCCAGCTTCTTCTGCCCTCTGCTTCCCTTTAAAAGCTTTGTGCAGACGTTCAATAAAGGAGACTTGATCAGAGCACTGTCTTGTCTCCATTCTCTGTGTCTCTTGCCCCATTCAATCCCCACTCCTCACTCCAGGTACCCCGTTGAAAGTCCCGTGGGCCGGGACAGATCTCCACTGCAGAAGCAGGTCTAGGATAGATCTGTGAGGGGTGGGAAAATGCATGAGAGGAAATGGCAGAGGGAAAGGAACAACGGAGGTTGGAAAAACATATCATGATGCCAACGTGACCCCAGTGAGGAGAGAGGAAAGAAGGAAAGAAGAAAAGTTCGGTGGAATCCTGTGAGCTCTACAGGGTCCTCACACTAAAGTCACTCTCCGAGAAGTTCCCTGTCTGCAAACTTCAGGCCTGCCTTTGTGTCCTTTTATGCCCAGTCATTGGCTGGAAGCAGCTGGGCAGAAGTATAAGAGCAAAGTCAGCAACATGCTCAAGGTTCAACTACTGGGACCTTGGGAAATTACATATCCTACAGTATTGGTCTGAGGGGCCCATGCTCAGGCAATCACAAAGATCAGCCAAGTATGCTTTTATAAGCAAGTGCTCTTTGGATACCCAAATGCAGCTTAGAGATAGGTGAGGGGATCAATTTTTATGGATAGACGCTAGCACCAAGGTTGTTATATACACAGACCATGCAGTTCGTGTAAGTGAGAATGGCCCTTTAGGGAGAATCAGAGCCAGATGGGGATCACGGAAGTTGCTGCTTCACTCTTTATCAGGGTAAATTCTCATGAATCTCTGGTGGAGAAATGGTTGGCAATGACCTACATGATTTGATGAAGGCTTGTCACATTCATCATCCTGGATAAAAATATGCCCAGGTACAGGATTAACTTGGGCTACATTGGGTCTCTCAAAAAACATATGTTGAAACCATGTTTTCGGAGATGAGGCCCTTGGGAGACAGTCAAGGTCAGATAAGGACCTTGGAATCATGTGATTCCACCTTGTAATGATGGGCTCCTCATGATAGGACTAGTGGCTTTCATTTTTTGGGGGGAGGAGGTGTCTTTATTTTTATTTTTATTTGGATTTTTGCAATGTTCATATAATATAATTTGATGGTATTAGAGCTCTCCCTTATCTGCACCTCTCCTTATTATCCTTCATCCAATTTAATGTATTCTATTACACATACACACATATATATATATGTATATATATATATAAAACCTAAGACCTTTAGAGTCTAATTTGTGTCTCCAAATGTCCTTGCGTGTGGATCCATCCACTGGAAACTGTTTAACCTACCAAAAATCCCATGCTTGAAAGAGACTGTCCCTGCTCCTTCTAAAATCGTCTGTGGTCACAATTTTCTTGGGTGGGGTTGGAGTTTCTTATCCATTTCTTCACATCTATGCTGGGACATTTTCTGGTTTGAGCTGGCTTGGGACTTGTGTATGCTGTCACCATTGCTATTAGTTCATATGAGTAACTGACCAGCTGTCTGGAAAACTCTGTTTCCTTGTGGTCATCCACTTCCTTTGACTTTTACAATATTTCCCCCTCCCTTGCTCAATGATCCCTGAGTCTTGGGAGGCAGGAGTTTGATATAGGTGTTCTACTCAGGGCTAAATACTCTGCATTCTTTGTTCTTTGCGCAATGGCCAGTTGTGAGTTTCTGTGTTAATCACCATCTGTTGCATAAAAAACTTCTCTGGTGAGAGTTGTGAGTTGCGTTAATCTATGAGTATAACAATAAGTCATTAAGAGTTTGTTTAATACTATAAATATTTAGTAGAAAACTAGTATTAGGCTCTCTCCTATGTCCTGTGACCTGTCTAGCCTCTGGTTTCTAAGCCTGATATCAGTGTCAGGTATTGGCTCCATCCTAGAAAGCAAACTTTAAATCTAACTAAAGAGTAATTGGTTATTGCTAAAATATTTGTACCACTATTGCCCTCATGGGCATAGCCTTGCCAGGTCACTTGTTATTGTAATTCACAAGACTCACAGCTGGGTAAAGTTGATGTTTATTTTTGCCTTCAGGTAGTATGCATAGCACCATCTAGCACTATGAACTCTAGCCAGTAGAGATGAGGCTCTGCTTTGATGTTCTGGTGGTAACCAAGAGCAAAAGTAATGGCCAGTATTGTCTGAGGGTCTTCGGGACCCCTAGTCAATAGTCTCTAATGAAGGAGATGAGGAGTCTGTTCCTTGGGTTGAGGTTTTATTTTATTTTTTTTCTTTAGCCTATGATGTCTAGAAAGGGCAGTATCCCCCTCTTATAGGAGAATGCCTTTTAATCTTTTTTTTTATGATTTATGTACTTTAAGAAGATTCTGTACTGGTAGGTTTCCATATGGCTATTTCTAAAGGCTTTTAGTGTTACTTATCCATCCCCACACCACCCTGAATGTACCCAATCTCTTCTGATTTTGGAAGCTAAGCAGGGTCTGGCCTTGCTAGTACTTGCTAGTACTGATGGTGGGGTCCTCATGATGGGACGCCTCGCTTTCTGGTGGTGGGGTCCTCATGATAGGACTAGTAGCTTTCTGAGAAGTGAGGGAAAACAAGAGGCCACCCTTACTGTGAAGTGAGGTTCAGCATATGTAAAACAACCATCTTCACATTAGGAAAATATCCTCAGGAGAATTTTTGATGGCACATTGATCTTATCCTTCTCAGCCACTAGAGCTGTGAGACTGGAGAAGTAAATGTCTATTGTTAAATCCCCTGTCTGTGATACTTTTGATATCAGAATGAAAAGACTAACACAAATATTTAACAGAGGGAGCTCAATGTCCAAATGAATGTGCTTCTTTACTTTATACATGAAGTATTTTTGAGAAATCAGTGTGCTGAAAAATTGACACACTGAAGAATCCCTCAGGTCTTCAGATGTTCTTTGTTTTAATTGCTACTTCTTCTGATGGTTGCATGGCTCTGAGGATGTCTGTTAATCATGACTGTTGCCTAAGAAGCCTACTAGTTCAGAAAACATGTTTATTAAAAAGATTAATGATAGTTCATAGAATTTTGGGTGGCTTGGAAAGTTGACTGAAGACCCTGTAATACTTTCTTAAACTCTACTCTGCTGAGAAATTACTCTACTGTCACTGGGTCATCCTCCTTCTCTTCCTCCTCCTCCTCCTCTTCCTCCCCCTCTTCTCCTCCTCCTCCTCCCCCTCTTCTCCTCCTCCTCTTCCTCCTCCTCCTCCCCTCCTCCTCCTCCTCCTCCTCCTCCTCTTCCTCCTCCTCCCCCCCTCCTCCCCCTTTCTTTTTATGTAAAGATCTCTTATTGGCAGTATCTGACTTGTATATCACCTATGACTAGCTGCTGTAGAGGCTGGAAAAATATTTGACACTCCCAACACTTCTAGGGAGAGGAAGCCTTTGCCTTCTCCCAAGAGCTTAAAACAGTAGAATTCGTTAAAAAAATGTTTATTTGTTGGATAATCAAAATGTATGACCCATGTGTCCTAGAGTGGTTACCTCTCTATTTCTGTAGAACTGCATCATCAGTGCCCAGAGTATAGACTCAGTAACTATTTCTTTAATAAATTAATGTTTCTAAAGAAGAATGTTGATTATAAAAACCTCAAAAGTCAACTAAAAGACTGGAATAGATACACAAATTGTTTTGTTCTTTCTTTATATTCGATTTCTGTGTACACGCTTAAATGAAGAATTTTATTTATTACTGGGACTGTAACTTACTTCTGAATTTCTAAAGTTTTGTTCTCAAAGACAATAAAGACAATATATTTGCTGTAGTGGTTAGGTTTGTTTGTCAAGTTGACTGGATCTAGAATCAGTGAAAAGCAGGCTGCTAGGCACGTTTTTTAGGAATTAACATTTAAAAATGATCTAAGCCTTTCTTTCCTTCTTTGAGTAACTAATAATCATGGTCACATTTCTTGTTATAGAGACAGAATCTTGTCATAGAGCTAAATCTTGGTTGTTTCTGAAAATTGCTAAGGTTAATTAGCATGAATACAGTAAGCCTGGGAAGCCTTCACCTTCTTTAGGAATTAACATAAAGAAATAATCTCCTAGTTAAAAAATGACTAAAATATTATAATTGAAAAACACACATCCAATTTCTAAGCCTTCAAGCTAGTATTAAAAATGTTTTCTCTTGTTTCCCTCTGTTCCTTGATGGAAGGAGAGAGTTAAAACTAGACACAAAAATATCCAAGCCCACAGCGTGGCCTGCATATAAACAGACTGTATATGTCAATCTTTAACCTGTAAATTCACCATGTAAGTGGTAAACTTTTAATAATTTCAGCACTAGTGCGAAAATGTCTTAACCATCCCCCAAACGGTGTCATTGGAAAAGCAGTCTATTTTATGCCTCCATATTTTCAGCATGATTTCCACTAGTACTATATTTTTCATAACCCCAAAAAGTAGCTGAAGCTTGTCATTCCATGGAAGTCAACTTCAAACATAAATGGTAGAGCATTGTATAATATGCATCAACAATGAAGGCCAAAAGAGAAAATTACTCATTAAAAGTGTCACTTGTTACTGCTGCTATAATCGGTAGAGCATTAAACATTACATTTTATTGGACAGAGTGGAGAATAAACATGAAGAACGTGGTGCACTCTTGTAAATGGTGTGACTTGTAAATGTCAGGGAGGGCTTATTTAACACTAAAAGGCTATAAGCATTTAGGAAAGGAATTTTAAAATTCATCCAAGACAGCTGAAGGTTGCATGAAGAAAGGGCAGCTATATATAGCATGCAGTCACACAGGTAATGTAGAGTATAAATGGATAAAAAAGAACTGAACCCAGTTCTAATTGGAATGTTCATTATATTTTGTATTCAAGGAACAGCCTGCAAGCTTGGCATTATGAATATTTTATATTGATCCTTGTTTTATATTCATATAAAGCAGGCTTTCTTTTCTAACTAATACATATGTTTGGTTAGTTAGCTTTTTTATATACATATATTTTTATAGATAGATAGATAGATAGATAGATAAATAGATAAATAGACAGATAGATACTCTAGGAAATTATCTTTTAAGTTTATAATATGCTCTCCACCCAATCAAATTAAATTTAGATGAATTGTCTGGCATATTTGTATATAGACTTAATGATTGATAGGGAAGTTACTTAGAAATTTCCCAAGCTCTCATGCTTTGGGAGAAGCACAGAAAGAAGTCCGTGTGGGATAATCATGACAGTCTGATATGGTGGTTGAATAACTTGGTAATGACAGAGGTCTTGTTGAATAGCTCAGTGAGAAATGGACAGCATAGGCTGCAGAAACGTAACTGCACAATGGTCTAGCTATTTCTATAGCACAGTTTTCTTTCAAGGGTCTAGTTTCAGTTTCTTTCCATGAAAGTGCTTCAAGTAGAAAATGTTGGAGAAGCTTCATGGAAAATTTAGATACTGTGTTCTTAATGAGCTATAGTGATTCAGAGAAGGAATGGTGCCATTGTCTTTAATTAAGATGGGTCTCACTATGCAGCCCTGGCTGGCTTAGACCTCCCTTGTAGATCAAGCTGGCCTTGAACTCATGGTAATTCACTTCTCTCCTTCCCAAATGTCGGGATTAAAGGTGTGTGCCACCCTGCCCAGTTCAATGGTTCCATTTTTTTTTGAGACAGGATCTCCCTGTAGCCCTAGATGGCCTGGAACTTTCTATGTAGACCAGGCTGGCTCTAATTTCACAGAGATCCACCTGAATCTGCCTCCAGAGGTGCTGGAATTAAAGGTGTGTGCCACCACATACAGCTAATGAATGGTGCAATTTAAAATACAAGTTTAGCTTAACTTTCCTCAGAAGAAAAGTCCAACACTGAAATAAGGCCAAGGATTGTTTATATTTAAACCAAAAATGTCTTATAGTACCCACTGCTGTTTAGGAGTCAAACAAAACAGAATAAATGAAAGACATGCACACTGTTAGCTCTGTTCTCAGAAAGCACATAATCCAGAAGCTTCCACTGCCTTGCGAGATTAGCCAAACTTCAGTAAGAACAGATGCAATGGTTTTTGGGTTCTTAGTTGTCCTATGAGGAGTGTCACTTCCAACACAAGGACAACCTTCAAAGCCATGGAAGACATTTTTCATTTCTGAGTCAGAGGAATTTTCAGGGTTTTTATTTTCAGATTCTTTAATTGAAAAAAATAGTAAGAATAAGAAGTACATTTCTGTACAAAATCTAGAATTGAGCTATGACAAAGTTACAAAATATGTGACACAAGCCTAAAGTAGAATGGGAAAAATATTAGATACCAATGACTTTGAAAACACAGCTTATTTGAATTCACTAAGATGTTTATACATGAAGAACAGCTTTCCTGTTACTGCTGGAGTAAATGACACAGATTTAGTGGCTTAAGACAGCAAAAATCAATTAGCTCTCTGCTGTAAACCATATGAGCCAGAAGTCCAACCAGTCGGGTAAGATATGCCCACCTGTGCAATAGCAGTTCGACTGTGGTGGGGGTAACAAATTCCTTTTGCTTAGATTTGAGGTTTGCTCTACAGGTGTAAACGCGGCTAACAGCACAGGTCTGGGGAGGTTGTAGGCCCAGTCAGGGAATTTATTACTGATGTTTAACTAAACTGACAAAGTAGCAAACTGCCTTCAAAATATCTATGCATACACCCAGAGTCAAAACCTGCTTCCTGCCTTGATCAGAGAACCGTCTTGTCTTCTTACAGTGAGTGGTGGTGAAGGCAGAGGCTCATGGTTGCCCAGGATACAGAGACTAAGCAACAGTTATGGGCCTGGTCCTAAATAAGATACCTAAACCACCTCTCAAAGACTTGGGGAACATTGCAGAATGGAGAAGATGCATGTAAGAACTAGAAGATAGGGTTGAAAGGACACATTCTTTAGACTGATACAACTCATTTAAAAAATATTTTATTTATTATTTTTATGTGTATTGCCTGCATGTATGTAAGTGCACCCACATCATGCAATGCCAACAAAGGTCAGAAGAGAGTGTTGAATTCCCCTGGACCTGAAGTTATGGACAGTTGTTAGCCACCATGTAGGTACTGGGAATTGAACACAGGTGCTCTGCAAGAGTAGCCAGTACTCTTAACGGCTGAACCATCTCTATAGTACTTAGACTGATACAATCTTGTAATTATTAACTCACAATAAGTTTAGTTATCTCTTCTAGGCCCATGCAAGATTGGCATGTCATCAGTCAGTCATAGAAGTGGGAGGGATCATAGGTCCTTACTCTTTACTTCTGACCGATAGGCTATTGATAGATTCTGGGAGAGTGAGAATCACTATCTTTAGTTGTGGACTCACTGTGGAGTCCACCAGGCTTTAACAGACAGATCCAAATTCATGGTCATACAGATGGCCTTCATTAACTGACTCATAAACAAAATGAGAAACATGAACACGAGAAAGAGACTTGTAAGGATAAGAGGGATGGAGAAGAGGTGGGGGAGAGTGGTCAGTATGCTCTGAGTACATATGGGAAATTGTCTAAAAAGCAATTTAATTAATAAAGTAGGAAGTCTAAGCTGGAACTAGATCATGGGTCTGTATTCCTTCTGGAAGTGAGAGGCACTGCTCCATTTACCTTTTTTTTGAAGCAAAGTTGGGGTTTCCTAAAGACATTTTAATATATGCTTAAGCATGAGGGTTATGAGAAAGAGAGGTACTCAGAAAGAGTGAGTGGGGTTTTTATAGAAGAGTTGCAGAAGGCAAAGTATACCCGAGTGCAGTTTCAGGGTCCTCAGTGGAGAGTCACCATCATTGTTTTTTTTTTTTAAGATTTACTTTGATTTAGTGTGTGTGTGTGTGTGTGAGAGAGAGAGAGAGAGAGAGAGAGAGAGAGAGAGAGAGAGAGAGAGAGAGTCCAGGAGTGCACACACATGTGGTGGTCAGAGGACAACTTCTTAGAAGTTGGTTTGTTCCCTCCACATTGTTTGGAAACAGCATTCCTCTCCTTACTTCTGTGGTCATTCCTTCTCATAGGCTTTGAGCCAATTATCTTTCCACAGGACAGTAGATGTGCTGCGGCTGCCATTACAGACACCAGTCATCACATCCATCAGATTCTCAAGACTGCATGCTGATTGTATATGCTGAGTCATTTCTCTAGCCCTTCATGGCCTTTCCTAAGTCCTTGAAACTACCAACTTGGCTCATGGGCCCACACCCATTCTGTTCTCTGATTCTATGATGGCATCTCTTCTGCATTGGTCCTTCCTGCTTCCCTTTCTAAACGTCCCTCATGAACAACAGCAGGCTCACCCAGATAATGCAGAAGACATTCCTCATCTTAAGACCCTCATGTTAACATTTACAATCTCTCTTTTTTTCTTGCATGGTAACATATTTACAGGTCTGGGCATCATGTTGTGCTTTGGGAACTATTTTGCCTACTTTCCATAAGGAACAGTCAATCTCATATGTTTCTGGTCATCCTGTGTTTTCACCTTCATTACCTCATTCTTCGAAACTCCTCTTTCAATACATGGAGAACAATAGACCATCTAAATAAGCAGATGTGTAGGGAACAGGAAAGACATTGCTTTTTTAGATATTCAAACTCCAACCTAGGACATTGTTCCTTCATTTATTTAACATAGAGCAAAATGGATTCCAAGGGTAAAATGAGTTTTTAATTTTAGTATCTTTCTTCACTCAATTCCAACATACTCATTTCCTGTACAGGTGCAAATGAACTGTGAAATGATGAAATTATTAGATAATATTTCTGAGAAAAGCAATAAAGCAATAGAAGCTAGAGAATTGATTCATACGCAGGATAATAGAACTATGATCACTTACCTAAGGCATGCTCCTACTTCAGGAATAATGGGATTGCAATTATTGAATTATTTGGAAGGAAAAAGATCCTCCAGAGAAATGGCAATGAAACCATGACAAGCTGGTATCTTCCCCCAACTCGTTCTGTCAATCATAGCATCAGCTGAGCAGTGGTTTCTTCTTGTCACAGGATCTTTTGTTGTTGCTATTAGCATATACTTTAGTCATCAAAAAATGTAGAGACTAATATAACAAACACGTGAATTCTCACCTAATTTTGTCAAATCTCCATTGAAATCTACCTGATGACTTTATATCCATGCTCAGATGCCAAGGAGCTCAGAAATTAACTGTCACTAGTAATAATCAGATATATAGAGATTAGAAACACATGTGCAAACAAACATCTTAATGTCAATTGCATTGAAAATGAATTTTTCTGTACGAAACTGTGTATTTTAATAATGAAATGGAGATCTTTTTTAAAGGTTAAAACCTCATTACTTTTATGTCTTATAGGGTTTATGCTGAGTAAAATATTGTATAACTGTAACAATTCAACTATAAGCATAAAAATTTACAGCCAGTTTTGAAAAAGATGCATCTTAGTTCAGAAAATTGTTATTGAATATGTCAATGCTGTTGTAATGAAGTGCTTCTTCTAAGTATGTGGTTATTAAATAAATAATAAACTGTAAACAATCTCAATATTTGAAAAATAATTGATTTATAAACTAATAAGTAATAATTTATAAAGTAATAGATTTTTAAAATAAAACATTCGGTTTAGAAAGATTTCCCTTATAACCCTCACTCTCATTCTACTCTAACCTTGCAAAAATATCCATGATGTTCTGAACTTTATGTACAGCTTTCTCACATATTGATAAATAATGTGTAGGAGCAGTCTACAGTTCTTAAATCTGCATGTTTGTGTCCTCCAGAGCGTGCTCGCTTCATTTACTGTGTTTTGGAGGTATTTTTCTCTGCTGCACACAGCTCTCATTTCCTCATTTTCTACTGTGCATAGGTTTCCCAGTACTTGGGTCTGCTATAACACATTCATCCATCTTCCCCTGAATTGATATTCAGATTATTACGTTTTATTATATTAAAGAAAAGTGTACTGTACTGGACGAATCACTCCTGTAGTTCCCGAGGCATTACTTGATGAAAAGAATTGCTAGGGTAAAGGCAGTATGTGTATTGAAATTTGTTCATTAAGTTCACATGATAACGTCAGGTAGTTATCCAAAATGGGGACACTGAGTTTGTTACTTTCACTGAGTTTGTAGAATGGTACTGTGGTCTACCTGTAGTTATCATTTTTGTGTGTGACATCATCTTCACCCTGGCTCCATCCTGAGAACCCTCTGCTGGAAATGAGTGAGGTAAAATGTGTCAGGTCAGGTTCCCAAATGTATTGTAATCCACAAAGCTTTCTGTTTTAGTTTCTTTCCTTAAATAACAATGGAAAATTCACTACCAGTTTCTGATAACTTGTTTCCCAATATTCAGAAATACTTTTATTCCTAGCTCATACATTTTTATGTTATTATAGAAAAGAGATTTTATGTAATAAAGATAAATGGGAGAATCTGGAATCTCACCAACTCAGGCAGCATCGAAGCTCTACCAGGCCTGGGTTACGGAGATTTTGCAGAAAATAGCAGACAGGCCATCACCTGAATCACCAAACAGTACGTCATTGCTCACAGGTTTTACTGAGGATATTTCTAGGAAACTGTAAACCTAAACTGACATTATTATGTCATTGTAAACCAAATATAAGGAGTGAGGTTCAAGTTGTAGATGATCGATATCTGTTCTCAGCTTCTGTTTCATTGGTCTCTAAATGTTAAACCAGAGCAGAACGTTCTGAGTACAGTGTTCTGGAAGCACCAGGCTGAGGCAGGAAGACTCAGCTCACACTTGTGAGCTGCTGCCAAGTGTGATGTGGAAAACCCAAATATCCTAGTTATAGGGGGACTTGAACATTTATGATTTTGTCTACACGCAGTGATCACTTTAGGATTCACCTTGAGTTCTATTTCTTACTGATAGTCTTCCGTAAACACAGAAGAACTATACCTGAGTCTATAATAATCTATCTTTCATTCTTTTTTAACGATGTCTTGTTGCCTAGGAACAGGGCGATAAATATGTCATAAATATGTCTTCAAATCTTTTTCTTTTTGTTGGATCATTTTTTCCACTTCTATGGTTATGAAGGTTCATTAAAATACATACTCTATGCTGGATTTATTGGTTTGGAATAGGTATGAAGTGTATATTGTATACCCAACTAAGTATGAATAAAATATTCTACTTTTAATTTATTATCTGACATAACTTGGTTTCTGCAGAAAGTAACTGTTTATGTACTATGAAAAATACACTGTTAAAAGGTGATTTATCCAGCATTCCATCAGCAAGAGCTCTCTAACTGAACGTTTCTCTCACACGGTGTGCAACAAAAATTAATATTTATTACGATGATATTGAAAAATAATGACTTTAAATCTACACAAAATTAACTCACGTGATCTCATAATTGTATGCACCAGAGAACTGAGCTTCTGCAAGATGGTCTTTCTCAAGTCACTGTTGCTGATGGCCAGAGTTTGGAGTCTGAGTCTTCAGACACCAGAGTCATCTTACATTCATGTAAAAGTTCCCGTGAACTCATTCCTCAACCAAAATTCATCCTTCTGTAAATAATGTCACTGTAAATCAGCAAATCCCTCAACCAGTGCCATAAATTATGTCTGTAGTTTTTGAATGGTGGAAACGTTTTAATGTCTAGACCTTGGGTCTTGACAGTGAGTCACTGTGATTGTGTGTTTAATGAACTCTGATGAAAATCCCATTCATGCCTTCAATGTAATCATAAGCAGCTATACCGAATGTTGTTTGCTTTTCTTAAAGATTTTTACTGTATTTTCAAAGAAACAGAAGATATAAAAGCGAAAACATGTGAAGGTTAGATAGCACAATAGTCACAAAAACATGTATTCACAATATAAGGAAGGTCGGACTGGCATGTGGCATTTCGCTGAAGTGACCTTTATGTTCCTCTTCTTCCTTTGAGTTTATCATTCTTGAACCTTCAAAAATTATTGCTCTTAGGGCTGAAGAAATGGTTCAGTGGTTTAAGAGCTCACACTGCTCTTGCAGAGGACCTAAGTTTGGTTCCCAGTCCCCATATAAGATGATTCACAGTTGTCTGTAACTCTGTCTCCCTGGGATCCAATACATTCTGCTGACTTTCACAGAAGGTACCCTCACACACATCACATACCCACACACAGACACACACATATACACATAATTAAATGTAAAATAAAATCTTTAAAAAAAAATACTGGTCTGCAACTGGGCCTGGTGGTCCACGCCTTCAATCCCAGGACTCAAGAAGCAGAGGCAGGTGGATCTCTATGAGATCGAGGCAAGCCTGGTCTACAATGTAAGTTCCAGGCCAGCTGGGACTAATGGGAGACCCTTTATCAAAAAAACTAAGAAAAAGAAAAGTACTGATCTACATATAGTACATAGGAACTCTAGCCACTGAAATTGACAGGAAAAGAATTCTCCCATTACTTTGAATTCATGAATTACCTTATTCACTGAAACTCTTATTCATTCATTCAGTCCTTAATAAATATTAGTGTTATACAAGATATTACTTTCATGAGATATGGAGTGATATTAGGGTACATTAAGCAATGTAATCTTATTCATCATGATGCTTATATATTCCATATATTTATACACATAGCAACAGCATATGTATTATTCTCTGCATTATTCTCTTAAGATATTCAACCACTGTGAAAATTTAGGTATACAATTGGACATTATGTGTTTCTTTGGCTTTTGAGTAGTAATCATATCACAACTATACCCATCAATTACTGAATGCTGACTCTATGATCACCATATCTTTTACTACATGATGGACTTTTAGAGAGGGTGCATTATCTGGACTAAGAAAGTTGCTCTTCTAAACACTCTAGTAGTTTAACAAAGAGAGATTTGGTCCTAGGCACTTTTCAGTCCCATCTCATTACATAGTGGTTCAGGGATGCAGACTGTATCTCTACTCTCCATACCTTGAGCCTTCACTTCCTCCACTGGCTCATTTACACACACACACATCTGGCCAACTGATCCACAAAACACATGGAATGGCTGTGAGACATTTTTAGGACCAAGACTGGAAATGGCATGCGCCTGTTCTAGTCACAGAACTTTGACTGGCATTAATAGCAGCATCAATCTGATTAGGGTGAGCTTGGAAGTCTACTCTGTGTACTCAAGCAGAAAATAAAATTGCTTATGAAACACATGTTATTTTCCATCACAATTAGGAGCTATTATGATTACTATTCCCACCTTATGGTTGAGTAAGGCAAAGATTAGAAAGATAAAATGATGTACTCATACAGGTAAATTGTTGAGCTGAGACTCTTAACTCAGAGGCCCACCTTTATTCACCACATAATGCTGCCTCCTCCACTGTGTTTTGGATGAATCAATATTATTTACACCAGTGACCCATTCTGTTTTAAAATAGTCCAACTAACAAAGAAAACTTTCATAGATTTCTTTTAGGTGCCGAGTGATTGCTTGAGCTTGTTTCTGAAAACAAGCCCCCTTACCTGCCTCTTCTGCCTCATAATTTGTGAGTCATTTGCTTCCCAAAGAATATTTTTTGGCTATCCATAAATCAGGTAGAAACTGTTTAAACTATGTAAGATTTAATGAACTATTGTGAAATTTTAGTTTTTTTTCTGACTTTTCTTTGAGGAATTTAGAGTCATACTTAAATAAAACTTTACTTAGTGAGAAGTAAATTAAAAAGTTATTATGATTGCTCATCTGCATAGATAAATGGGTCATGTACATGAGGCACTTTCAATTTTGAATTAACCATTTGCTTCTTTTTCTTAATTTTAAAATGTATCACATGTACTAGCCACAGTTTTCTAGAGGAACATAACTAAGATATATTTAAAAATGTATTAATCCAGCGTATTTCAAAATAATAACAATAACTGAGTCAACCTGAGAGGCTGAGCACCCAGTAGTTTCTCAGTTCACCCAGCAGGGTACCTCAGCAGTAGGAGTATTCCTCAGTGGCTGTCTCACACTGGAGAGGCTGAAAATCTGGTAGTTTCTCAGTCTGTGAGGCTGGAGAGCACAGCAGTCCCAGTCTGGTGCCCAAACTGTGGAGTGTTCGTGGAGAGCTGGTCCTTAGATAATGACAGAAGCCTGGAATTGCTGGTTCTGATATATTCAAAGGAATCAGTGGCAGCAACTAAAGGCTAAATCAACTCAGTGGCATGAGGGAAGGGCAGGCAAGCAAAATGAGAACAATCTTCTTTCGCCGTGCCCCTTTCCATGTGAGCTGATGCTGTAGGTACTGCCTATATTTAGGGAGGTCACTTTCCCCCTGCAGTTGAGGTCACTTTCCCTGAATTTATACTTCTGGATTTCACAGGATATAGAACATTTTTTCCAAATATGTACTGCCCACTTGTATTTCTTCTTTTGAGAACTGTCTATTCAGTTATTTAGTCTATTTGTTGAGAAGATTTGTATTTTTGGTGTACAAATTTTGCAATATTTTATGTATCCCAAGTTTTAATCCCCTATCTGATATATAGGTGGCAAGGATTTTCTCCCATTCTGTAAACTGTTCTTAACTCTGGTGATTGTTTCTTTTCCTGTTCAGAAGCTTGAAATTTCCAAGAGCTAGTGTATCTTGGGGTTGTTTCCTATGGTATTGTAATGATTCTTCACAAAGTTTTTACTTATGGCCCAGTTTTGAAATATTTCCCTGTAATTTTCTCCAGCACTTCCAAAATTTCTGGTCTTCTATCAAGGACTTTGATCCATTTTGAATTGGGTTTTGTGCAGGGCAAGAAATATAGACCTTATTTCATTCTTTTACATGTAGATATCCATTTTCCCCCAACTATTTAGGGTCATCTTCTTTCCATCATATATTTTGACATCTTTGTAAAAAAAAAAAATTAGGTGGCTGCAGCTTCACGGTTTGCCTCTCATCTACCCTCTTAGACTGCATGTTTGTTTGGGGGCCAGCATAATGCTGTCTTTGTCACTATGGGTTTGTTGTATAATTTGAGACAAATTATTGTGACAATAACAGCATTTTCTTCCTCTTCAGATGACTTTGGTTATTCAGGGTCTTTTGTGTTTCTACATGAAGAAATTTGTTTTCTCTAGGTCTATGAAGAATGTCATTGTCATTTTAATAGGATTGTGTCAAATTCGTAGACTGCTTTTGGTAATGTAACCATTTTCACAATATTACTTCTTCCAATTTGCGAGCATGAGAGGACTTTTTCATTTTTCTACCCTCTTTCTTAGCTTCGTTCTTCATTGTCTTGGAGTTTCCATTATAGAAATCTTTCAACTCCTTGGTTAAGTTTATTACAGGATATTTTATTTTGTCTGAAGCTATTGTAAATGGGATAATTTTCCTAATTATTTTCCAGGAAACTTCATTATTGCTATATTGAAAAGCTGCTGGTCTTTCTATATTGATTTTGTTTCCTGCTACTTTGCTGAAAGTGATTCTCATATCTAAGAGTTTTCTGATGGAGTCATTAGGGTCTTTTAAGTACAGGGTAATGCCATCTGCAGTTTGGAATAGTTTGACTTCTTTCCTCTCTGTGTCCTTTTTTCATTTTTCTCTTATATTATTGTTCTACCTAAGACTTCTACCACTATACTGAATGAGTCTGAAGAGACAGTACTCTTGATTCATTCCAGATTTCTGTGAAAATGCTTTCAGTTTTTCCGTATTTAGTATAATGGCTACATATTTTTCATATACAACCTTTACTGTATTGGTAATTACAACTTTTTCTCTGGTGTTGTGGGAATTGTTCTTTCTGTGTAGGGCCTTTCTGGGAATTAGGCTTTGGGTGTGTGTGTAAGACACACCTGCCTGTGCTTACCTCTGTCACCGGGTGGTCTCTTCCCGGCCATACCCCTCAGTGAGACCGCACAATCAGCAGAGCAGTCCACCTCTTCCATGCTGTGCTGCGCCCAGGCAGTGGTGGGGTGGTTCCCCTGTCAGGATAGTCACTTCAGGGTGCTGGTGTGAAATCTCAGCTTCAAGCTCTTGCGTCACAAGTCTGCCTCTATCTCCACAGCCTGGTCCTTTTCCCATGCTCAGAGTCCCAGCCATGCTGCATCTTCACAGCCTGCTCAGTAGCTCTGTTCTTTACTGATTTTGTACCTCTCATGTCCAGGAGAGGAGGGCACCTCTCTGTCAGCTACTAGAGTTACAGTGTATGTGCAGCTGTGCCCCTGCTTGTTGGGAGCTGAATATTCAGGGCTGCCAGGTGCAAGCTGCCTGCCTTCCCCCAACAGTCAACGGGATGTTGGCAAAGCCTATCTTGGCTGACCCAGGGTCTAGGCATAGGCAGTTCACTCCCGGAATTGGCAAGACCCAGGGCTGAGTCTGTACAGGTCAGTCTCTGATAATCAGTCTCCAGGTGCATGTCTTTCTCTTAGTAGTTTTGCTTGGGTGCTGCTTACACAATTACATATTATGAATGAAACTGTTCTAGGTACATGGCTTTGTCTTAGAAGTTCTACGTGGCTACTGCTGGTGCAAGTGCATGTGGTTAATGAAACTGTGATAATTGAAACTGCGCGGTTCAAAGGAACTTGGGGTTTTGTGCCCTAGTTTTATAGTAGATTTTTCTTGCCTTCAAATAAGGTATAAAAGCATTGCTACCCTGCAATAAAATGCCTGCATGGTCGTCAGCCTGGAGGTGCTCCTGATGCCAGCCGTTCCTGTGTCCTGTCTTTTTTCCTTAATCCCCTACCCTCTGCACTCAAGGTTTAGGATTACCTGCAGGTGGACCACAGTGCCCGCTGATGACTGCCAATGGCTGCTGCTTGGTGGAGAGCTTATCTAGGCTTATTTCTATGACTTCAGCTCAACCTTTAGAATAGAGTCTATTGTTTTTATCTGCATTTTATCTGCCATATTACCCCCAAAGAAAATCCAATGCTGCTTTTTTCATGACCAATATTGATGTTTTGGAGCAATTCGTGGATAAATATATTTTTTTTTATTCTCATGTGGCTCCACATACTTGAGTTCTATTTGGGTACAAATAGTGGGTTTCTTTTAAAATATTTTATTATTTTTTGTTTTTAATGTATGAGTGTATTGACTGCATGTATGTAATTGCACCTGTAGTGCAGTGCCTATGGAGGTCAGAAGAGGGTGTCAAATTTCCCTGTAACTGGAGTTAAGGACAGTGGTTAGCTGCCATATGGGTGCTGGGAACTGAACCTGGGTTCTCTGCAAGAGCAGCCAGTGCTCTTAACTTCTGAGTCATCTCTCCAGTCCCACAAATATAAAATTCTTAAACTTTTAAAGTGACCTCATCTGTACATATTGAGTGGCACAAACCATAACTTCTTAATATTTCAAGAACTTTTATTACCAAAGGAGGAAAATCAGTAACTGAGGTGAAATAAGATAAAAATTAAGTGGATGCACATCTTTAAGCTCCCATTTAGCAAAATTATCAGAGTATCAACGTATTTTGTTATGAACCCCGGGGCTACTGAGGAAAGACCACCAGACTCAATTCAGATCGAGATAAAAGATTTTATTCAAGCTAGCCTGGACTGCAGTCACCATATCGGATTAGAGTGCTGCAGTGGGGAGGGAGAGGGAAAGGGAAACTTTTAAAGCTAAAAACCACACAAAGGAATGTTGACAAGGTGGTCCCTGAATAACAGGGTAGAGGGTGATCTCAGTCTCCATGTCAAGGTGCCCTAAAATAGCAAAACAAACATGTTACAGAAACTAGAATCAGCAGTTAGTCATATCATAATAATTTTGCTTTCTATATGTCTAGAGAGCAAGTGACCGTGGAGGAAAGGGGGAAAGCGGTCAGGGTTTCTGAAATCCTTGAGCTAGAAATACACTATGGCTAAGCTTCTACGATGGCTACTTTATCCAAAATGGGGTCAGTTTAGTCAGTACATTTAACAAACATAAATTAATACTATGATTTTTGCAATAATTTCCAGGTAGCAATCTTGTTTGATTCATAGTTATTCCAAAGCGCTCTCTCTCTCTCTCTCTCTCTCTCTCTGTACATGCATGAGCTCTTTCTGCCTAAATATCTCTTTTCCTGTCTCTGTTTCTTTCTGTCTCTGTCTCTCAGAGAGAGAGAGAAAGAGAGAGAGAGAGAGAGAGAGAGAGAGAGAGAGAGAGAGAGAGAGAGGTCTGTGACTGGGTAGACTATGGAAAAGAGAAGTTTATTCCTCACTTGATGTAGAGTTAAGAAAACTGTTCAGTGTCTTACAGGCTTCCTGGTTGGCAATGTGGGATAACTATATTGATCCATGTGTGTCAGAGAACTCTTGAGAGAATTTAGTAAAGCAGAGCTAAATGACTTTGAAAATTGACATAAGTGGTACAAGTTATTGTTTTAAAGATTTGATTTTCTCTTGGATACTTCTTAGCCAAGCAGCTTGGATGATACACAGAGGTAAGTTGTAGCCTACCAAAAGAGACGCTGATGTCCTATCTCTGGTATCTGAGAATGTGACCTTATTTGGAAATAAGATATTTGCATATGTAATCAGAGCACACTTAATCCTGGTGATCCTTTTAAGAGAGAAGACCATGTGAAACCAGATACTCTGAAAGAATGCCACTCACCACAGATGCAGGGTGGGGGTGATGCAGCTGCAAGCCAATGGAGGATTGACAGCCCCACAAGTGTTGGGAACAGGCAAGGATGAATTCCATCTAGGGCACTCAGTTACTACCTTGATTTTGTGCTTCCTGTCTTCAGACCCATGAAAGAGTCCACTCAGCTGCTCTAAGTCACTTTATTTGAGGTGCTCTCTACATCTGTCCCAGAAAACAAAGACAGACAGATGGAAGTCAAACACAGAAAAGGGAAAGTCTTCTTGATCATTTGTTGTGAGTTTCTCTTAAGACTGAGAAGTAAGTTTCTCCTAAGGCTGAAAAGTCACTTCCTCTCATGCAGTACCTGACATGTTATCAGGTGGCCTGGAGTCTGGCTGGCGAGGTCTTAGGACCCGGCCATAGTTCATCAGGTAGCTCTGAGATAGTGACACAATCATTATCTGATTTTAAAGCTACAAAAATGACTGCATTAAAAACCTGAGTGTCCCCAACCTTCCTCACTGTGTGATTAGGATGATGGAGAGGCGATATTAAGTATACTTTCTTCTTCCACACACTCTGTCTCTACCTCCTATTGGCTGTCTAGTTTCACCAGAAAACAGAGACATCTGCCTTTTCAGACCCAATGTTTGGGGGAGATGAAGTTGAAAGGTCAACAACCCTGGGACCATCATGGGATGCCCTGCCACCCAGGAACTGTAGTGACAGTTCTCAGCACTAGATGGCACCAAAGAGAGACAATGTGTCCCATTCTTTGAAGCATAGCAGCTGAGGTGCTGAATGAGCTGTCCTTGCTGTTACCCTTCTACCTGTACCTCAGCCATTGGGTCGCCCTTTTGTGCCCTGCAGCAGAGACTTGCTGTAGATAGGACCTCATATTACTAGAGAATCACAAAGCTGCTGAAGCAGAAATGGAAGCAGAGATACCTAATGGATGTGTTGGAGAGATGAATTGGAGTCCTGGGCACTTGTGCTCTGGGTATGTCATGATGTCTCCAGCCCCTCCCCAGCTGAGACAGAGGTGCTACGCCCTTATTTTACCCCCAGCCCCACATATTCGATGGAACCCTTCCTCCAAAACCTGTTGAAGATGACTGTGGCACTTCGAAGGAGGTTCTTGATAGCAATCTATTGGATTTCACCAGGAGGCCACCAATGTGATTGGCTGCATTTCACAAAATTTTGTCCCTGCAATGTGCACCTGCCTGTGTTCCTGGGAATCAGAGTTGTTTGGGGGCTTGTTAAGATCCTTCCTGTAGCTGAGTGCTGACCCATATTTTCAAAGCTGGTGTTACGTTTTGTGGGAGATGTCATTTCTCACTAATCATTTATTTTCAGGCAAGAGACTAGATCATCTATTATTTACACTTTGCGTGTTTTCATGACACATTATAATTTATTTTCATGTAAACAACATCAACTTGGGTGAAACTAGGTCCTTCCAAAAAACTTTGGTTTGGAAGGGTCTTTTCATTTGTGTTAAATATACTTCAAAGACACATTTTGAGTAAACGGAAAACTGGAGTTTGTGTTACAGTAATTTTGAGACCTAAGGGGCACGTGAATTCCATTTCTAATGAGTCAAGTACAGTGCTACAGAAAAGTCAGGTTTCTTGCCTTATTTACAACTGCTACATTTTACCAATCAGTCTATTTCAAAATGCAGGCTTACATAAATCTTTCATTTGGTGCATTAGATTGTCTAGAAGTGCTTACAGCTTGGCCATTAAGGTCTTTTTCAAATGCAGCTCATGTTTTGGAAAGCCACACTCAAGCATACTTTACTAGATTTTATTTAAAATTAAGATTTTAAGACACGATATTCTCTTATATTTCAGGTTTACATTCCTTCCTCAAACAGTAAAAATGTCTGCATAAAAATAAAATATTACTTACTTTTAGTGGTAGCTGATTGTGGGGTAAAAGTGCCATCTAGTGGGTAAATAAGGAAGTTCATTTAATCATAAATAAATGAGAGCATGGAATTTGCCTTCTATTGTCCTTCCATGTTAGAAAAGAACTTGTTGTTAGTAGGTGAAATTATCCATAATCTGAATATAGGTCCATCAGGATGACATGATATGGGGCATGCAGAAGCCAAGTTTTGAGGTATGCGGACTCAATAAACAACACTGTACCGGCCGGTAAAATAAAGACAAAACAAGCTAGAAGTCTTTACCTTTTGTTCAGAAAGTTTCCTGAGTCATTCAACATAATAAAGAGGCTAACCCATTTAATTGTTCCCCAGAAACTCCTACCCTACACTCACTTCTCATGATGCAAGGCAGAGGAAGGATCCTTTACACCTCAGGAAAGCTCACTAGCTCTGGGCTAAGGTCGATGAACTTGATGAAGGTGCTCCAGTCTCACTAGTTTTCTCTTGAACCCATAGCTGTCAAAGAGTTCTTTCAGGAGGCCCCTTCTTTCCTTCTGAGGAAAGACTTCCCTTGTGAGTATGTGCCTCATCCCACTTCCAGAAGCTTATTTCTCCTTTTCCACAAGAATTGCAGACATAAATTTTGGAGGCACATTGAATTTTAGAGAATACTTGCTGCTTTCAAAATGATCTTTAGCCAGTTATGTCGCCAGAGTTCTCTCTGGGTCTCTTGTGCTATTAGGCAAACCATGTAACATATCTTTATCTGCATTTATTATTATTGTGTGTAGGGGAGAGTGACTTACAAAGAAACAAGCACCCAGTGCCGAGCTCCATGCCACTCAGCTCCCCGCTGCTCAGCTCCAAGCACCACGGCTCAGAGCCTGCCCTTCAGATCGCTCCTGTGGCACACCTATAGTCACCACTAGCTTTTGCCCATGCTTCAGGGACCAGAGGTCTTGTCCCAGGTCTGTAAGTGCCAGGCCATTCTGTCCTTGAGTACAACCGGCTGCTGCTTGTTCCCCACACCCACTACTCATGGCTCCGACCCCAAGATCCCACCACAAGCCCCTCCTTTCGTGGATAACTCTCCACAATTTTCTGTAGCAGGGCCTGCCCCTTGGAGGAACCAGAACCCCTGGGGAACACACTCCACCCCTTTCCTCTGCTCTTACAATCTTTCCACCAATCTTCTGCTAAGGTCTCTGAGCCTTGGAGGGGGTGACAGATGTAGGGCGATCTCTCTTGTATCATGGTGAGATAATGACTTCTTGGGCCTCTCCGTTATTTGTCTTTAAGCCATGGACATTGATCTATCTCAGTGTTTCTTCTACTATAAAGACAAATGGAAGGAAGTAGACAAATTTAAACAGACATGAATGTAAATACAAATGCCTAGAAGATATCCCAGTAGGTGTACTACTCTCAGTAAAATAGTTTGTGACAATACCACAACTCACAAGAGTCCCTTAGTCTAAGGAGAAAGGTGTGCAGTTCATTACTGTTTGTGTGTCTTTTCTTTCCCTTAAAAGCAGAGGACTTAAAGGGAAGTCTTGGGCCCCCTTCCTGTTCACTTCCCCCCTTTTTATCCACAGTTGACCAAGAACTTCTGATGTTATTCTTTGTCTCCACAACCAGTGTAAGACCCTCATCACAAGAAGATAAAGAAAGACTTTGGCTACATTCATTTACCTGCAATATTGTTAGTGAACATTTAATATAATGTCATATATTATAGAACATGAGAAAATTATGAAAGCAGGTATGCTGATTCGAAGATTGCAGGTGTAGGCTGGGGATGTATTTCAGTTGGGAGAGTGTTTACCTAGCACACTGGAGGTTCTAGTTTCATCTCTAGCACCTCATAAACTAGATGTGGCAATTCGCTCTCAATCTCAGTCCGCAGCAGGTGGAGACAGTAGAATCAGAAGCTCAAGTCATCCTCAAATAGACAGTGAGTTTGAGGCCAGCTTCGGCTACATGAGACCTTTTCTCAAACAAATAAACAAAAATACAGTATTTTCAAGCCTTAACCTTGAGCCTGTAATTTGTGAAGTACTTTTCAAGGATGAGCTTTCCTAATAATCCTGGCCAGGAAAAATAAGACTACTAATGATTTCAACAGGGCAGGAAACCCAGGCAAAGGGACTTTGTAGATATACTCAATGAAACTTTGCTGAAATGTGGCAGAAAATTTGAGTCCTTCTATCATGAGCAGGCTTGCTCCTGGTGTCAACACTATCCTAGATTTTGTGGTCACAGATTAAAATCGGAATTGCTACAAACTTTCACCAGTTCAACAAATATTTGTGACTACTATGTGTCAGGGCTCTTGATGATTCCCAGAGACAGACACAGATGACCTGGTCCCAGCTGTCAAGTCTCTCATGAGTGTTTTTCAAACCTTGAACACAGCTGTGAGAATCCTCCAATACCACAGCTTTCACCTACCACGCAGTTCCAACAAATGGTGTCTAGACACTGCATACCATTGAGCTGCTGCCTGGCCAGCCATGAGGTCACACCACGCGGCAGTTAACAGCACATAGGCTGTGTTGGCGGCATCTCAGGCCTGCTAATTGGGACAGGTGCAAAGTGTGATGACAGCAGGCCACCCACAGAGTCCTGGCACAGCCAGCCAAGGCAAGAGGAGCTGAAAGGAAAAGAGAGGAAGCTGAAAGAGCAGGCTGGCCAGTGATGGCTGGCAGATAAGAGCATGCAGAGATCCTTTGGGCATGCACCAGGGAAAAAGGACCACTTTTACATTGGAAACTCCCTAATCTTTGGAGCAAATGGTAGGGCTACAGGAAATGACAACTTTTGGAAATATAGGCTACAGGAGAAATGAAAAGATGATTTGCTGGAGTGCATACACGTGTGTGTGCACACACGCACGTTCATCAATTCCCATCAATCATGGTATAAGCCATAAATTTTTCTAGGTTGTGGATAGAGATACTGTTTTGAGCCAGATTCCTTTGATATTGGAAGTTCAAATGGATATACAAGAAGTAAGGGTATAGTTAAAGACCATCCGGTGAGCAGTTAAAAATTGCATAGAAGAGACCTTGGAAATATGAAAGGGATAGGTACCCATTTAGAAGACATATGAAAAATTCTTTTGATCTATTAAATCCTGAAGTTATCAGGAAAAATGACCTAATATTGCAAGCTTTGGCAGGAAGAATGTGGAAGGGTAAAGAAGAACAAGACAAAAGTACTTGATTGCAAGAAATTAGAACAGGCAAAATCATTGAAACATAGTCAACATTTCAATGAAACTGTCCATTATGTGTACTAATGATATTAAGTTGTGTCAAAGTGTTTTAAAGGGCTTGGAGAGATGGCTTAGTGGTAAGAGCACTAGCTGGTCTTGCAGAGGACCCAGCTTCAGTTCCCAGCACCTGCGTGGTGGTTAACAGTTACCCAAAACTCCAATTCAGGGGATCTAATTCCTCTTCTGGCTGCCACCAGAATTATATAGACATGGTGTGCTTATATACATATAGGCAAAACACTCATACTAAAGAATAAATAAATAAAAATAAGTAAATCAAAATAAATTTTTTAACATTTTCAAAACTGTGACAGGTAAATTGTCAGCTTCACAGGGTTTAGAATTGCTGTGAAAGCAAACCACCGGCCATGTCTGTGAGGGTATTTCTAGACTGGGTTAACTGAGGTGGGAAGACCCACCCCAAATGTGGGCAGCGCCATTCCATGAGCTTCAGCCCTAGACTGAGAAGGAAAAAGTGACTGAGGCAGGAGCGCCCCCATCTGTGTGCTCAGACTGTGAGGCAAGATAAATCATTCCTCCATTAGGTTACATTTTGTCAGGTATTTGATCACAGCACTGTGAAAAGTCACTGCAGTCTGATCTTCAATTGAATACTACAAATGCATGTATGTGGCATACAGTTCTGGTATTGTCTTTTGTGATTTGAATGGGACTTTACAAATACTAGCTATAGAACACATTGTAATTAGAAGCCAACTATGAAGCACTATCTATGCTTTATACTGTACATATTTCAGTTATGTGCCAATAACCATTCCTTCCTTAGTCTATGTCCTTGCAATTTTGCAGGTAAATCACGAGTTGAGAATTACATATTCATTTTCTCCCTCCTGTATCAACAGTTATCAGCAGATCAGTTACTTAAAACATTTTACAAAGTTACCTTCCTTTATTTCAAGAGCTTGTACTTTACAATATATTTGTTATCACAAAATACCTGATAGTCACAATGCCTTGTACATTGCAAGAATAAAATTAAGATAATATTCATGAATCCTTCTGAGACCTTTATTATAGAGATTTTAGATAAATATTTCATTGTAATTAGAAAAAGCTAAAGTGATCTTCTAAATTCCCCCAATGTTTAGTTTTTAATTGTGAAAACCTGAAAGCTATGTGATATCTGTTACAATGTTAAGGCCTAGATTCAACTGTAAAAGAGAAAACTAATGAAAATTTATTTGTTAATGTGTGAATTCTTTCTCTCTCTCTCTCTCTCTCTCTCTCTCTCTGTGTTATATAAATTACTGTAAACAATACCACTTTCCAATGGTAAGTTGAATTCAAAGTAAACCTTGGGGAATAATTCTCATTTTAAGGTGCTTTGTACATGAGGGCATGGTTTCCATAAAAGACAAAACAAAACGTGCTTCAGCTCTTCCCAGGGATGGGATTTGTCAACTCTGGCCTCAATAGTGTTCTTCAGAAACCATCTAGAAGTGTTTTTCATCGGTAGAAGGGAGGTTTGTTTATTTGGGGTCACATACTGCTATAAAAGAACATGGACATGAGAAGTTACTCAGTCCTGAGCTGTCAGGAAGGCTGCTGATGGTCCATAAAATGTGCTTCAGCCTAGATTCTCTGCACATAATAAGGACAGGAGCCCCCAGGATGAGCCTATAGTCAAGGCAGTTTGCTTTCATGGCTATCTCAGACATTTTCTTCTCTGCACATTGTCTAAGTGTAAGGACTGGGTGTTTCTTGGTTTTAGTATCTAAATCTTTCCTGTTAAAATGCCATTGTATTAACATTTTGTCAGAAACTAATTGGCAATAATGGTGGAATAGGTGAAATTTCAGTTTGCGTTTTCAGTCCTCCTTAACTAAGAAGTTGTTTGTACGCTGTAGTTAGCAATAGCTAGAAGAAAGCTAGGAATTTCCATGTGGTCTATCTGTGCATAAGAGTAGTCCTGATATCTGTTCCTGTTATTCTAGGGTGTTTTTCTAGGTTTGTTCAGAAGAGGCAAAATGCTCAATGAGATTGACAGCAACTCAACTTTCCCCACGGTGTATTCATACAGGCTAGGAAGAGCTGGTTATTAAATATTCAAGGCTTTAAAAAGCTGTTAAACTATTGGTAGTTTGAAACTGTACACTGTAGAGACTGGCAAAAACTAGAAATAAGGGCTTCCCCTGAGTTCCCCTGTTACTCATTACTGTTCATTTTCCTTCATCTCAAACACAGTTTCTTCTGTTCTCTTTTAGCATCTTGGCAGGGACTTTAGGTCCACCCTCACTGTGATTTCTTTTATGAACACTGCTATTTCCTTTGGACAAGGTTGACTCATTCAATAGAAGAAGAAAAGTGACCAAGGCCTTCAATACTCTCAGGAGCCTTTGACATATTTAATTTCTTTTCAGACTATATCAAAGATGTGAATATTACTTGTAAGATAACATATATTATATGTCCTTATAACTAGTAACATAGTTTGAAATCAGCCTGAGCTACATTCACCAACATACTAACATAGTTATAATTTTTAAAATATTTTTGGATCGAGGAAAGACATCAAAAGCAAAGGTGCCTTGGCCCGTACAGTGGCCCTGTTCTTAGGCCTTTTTCAACCTCACAGTCCAGAGCTGATGAATTATTAACCCTGTTCCTTAAGCTCTCCTCTTTCACAAATGACCATTCACATGGACTAATGTATGCAGCTAGCAATGTCTCAGACGCTAGCAGACCAACATTGCATTGCGCAAAGGCTGAGTTAATCAAATGTTTGCTTACATTTCTCTCCGAATTTCTTGGTCTTTGATTAGCACTGTCTTACTATGTTAGACTTCATTTGTAATTTTGAAAAGATGAGGGATAAAACAAATGCCAGGATTCTAGGGAGGAGGACATCTGCTACCCTTGCCATACCTTTCCCATGTACTCGGTGTTCTGCTCTGCCCGCAACCATTCATGGCAGCAGCATGAACTCCAATGAAATACTCAACCTCTTTTGAGAGTTTCTGCCTTACTTATAAATATGGTCCCCCCCCCGCCTTTTTCTGTTTTTAAGTTGAATCCTAAATTTTTTAGAGCTTAGTATTTACTAAGATCTCATAGCCACATAGTGTGTGTCACTTCCAGATCCCACACCCGTGGAAGGAGATGAAATTGTTCCTTAGAATCATCTTTTGGGTCACATTTTAGTGCCTACTCAAACAACTACCTCTTTTCTGTCCCCCTTCAATCATTTTTCCCCAACCCCTCATTTCATACAGCAATAGCAATGGTTTCTCAATCTTTAATGTAAATCCCTCAGCAAAAGTTACTAAAAATGCCTCTGAGGCATCCAACTCAGTAGGGAAGGGCCCATTTAATGCTGATATGGGTTTAAACAAACAAACAAAATGCAGCAAGCCTAGAACCAGGTCAGGAAGTTTAGAAGACTGAAGAAGACAATGGAATATATTGTCTTATCATATATATTAATAATGACGGTTATAGCACACATTTTTAATAATATAGCATTTAATAAGAGCGTATAGCTCAGCATTTAAAACATGCTGATTTTCATCATAGGTATCTTAGAGGCTAGAAGCTGTTGCCAACCTGGTATGACTAGAGAAGAGATGCTGAGAAGGATGCATAATTTGGTCATCCCATCTCCTGCAGTAAATACTAGTAGAGGAAGTAACTTTAAGCTTACTCTTTTAAAATATATTTCATTTATTGTTTTTATTTTATGTGTGTGTTTTGCCTACATGTGCAAGTGCACCCATATTGTGCAATGCCCAAAGAGGACAGAAGAGGGCATTGGACCCCCTAGAATTGGAGTTAGGATGGTTGTTAGCTGTTATGTGGGTACTGGGAATCGAACTCGTGTCCTCTGCAAGAGCAGCCAGTGCTTTTAATCGCTGAGCCATCCCTCCAGCCCTCTAAACTCAATCTTGAAGACTGCTTTGGGGAAGAGAAAGTTTTCCTGCTGACCCTGATAATAGCTAGGATTGAAGTCCTTCTGAAAGAGAGAGTTTTAGACAGCTGTTCATAAACCCTGTAAGTCATCACAGTTCAATGAAGAAAGGTTGGTCTTGGACCAGTGAGATAGCTCAGTGGGTTAAGGTACTTGCCACCAAGCCTGAAAATATGAGCTCAGTTCCCAGGTACCATGAGGTGGGAGGAGAAAACCAACTCCTGCAAGCTATTCTCTGGACTCCATGTATAGACCTTGGCATGCACACGCACACAAACATACACACAATAAGAAAATAAATGTAACAAATATATACATTAAAAAAGATTTGGTCTTGTTGGTTTGTCCATTGGATGGTTTTTAATGTTGTCGTTTAAAATGTTTTGAATGCTTTCTTTGTATTTGACTCTTAAGAGAGATGTCTTTGCTTGGGTTTATAGAAAGGGCAAGTTCCTTTCCTACTGAGCATGATTTACTAAATTTCATCTGCACTGACCAATATTTTGTTCAGTCACCCCTAATCTACTGTTAAGTCTTGCTTAGGGTACTGCATAATGGTAACCTCCTTACTGAACTTCTACAAACTCTGTTGGCCTATCTCAGCCAGTCAATGTGATGTTTACTAAGTGTAGATGAGATCACATTATTGTTCTTTATTACATATAACCAAGTGTCATTTGTTCAAATTGCTCCCAGGATTATAAAGAAAACATAGATAGCTAAGCAGCAAGGTCTCCAAGTGGTTCTGTCTGCCCCCTCTCCCTGATCAGATTATTTCAAGTCCTCTGCTGCATGACTTTGGCTCTGAGATCACTTTACCTGCCATTTCAGGCCACACTGCTCCCACTCGTATCTTCCTGTGTCTTTCCAAAGCAGAGCTCTGCCCTTGCTTTTTTTGCCCTGTCCCATTGCTAAGTTATGCTCACTTCCCCTTAAAGACTCCATCTCATGCATTACTTCTGCAATTTTGGTCATTCAAACTCCAGTTTGTAGGGATTCATCAAATCCTGCTTTTCTCTATGAAAATTGGAGCTTAAATGTTACCTTTAAACTGTCTGCTAGAGGACTGGCCCCATCTTGCACTGTTGTTAGGAGGCAATGGAACCTCTAGTGGGTTAGGTCTAGTGGAAGGATGTTGGGTCACTGATGATGTGTCTCTGAGAGGACACTGGGGATTTAGACTTTTTTCTCTCTCTTTGATTTATGGGATGTAGGATGTGGATTTTAGCATATGGGTTGAGGATGGAATACAAACATTCAGTCTGTTTTACCTATCTCACAACAGCCTAATTCTGAGAAGATTGTGATAGTCAGACATGGGTAGGAAGTACATGGCTATGACTTATGTTCTGGTAATTGTCTTCAACCAAAGTTGTTCTTCAGCACTCAGATATAATAGATACACTTTTTCCTCAGGATTACATCACATTATTTAGAGTGATTCTTCTGAGCTAGACCTTCAGTTACAACTTTTGAAGGGCATTCATTCCAGTATCCTAAGGGGTCATTTGCCCCTCAGTGATGCAGGCTCTGTCATTGTCCCCTCCTGTACACCACTGTGCTTTACATTCAGTCCTGTGATTGCTATCTCTGCTAAGTGAGATTCTGGGGCTCTGATGAGGTATCATAGGAGCCCCCATATAAGAATTATCATAGCATTTTTGCTTAGGAAACACAAATCTGTAATTCTAAAGTTCTACCCCAATAAAGACCACTAACCTTCCAAGACAGAAGTAGTCCATGTATTTAACTAGCATCAAATAATTGAGTGACATCTTTAAGAAAGAACACTCTCCTAGCTTAGTGTTGGTATTTGTTGATCTGAAGCTCTAGTACCATGCACTTTGACAAGTGAAAATCTAGACAGCTAGGCACATATGAATCCTCTAGCTCCATCCCCATCACTCTGTATATTATATAGTATTGGGTGACCCAATTGTCAGGACAGGCTGACATCCCCTGACTAAGTCATTTTCCTGGGGAGATGGTTGATCCTATATAGGACACTGATGACAGACTGAAGAAACACTTTCACTCTAGCTTAGTGAGCCAATATGTTTATTGGAATTGCTTTTAGGAGCTTGAGTGTCTTAGTTACTTTCCCCATTGCTGTGATAAAATACACAGAAAAAAGAAACTTCAGGGAGGAAGGATTTGTTTTGACTCACAGAATACAGTCTATAATAACAAGGAAGTCCCTGTGGCAGGAGCTTGAGCAGCTGATCAATTGCATCTGCAGTCAGGAAGCAGAGAGTGATGAACCTGTGCTCATTTCACTTACTCCTTTACATATCATTCAGAATCCAGTCCAGGGATTGGTGCCACCAACAGCTTTTTTTTAAATTGAGTTTTTGTATATTTCATATAGAAAATCTCAATCAATCTTCATCTTTACACTCCCTTCCCCACTGGCATCCTTTCATAGCCACCTTCCCACTGGAATTCATACATTCTCTCATTTGTTTTAGGCCTATTGTGTCAAGTTAGTGTCCCTAGACGTCCCTCGGTGCAAGCTAATCTACTGAGGTCTAGTCAGCCTATCTAGAGTCTCTCACTCTAGGAAAATCACCTCTTCCTCACCCAGCAGTAATCAATTGTCAATATTTCTTCAGCTAAGATTGGGGTCAGCTGTCCATTTCTACGGTACTGTGTAGGGTTTTGTCTGCTTGAGTTTGCATGGGTCCTATGCATGCTAATACCATTGCTGTATGTTCATATGACAAGTTTTGGTACTCTGTAATAGTCTTGATCTAGTGCAAAAGACACTTCTTTGATGAGTGGTTACAATGTCTGTGTATGACCAGTTGTGGAACTCTATAATAGCCTCTGCCTGTTACAAAAGATGCTTTTTTGATGAGTGGTGACTGGGATATTTATCTGTAAATATAAGGATACATATTTTGCACATAGTAATAAATTATATTAGTCTAGGGATGTGACAGTTTTGTGGTTTTCTCCAAGATGTACAACCTCTCCAGCCATGCGTATTTGGCTACATTTACAGTACCACACATGAGTTTCCTCCCATTGAATGGGCTTTAAGTACAATTAGGTAGCTGTTGATTGCCCCCAAGATAAAAGTGGCACTGCCCCAATGTTGTTTGATGTGCCAGTCATTGATGTGGTTATTAGGCCTTAAATCTGGGGTTGGAATATTGATTGATGTTCTCCCTTAGCACCTTGCATAGTGCTTTCTAAAGCTATGATAGCTGCCTTCGGGGGAAGTGGCTTCCAGGCCAGTTCTAGCTCCATTTCTCCAAATCCTGTGTCCAAAGTTTGTTCTGTCTTCAGCAGAACAATAACTCAAAGGAAGGTTTCTCCTGTTTGACACTGTTTCTTGTTTCTTGTTATGTAGGATTCAACTATACACATGGACTCATTTAGAGATATTGTATGTGTAATTTTCCATTAGATTGTTGGACTAATAAGATACTCTTTTTCATAATCATTTGAGAGAGAGAGAGAGAGACCTCTGTAATGTGTAGTCACCTTTAAAAATACCACATTCTCTGTACAGTAGTGCTATATCAAGAAGGAGCTCAAGAGAGGTGGGACCACAGGAGACTGGTATTAACAAGGGAGAAATGGGGGCGGGGGAAAGGAGACACTTAAAATGGGGAAGTTATGGTGCAAGGGTTAGACAGGGAGAGAGAAGAGAGATAAATAATGCCTAACTTCATCATATATTAATGGAGCAAAGTATTAGCACCAAAAAGATGAATCACCCCCTTGTACCCTGAGATTCCAGAGAAGCAAGACTCTTGATAACCTCTTTAGGAAATACCCATCAAGATGTTCCAACTTCATATTTCAGGATCTCAGAATCTTCTTCTTCTCAACGTAAGGAATGTCATGGGTAGCCATATCAGAATCACTCTGTTGCTGTGGTAGAGGAAGACAAAACCACTCTATGATCATGTCTCACTGAACACTGCCAACATAAAGACCACTAATCCAGACTAAACCTTATGAGACAATCCTCCTCCCTTGACTAATATGAGCACCTGGTTCTTCTTTTACCCAACTCTGTTTCTCCTTCCCTTAGATAGAAAATGTTGTGATGCCCCAATCATGGAGTTTCTCTTACTTTGACAGCTTTTGACTCAGAGTAAAACTGTGCAGCACTGAATTGTCTCCACAACCATCTCATTGGAGCCCCAGCTCTCTGCTCCAAAGCCCTGCCACAGTGATGCTCTGTGGATCACCACAAGTTCCGCTGTACAGCAGGAGCCAGCGGATTCACATTTGATGATGGACTTGCTCCTTGCAGACTGATTAGGGAGCACTGATAGTCATTATCTAAATATTTAGTTTCAGTTATAGTTTTTTTCTTAAGGTTTGGCTTCTTACAGAACTAGAAAGACAAAAATTGTGCTGATTTTTGTCCACATCATATTTTCAGAGTCTGCTATATTGTAGTCAGTAGTAAATACTTGAATGAATGGGAAATATGAGAAAGGACAAAAAATATATATTTGAGTTGAAAAAAGTTTTCAAAATAGTCCTCCCTACTCTGTAATATTCCATAAATGAATTGTGATATTCATCATGTGTATGATCTTGTAAACCTAGCATCACTATTCATGTTCTCCTAAAGGATAACCACTAAAATAATATGTTATCTGGTCACAAACAGGAATGAAATACTGATATGTGTTACAACATGAATGAATTCAGCAAACACTGTGTTAAGTGAAAGAAGCCGTATGTAGATCACATGGCAAATCATTCCTTTACATAAAAAGGCCAGAATAGAAAAAATCTATACAGAAAAATACATTAGTGACTTAGTACTGGAGGATGGAAACATTAGGGTGATAGTTTAAAGACATGCCTTTTTTGGAGAGTGGTAATGAAAATATTCTAGAATGTACTGTGCTGCACAAATCTGTTAATATTCTAAATAATGAACTGTAAAGGTTAATGAGTAAAAAATATATACATGAGTATATATTGATAAGGCTGCTACTGAAAATACAGCCTAAGAATGCAGTGTTTTATGTCTATTATAGATGACACTTCATATTTTAGTTACATAGAAACACATTTGTAAAATTTTATGCAAAATAGTTTAGAAGGAATGTATAACAGGATCTAGAGTATATTTGCATGGAGAAGGCAAAAATAAAACGTCTTAAGGTATTATTTCTATAATACCACAATTCAAGTGGATTTCTTTCACATTTTCTAAATGTTACAGAGTTTAATTGTTCTATGGCAGTTTCCCTTTAAATGGTCACATTCCCTCCAGGAGGGACCGGGAGGCTCATGGGACTCAGGTGGTAAAGAAAAGGTCACAATTCTGGGAGAACAGAAGCTTTGAAGACTCTCCATCTGCCCAACAATATAAAAAGGAGAAAGAAGTAAAGGGCTGTAGAGGAAGGGGCTTCTGACGAACCTGGCTGTGGAGAAGAGACAGCTCAGTTTGTTGAGCTATCTGTAAGCTGTGTACGGAAGGCTGTGCAGATGCGTGTGCAAAAGGCTGTAGCTTTTGTGAGTAGCCACCCTTGTTGCAGTGGACATCTTGATGAACTGGTTGCTTTGGAGTCGTCCCCATTCTTGTAAGGAACCCCTTACTTATACTCCTGTTAGTAACCCCAATAAAATCTCAGGGATTCACCAAATTGGATATTCGTATGATCATTGCTTCAGTCTGTCATGGGTTCTCTTTCTGAACTAAACAAATGTGTGTGTTATGTTTCCTCAGGAAAAGTCTTTTATACAGAAGTAAGAAATAAGATATTATAATTAAAAAACATTATGGAACTATTCCAGCTAAAATGCTTTGACTTTCTTGATATAGCTCTACTGTAGAAAGAATGTAGAATTTTTAAAGGCAACTACACATTATAGAGAATATTCTCTGTCTCTCTCTCTGTCTCTGTCTCTGTCTCTCTGTCTCTCTGTCTCTCTCTCTCTGTCTCTCTCTCTCTCTGTCTTTCATGATTATGAGATTATTTGTTATTTTGTCCAGAAAATAATGTGTCAGACATTAATAGTCTAGTGATCCTTGATGATGACACTTGAGTTATAATTTCCAGGATAATCAAAGGCAAAATTATAACCTTTCCATAGTTCATTGAAACACTAACATGTCCTTAAAGAGGAAAGCAGACAATAGAAAATTCATGTCATTCCATTTAGTGTTTCACAGAATTAAAAAAAAACTTAGTGCTTAAAAAACCCAAAAGTTCTTTAAAACATGAAAATCTGAAGTGGTATATGGAGAGTCTCAATTCCTAATACTAAAATAAAACAAAATGCCACTTTCTTTTGAAAATGTGGAAGCATAATGAAGTATGTAGAAAAACTTATTTTTGGAAAAATATGTGAGTTCTTTGATGGTTACTTGTGAGTTGATTTGACTAGAGTAAGAGACACCTAGAGAATGAATAAAGCACATCGATGAGTATGCTCTTAAGGGTGATTTAGAGGTGATTCATTAAGGGGGGAACCTACCTCAAATGTGGGTGGCACCACCCCATAGGTCTAGATGGGATAAAAAGGTAGGAGGAGGAAGCCCACTGGGGCCAACTTCCACATTCTCTGCTTCCTTTCCTCCAACAGGAAGTCGAATTAGAGTCTTCCTGTCCTGCCCTGGTGTTCTGTCTTACCAGAACTCAGAAATAATGGGGTCAGCTGACCATGGACTGAAACTTCTGAACTGAGACACAATAAATCTTATCTCTTCTCTCCAATGTTTGATTCAGTGACAAAAAAGCTAACTAAAACATCTAATGCAAAAAATGATAGAAAAGAAAAACTAGACTTTGGTAAGTAACTGAAAATTAGCATAATATTGCCTGCTGCAGTAGGCTACTGATGCAGTTCTTATGCATGTAAGAAATGAACAGCACTGTTTGGCTTTCCAGCGGCTGCATGCCAATTGGAGACACTAAAGAAAGGTTCAAAAATGTGTGAAGATGCTTCCAGAACAATATGGAGTCAGCAACAAATCCACATTATGAGTATAGTTATTAAAAATACAGCAAAAGCATGGAGCTGTATTGCACTTTACTTCCTACAACCCAGCTGGTTAAAGAAGAACATAGACAAAGGCTCCTTGGGACGTGTTAGTCTGTTCTCCTCTGAGAAGGGTTTTCATTGACCCAGTTGTCCTAATTCATAGTTTTTCCTGTCAGAAGCATTCTTAAATATCCTTCCCTATTTATTCACTTCTCTTCCTATTTCTTGAGTTGTCATTAATTGTTTTTTTGACTTTGACTTGTGCTGAGAACCACAGTTTTATACATGGTATATATATCTTGAAGCTCTACCCCGAGTGTGATGTGACCTTTGGGAGAATTAGCTAAGGTCATGAGAGTGGGGCTTTCTTGAGGGAATTTTAAGAAGAGATACCAGACAGGTTGCTTTTCCACTCTCTGTGTACCATGTGGGGATTCAGCAAGAAGGTTGCTGACCGTAAGCTGGGAAGAGACCTTCCACCAAGGTCCTTACCTGCTGGACCGTGTTCTCAAATTCATTGCCTTCTCAACCATAAGAAAATAAATGTCTGTTAAGACATCCAATGTATTGAAAGGTTGTTAAAGCATCCCAAACCAATGCACTAGGCATTGGCCATTGCCACTAAATAACAGGAATTTTGATTCAATTTTTTTATTACCATAGATTCATTGTATATAGTGTTAGATTTCATAAACTAAACTTCTTTCAAATATATCATGCATTTTAACTATATTTACCTTAGTTCTATATTCCTTCCCTTTAATTCACTCTCTGATTTTCACCCATCTGCTAGTCTCCTTCCTTCCCCCATTTTCCTTACACTACACACACACACACACACACACACACACACACATATATATATACATATATCCAAGAATCCATAGATGAGATACATAATACTTGTCTTTCTGTGGCTGACTTATTTCATTTAATGTGATGACTTCCAGCTGCATCCATTTTGCATGATAATAGTTTCCTACTTCTTCATGACTGAATAATACTTGATAATGTATATAGTCCCTATTTTCTTTATCTGTTCATCTATTTGCAGGCTCTTCTGATTCCATATCTTGGCTATTATGAATGGTGCTGCAGTTAACAGGGATACACATGTCTGTGGCATACTGACTTAGAATCCTGCTGGTATATATATACAGAAGTGATTGTGGTAGCTCTGTTTTTAGTTTTTTGAGGAATCTCTGCAATGATTTCTATAGTCATGGGACCATTCTGAATTCTCATTGGCAGCAGGCATCATGTAAGCGTTCTTGTCCCATGTAGTCCTGCCTGCATTTGTTATATGTTTTCTTAGTACTAGTCACTCCGACTAGGATGAGAGGAAATCTCAATGTGGTTTTAATTTGTATTTCCCTGAAAGTTAAGGATGTTGTTTTAGTTAGCTTTCTGTTGCTGTGATAAACACCATGACCAGAAGCAACTTGAGGAGGAAAGAATTTATTTCATTTTACAATTCCCAAATCTCAGTCCATCATTGAGGGAAGTCAGGGAAGGACCTCAAGACAGGAGTTGGAGGCGGAATTGGAAAGACCACGAGGAACGCCGCTTAGTGGTTTGCTTCCCTTGGCTTGCTCAGATACTTTTCTTATTCAGTCCATGTTCAACTGCCTAAAGATTGCATTGTCCACTTGAGGCTGAGACCCCCCTACTTCAATTATCAATCAAGAGACTGCCCTACAGGCATGTCCACAGGCCGGTCTGATTAAGGTAATTCCTCAGTTGAGGAGTTTATGTCAAGTGTGATGTCTAACTAGAGTTTGTGATTTGGGTTTAGTGTAGCTAATAAAAATGTCTCTGTCATTCTGTAGGGTGCTTCTTCACTCTTTTTTGGATGTATAGAAAAATTTTTAAATATTTAATTTATTATTCTTATTTCATGTGTATGAGTGTATTGCCTGCATGTACGTGAGTGCCCCCGTGTTGTGCAGTGCCACAGAGGTCAGAAGAAGGCGTCAGATTCCCCTGGAACTGGAGTTAAGGATGGTTCGTAGCCGCCATGTGGGTGCTGGGACTTGAAACCGGGTCCTCTGCAAGAGCAGTCAGCTCTTGACCATTGTGCCATCTCTCCAGCCCATGTATAGAAATTTTTAAATTTAATGCAGTACCATTTGTCAGTAGTTGGCATTATTTCTGTTTCAGAAAGTCCTTGCCTATACCGTTATCTTGAAGTGTTAATCTCAATAGTCTCAGAGTTTCAAGTGTTACACTGAGGTCTTTGATCCATTTTGAATAGATTTTTGTACATTGGGATAGAATGAGATATAAGGATATAGAAAAGGGTATAGATTCATTCTTTTTGCTCTTGGAAGTTCAGTTTTCCCAGGATCACTTGTGAACAAGGCTATCTTTTCTCCACTGTGCTTTTCACATCTTTGTCAAAAATTAGGTGGCTGGAACTGGAGAGATGGCTCAATGGTTAAGAGAACTTACTGTTTTTGAAAAGGACTTAAGTTCAGGTTCCAGCACCACATGGCAGTTCACAACTACCTGCAACTCCAATTCCAGGACATTCAGTACTTTGCTTCTGAGGGCACTGTATGCCCATGGTGTACAATTCATGTAGTCACACACACATACACTTTAAAAAATATGTGGCTGTAGCTGTGTAGATTGACTTCTGGACTGTCTATTCTATTCTCATTGATTTACAAGTCTGTTTTCATGTCTGTGCCATGCTGTCTTTGTTGCTGTGGCTCAGTACTGTGACTTGGAACCAGGAATTTCGATTCCTTAATGTTCCTTGTTCTTTTCAGGCAGTATCACTGGTTATCTAGGATCTTTTATGTTTCCATGCCAGTTTTAGGATTTTTCTATTTCTGTGAAAAGTGTCATTGGAATTTTTATAGAGATTGAATTTAATTTATAGATTGCCTTTTGGTAACATAAACATTTTACAATTCTGATTCACGAGCATGGAAAGTCCTTTCATCTTCTGTTGTCATCCCCGATTCTCTCTTCAGTGTTTAAAATTACCCTCATAGAAATCTTTCACTTACTTAGGTAGGTCTATTACTAGGTATTTTATTTTGTAGTTTTTTGTTTTGTTTTGTTTTGTTTTTTTGTCTTGAGATGATTTGAATGGGATTGTTTTCCTAGTGTGTTTCTCAACATGTTCTTTATTGATTTGTAGAAAATTTAGTGAGTTTTGTATGATGAGTTTTGAATATTAACATCTTATTAAAATTTTTTAATTTTAAGAGTTTTTCTTGTGAAGTCCTTATGTCTCTTTTGTACAGGATCATATCATCTGCAACAGGGTTAATTCTTATTTATGTTGCTTTTTTTCTCTCTTCCTGGCCTCATTACTCTAGCCAATGCATCCATTGAATAAGAGTACAGAAAGTGGGCCTCCTCGTCTCACTCCTGATATTAATGTAAATGCCTTGTTTTTCCCCATTTAATATAATGCTGGCAATAGGCTTGCCATATATACTCTTTAATGAGGTATTGCACCTTCTGTCCCTACATGGATTTTATCATGAAGAGATGCTAGACTTTATTGAAGATTTTTTTGGCATCTATTGTAATGATTGTGCTATTTCTGACCTTGCATCATTTATGTAATATGTTACATGTGTAATGTATTGCAAATATTGAACTATCATCTTTGTGTCCCTGGGATGAATCCCAGTTGGTCATGGTGGATGATCTTTTTGATGTGGAGTTGAGATGTTTTACATTCATGTTATAAGGGAGATTAGCCTAGCATTTTTGGTGTGTCCTCCAGTTTGGGAATCACTGTATTAAGGAATTGTAAAATGAATTTGACAGTGTTCCTTTTCTTTATAGTCTATGGATATTTTGTACATCAACAGTATTAGTTCTTTAAAAGTCTGGTAGAATTCAGTCATGAATTCATCTAGGCCTTTAGTTGGCAGATATTTTATTACAGCTCAATTTCATTGCTTATTATATCCTCTTTAAATTGTGTATAGTCTTTTAGTTTAATTAAAAATGTAATGAATTGTTGCAATTTTCATACAATATAGTTTGATGGTATTTACATCCCCTCCCCAATCCATACCCTCCCCTACTGCTCCCTGCCCAATTTGATATACTCTCATATATATAATATTCCCTATAGAGCCTGATTTGTTTCCCCAAATGTCCTTCAATATGGGTCCATCCACTGGGCCCACCAAGAGTCCCATCCTTGTAAGTCACTATCCTTTCCTCCTCCTATCAGCCATCAATTGCTAAAATTTCCTTAGGACAGATTGGGATTTCTTAACCACTTCCCCATGACTATGCTGGAATTTTTTTCTTGTTTGAGCTTGCACAGGACTTGTGCATGCTATCACCATTGCTGTTGAGTTCATATGTGTATCTCATCTGCTATCTGGAAGACTATTTCCTTGTGGCCATCCACCTTCTCTGGCTCTTACAATCTTTCTGCCTCCTCTTCTGCAATGATCCATGAGCCTTGAGAGGCAGAGGTTTGAAATAAGTGTCCTATGCAGGGATAAGCACTCTGTGACCTCTTGTTCTCTGCACATTGGCCAGTTGTGGGTTTCTGTGCTAATTGCCATCTGCTGCATAAGAAACTTCTCTGGTGAGAGTGGAGAGATGCATTCGTCCTATATGTAGAGGTTGCACTGAAGATGTGTCGGTTAGGGGTAAGCATCTCAGAGACACTTTTTCTCTGAGTTTGACAGTTCTAGAACTCTGTAATAGTCTCTAAATGTTGCAAAAAGAAGCCTTTTTGGTGAGGGGTAAAAGGTCTAAGGATGTGACAAGAGTAGGCTTTTCTCTAGGATTTTTGAATTCTCCAGCCACATGTATTTGGTTATGTTTACAGTAATGCACATGAGTTACCTCCAAGTGAGTGGGTCTTAATTCCAATTAGACAGCTGTTGATTACTACCAAGATAAAAATGCCACTACTGCACCAATAACAATAGTTTACTGGGCTAATTATTGTTGTTTATTTGGCTTTCCATCTGAGTAGGACCACTGATTAGTTTTTTCCCTTGGCAGCTTGCACAGTATCCTCTGATACACAAGAGTTAGTCTTCAAGGAAGAGCTTTCCAGGTCAGTTCCAACTCGATTGCTCTAAGTCCTGTGTTTGAAATGTGACCTGTCTTTAGCAATAAGAACTTACTTTCAAGCTTTAGGAGGCACTCAAGGGCTGTGGCAATACTCTGTGTCCCTTGGGTTACCTTGACTAACAACTTGGAGAAAGGATGTTTCTCCTGCCTGGCACTATGTTTTTTGGTAAATTTCATAAAATTCCATAGCCAAGTACAAGGGTATGTCATTTCCTGTACATATCTTGGTTGCTTAACAAAAGTTGAAGATTAATTTGATGTTTTGTTCTCTTAAAATAGAGATGAAGAAAATATTTTCTGTGTAATGTATGCTTGCATTTAGCATGACAAAATAGGGACTACCAGAAGAAACAATGATGCTGTTATTTTGTTTCAAACCGTGAATCAGCATTAATTTTGAAAATAAGTCATTGAATGACCTTTTATGCATATTGACTTATGCTCCTTTAGTAGTGAGTATTCAATCTCTCTTTTTAACAGATTTGTTTAACCATTTAAAAAGATTCCTTTTGCAGTGAACCAACTTGGCAGGACCTAGCAGGGATCATGTTCTCAGTACTTGGTCTTTGCGCCATTGTGTGACTGAGGTTCAGCTATCCTGGTGCGCCTCTGGCAACGGAGGCTGTGAAGGTTCTTTACAATCAATCCATGTTTGGCGTTTGGCATTCTTTACAGGGAGGAGCTCTGAGTCCTCATTCAAACATAAATACAAGAGCAGGAGGAGATACCATTTTCTTCCTGAAGGCTTGTTCTGCCAACAGGGACAGAAGTTCACCTGTTGTTGGTGGCATTTCAAACAGTGTTTGCTCTCTAGAACGAAGTGATGTAAACTGCTATGTCTAATTAGCAATAGAACATAACTGCTTTCTCAGTCATGGAAAAATTATCCTGATGTTCTGTCTGCCTTCTGTCAAAATTCTAATAGAAAGCAGAGACTTTTTTTAGGGTAATTAGGAGACAAGCTGCACATCTCTTCTAAGCAATTTGAATGCAGTGTTGGGGTAGAAGTATTTCAGCACTGGGCTGTACTAGATTCATACTCACTGTACTTTATTTTAATGTGCAGCTGGATATCTTTTCAAAGCCTACCAATTAGACACCGGATCTGTCTCGACTTCACTTTTATGAACACTGTGTTTTGCATTACTCTAGGAGCAAATGTAGTTGAACATTTTAGATACCTGAAGCCTCTGCATGGACTGGAGAGCTGAAATATTTCCTTCTTTCAAATGAAATGGGTTATCAGGTTTTATATTTATTTGATGTCTCTGGATTCCACCATATATAGTCATAATTCATTTGGATGCTAATTTAAGATGCAATACATTTGCTTTTCTCCTATTAATTTTGTTTTCTCCATTTTTAGATTGTTATTTTTATTGCCCATTACTTTTCTCCAAAAATTCTTTCAAGTCTATTTTTTAACAGTGGGAAAATGCAAATACATAATAAATAATTTGTGTTTTAAAGTTAACATTTAGACACTGGAGAGATGGCTCAGCTGTTAAGAGGACTTACTGCTCATCAGAGGACCCAAGTTAGTTTCCAACACCCAAGTCAGGTGGCTCATAAATACCTGTAAGCCCCATCTCCAAGGATTCCAACACCCTCTCTTGCCACTGTGAGAACCTATATATACATGGCATATATTCAGACAAATTCACATACTATAAACAAAATAAAATAATTTTACATGTTCTCTCTCATTGCTGAATGCTGATACTAGCTTTGAAATCTTAGTTATGAGTGTTTCAATTTGAAAACTCAGACAAGTCAAGGAAGTATAAATGGCAATAGTAGAGGGGAGGCTTCCTGGGAGGCAACAGTAGACTGCAGGGCTATAAAGGGGGGAAAGGGAATAATAAAGTAGGTATAGTTAAATAGGGTGGAGAATGGGGAGGGAGGGCAGAGGAGGGAGTATGTGGAGGTATAACTAACACTAAAGGCTGTTAGCAAAAGCTACCATGGAAGCCTACAACAATAAAAGCCTCTTAGTGCATAAACATATACATTATAAAGAAATTAAAAGAAGTTACTTTATAAGAGGAGGACATTTCTCTTACCAGATACATAGGTTAACAAAATAAAACCCCAATATCAGGAGTGAACTACTTCTGTTGAAGCTGTTGACCAGGAGGCCATAGACCCTCAAACAATACTGGTCATTGCCTCTACTTTTGGTTTCCCACCAGAACTTCACAGTAAGACCCCAATGCTGAAGATATTACATACATGATCTGTAGAACCAAGAGAAATCAAGCTGGTGTTGAATTCAGAGCCTCATCTCACTGTCTAGCTTTCATAGTGTTGGAAGATGCTATGCTTGCTGCCTAAAGAAAAAAATAATCACCATCCTTACCCAGCTATGAATTCTTTGGACTTCAATAACAAGTGGACTGGAAAGATATGCCTATCAGTGCAATAGTGGCATGAATATTATGGGAGTAACCAACCACCTGCTAATTGGATTTAAGGTTCATTTCATAGGATGAAGTCCATTCCTGACATTGATATGAGGCCTAGGAACCTAAGGTTAGACAGGTCACAGGGCATAGGGGAGAGCCTAATACTAGTTTTCTGCTAAATAGAGTATAAAACTGACTCCCAATGACTTATTGTTATAGCCATAGATTAATGCAGCTCTCAACTCTCACCAGAAAAGCCACTGGAGAAGCAGATGTTGATTAACACAGAAACATACAACTGGCCAATGTGCAGAGAAGCAGAGGTTGCAGAGTGCTTATCCCTGAACAGGCCACGTATATCAAACTGCGACTCCAAAGGCTCAGGGGTCATTGTGCAAGAGGGGGTGGAAAGATTATAAGATCTAGAGGTGGTGGATGTCTAAAGGAAGCCAAGTTTTCCAGAATGGGTCGGTTATTCATATGAACTCACACTAATGGTAATAGCATGCATAAGATCCATGCAAACTCAAACCAGAAAAAATCCCAGCATAGACATGGGGAAGTTGATAAGATACCCCAACCTTACCTGGAAGAGGAAACTATAGGAAACCAGTGGCTGCTGGGAGCGGGGAGTCAATCTCCTTCAAGGATGTGACTCTTGGTAGGTTAACCAGGCTCCAGTGGATGGACTCACACTGAAAGACACTTGGGGCCACAAATAAGACTCTATAGGTTTTATTATATCCATAACAGAGTTCATTAAATTGGGTGGGGCAATAATGGAAGGTGGGGATAAGGGAGGAGATCTAAATACCATAAAAAATATTGAATGAAAATTCAATAAAAAGTAAATGTTGAAAATAATATCTATGTAAAGCTAAAATGATTTCCTGTTTCCTACAAGTTCAATCCCTCAGGTTCTCCTTAGGATAAAGAGTAAGCAGTACCCTCTTTGCCAGGCTGTACAAGGTGGGGAATTGTTAGTTTCCTCTCACAGGTGGAACAACAGTACCAAATCTGAAAAACCTGTTTGTTAGAGACAGAAAATTCTGGTGATTTCCTTCCTCCTCTAGGCATGTGTCCTAGTTTGTTTGTTTTGTTTTTATTGTGGTGACAAATACTCTGACCACTACTAACTTGGGGAGGAAAAGGTTTATTCAGCTTACATCTCCCAGGTCACAGTTCATCAGGGACCCCAAGGTAGGAACTCAGGGCTGGAACCTGGAGGCAGGAGCTGGAGCACAGGCCATGGAGGGACACTGCTTACTGGCTTGCTCCCCTGGCCCCTGCTCAGCCTGCTTTCTTATGCAACACAGGCCCAACTTCCCAGGGGTGGCACAACCCACAGTGGGCTGGGCCCTCCTACATCACTCAATAATCAAGAAGATGCCCCATGGACATGGCCACAGGCTAGTGCAATGAAGGCAATTCCCCAACTGAGGCTCCCTCAACCCAGATGAGTCAAGTTGACACTAAACCTATTCAGCACAGCATGTATGACATCTGATGAGGTCTGAATCTCAGTAACTATGAGATAACTACAAACACAAAGGCTTATGAAACTGTACCCATCTAAAGTGTTAAATGTACCCTGAACACTATTTCTAAGGACTGGTGATGAGAGGCATAGTTTCCTGATTTTAACAAAACTTTCCACATTAAACAAATAAAAACAGCTAGGCTCATGGCCTCTTTTCAATATTAGTATTTAAATGTACTCAATTTACTTAATTTCTGATAAAAGAAAAGAAAGAAAACTATGTCTTCAGAAAGGAAGAGAATCACAATAGCATGGATTTGTAAATGCAGAAATTTCTTTCTATACCCATTCACTTCCCAGTACCTGCTTTGCTGAGTAGAGGTTGTGCTAATCAATAACTATTTTTATGACTTGCCATCTTTATCCATTCTTTTCATATTTTTCCAAAATTTCTAAACTCTCAGAATAGCATATGAGTCAGAAAAAATTTTCCAGAATGCAGGGCCTTTCACTGTGGGGCTTCCCTGTGTTTTACAGTCATTAAGACTGGGATTTATGGAAAACCAACAAAGAGTGCTGGTCCTGGGGTTACCTGCACAACCTCAGCCTGGTGGAACTCAGAGCTGAATTGTTCTTCATTCTTCAATTTTGCATCTCCATTTCGCGTTTTTATAAGTGAACACTTAAACTGTCTGACAAAGTCTGACTCACAGATGAGCTTTCAGCTTTTTTTTTAACAGAGGAACTAGCTGCCAGGTGGTGAGATTTTTAAAATAGAAAGGCAGACATTGAAGACTTTATTTTGAAAGCAAATCAACCAAACCCTATACTATATATGATGATAAAACAGGCATAGGAGAACATTTTCTCTGTGACTGTCAGACATCTAGATGAAGATGCTTAGATTTTACAAACTGTCAATGAAAGGCTTTAGGCGACATTGACTTTTATTTAGAAAAACTCATGAGCAATATTTAGCTACCAGTTACTATAGGTTAAATTTAGAATCCTGGGGGCTGGAGAGATGGCTCAGTGGCTAAGAACACTGGCAGTTCTTCCAGAGGACTCAAGCTCAATTCCCAGCACAGATTTCAGGCTGCTCAGAACTGCCTTTAACGCCAGCTCCAAGGTATCCAGCACCGTATTCTGGCCTCTGTGGGCACCCACACACATACACATAAATAAGTAATAAAATAAATCTTTAAGAAATTATATTCATTGCCCTAAATCTGAAGCTATATCAGAATTCAATTAAAGTGTGAGTGTGTGTGTGTCTGTGTGTATGTGTGTGTGTGTGTGTGTGTGTGTATCAATATGAATCCCTTCTTGATATACCCAAACATGGCCAAAAGAACAAATAGATTCAAAATATGTTATCAAGACCATAAACTAGTTTGTTCTTAGGCTTAGAGAATCACTGAACAAGCTAAAAGAAATTGAAGAGAAAGTTTTGATCAGATATGCAGCTTCTTGTAACCTTCCACAGAGGATGATGGTTGTCACTCCATCTAGAAAGTTTATCTTTGACTATGGAGTCACTTTCAGGAAAATGTGAAGTTTTAAAGGCAGAACTAGACAGAGTCCCTAACCTGATCCCACTAAGAAGATAGAAACTACAATGTGAAGATTGCAAACAATTTAATAATATCTATCAAGTTTTAAAAACCCTGCCTACATGTTTTCACAAAAATAATTCTCATTTTTCCACATTTAGAATCTGTGTTAATATTACATGCAAAAGATATCATTGTACAATGCTTTACATTTGACAAAAAGAGAACAACCTTAATGCCAACAATGTGTAGTAAATGCCTGTATCACTTGGGGATAATCATCCCTACTTTTCTGAGCGTGATTACTTACTTTCTAGATCCTGTATCATCCTCATCCCTGATTTTATCATTTCGTTTTGCTCTTCAGACTCTTCACTAACTTCTTAAGAAACAATGCAAAGGAACTGGGGCTCAGCAGTTAAGAGCCCTCGTTGTTCTTGCAAAGAATCTGGGTTTGGTTCCCAGCACCACACGCTTCATCTGTTGGCATATGAGAGATCCTTCTTAGAACATTTTCACTGTAGATTTAATCTTTCAAAAATATGAAACGACTTACTTGATTTCCCTTAATGGCTTTTAGTATATATGTATTTAATTGTAATGGATGTTTCTCCAAAAAACAATTAAATGGATTTCCGTAATACCATTCTCAAATTTTATTTTTTTAAAAAATCAATATACATCACACTCCAAATTTAATACAGAACAATATGGGAACTTTATTTTTGCCATTTTGTCTTATGCTTTCTGAGCTTTTATGTTTATTTTATTTTTTGAGTGGTGGAGGGTTCTGTTTATGTTTCTATCACATCAGGTCTTTAGTTTATTATTTTATTTAGCCATTAGAGAGCTGTTGCAGCTGTGCTGTGTGTGCATACACGTATACATATCTGTAAGAGGAAATGATGGCATGGCCATTTCTATAGCAGCTAGGCTTCAATGCAAAGATCAAGATTCAGCAAGGAGACAAATGGTCTAATACACAAACAGGCCTGTGTGCATTCCCCGCCTCAGGGCCTAGGAAAAAAATAAAGTGAGCCTTTAACAGATCTTATTTGCGTCAAAGTACAGCTGCTGGTTGCTGAATGCACTCCAAAGGCACAGCTGTGGCATGAATTAGATTATAGAAAGGAAAAGCTCTTCAAGCTTTTTAGACAATATTGGGAAGAATAATAATTTGGTGTTTCAAAATCTTGTATAAGGTACAAGATTTCATTGTGCTATGGTCCTCTGCACTACACCGGCTTCGTGCAGTTTGGGCAGGCCTGGGTAGGTAGGCAGGAATATGTTCACTGTCTTCAAACTCTGGCTTTGGGTAAAAGAACATGCAGGGCCAATTGTGGATTCACAGGGCTTCTTCATAAAGCTCCCGTCACCTGCCACGTTGTCTGGAAAGACTTTGGGCTGAACAAATATCCTCCTGAGAAGAGGAAACCTTCCTTAGACGTTCAAGTTTCTTAGCCCTAAGCAACTTCTTATAAAGATATAGGAAAATCAGACAAAGGGCCGAGGAGGAGGACTGGAAACAGACTGAACAGAAAGGCATGGAACTAGTGGTACTGGAGGCCATCAGAACAAAGTCCCAATTTTGGTGAAACAGAAGATTGGATTTAATGGAACTCTTAAAGCCATACAAGAAGATTGTGTTCCCCTAGGCATGAAAAGAGTACCTGAAATCCTGAAATTCATAAACGTTCCCTTGATTAACGTCAAGCTGGGAAGACATTCTCATGAATTTTCAGTTTCTTGCCTCTTAACCCCTGGCATTGACCACCTGATATCCCAAGGATTAAGCCAATGTGGCTCCCCACAACCCTGCAGATGTTCTGGTGTGCCTGCTGTGTTTGGCAGCACTGAATATTTCATAATAAGAATGCAATATTGGCTAGGAAATAACTGAGGAGGCTGAAAGGGCTTCTGTTTTAAGTGGTATTGGTACACTAATGCTGGGGTGATCCTTTGTCTCTTAATAGACTTTAAATGAGGCTAATGGGACATACAGCATTGGATGAAGGGAATGAATCCAGGCTCTGAGGATCTGGCTAGGACTCATGTTGCAGAAGGGATTTCATCACCTCTCTGGCTAAGAGATCTACTCTTCTCAAGGTAGAGAAAAGACATTTGGGAATATGACTATTGATCATTAAATGGCAATTTTTGGGCTCTGAAACTTAACAAGCGAGATTAAGAATATTTAATTTTGGATCTGAGCTTCTTTTAATTTTAACATCTTTGTGTTCAATTTGCAAAGGAATTTGAACTTTGAAATTTCTACTTTGGAACCTGATAACAGGAGACATCTCTCTAACTCTATAATATTTATTTATTAGAGTGATTTTAAGCATGTTAGAATTGAGCATGGCAACACCAACTGAGCCTCATCCCAAACCGTTGGTTTTGGTGATGTGGGCATAAAGTCCAAAGGCTAAGTTCATTTATTCAGTGTCTTTGCTGTGAAGAGAGAAGTTGATCACAATCAAGGCTGGGCTCATTGGGCTTCTGCAATAGCAATTAAGGCACTAACTAAGCTTGCAGATGGTGGTGCTGAAAGTGACATGTTGAGTCAGGAAGGCCAATCCGCATGTAGAATAAAGGAGAAATCACTTGAGCCCATTCCATGATGGACCAGATCCTGATGACATCAAACATCCACCATTGATCTGGTTAATGCTGTTTCCCTTTGGTGTAATTTTAAAAATCAACATTTGTCTCTGCTATTGGTTACTTGGACAATAAGAACTGGCAATGGTTGGGTCTGCATTTTAAAGGGTGAATAATACTATGCCATGCACAACTTCTGATTTTCGAATCATTGACACTTTGCTCATGACCTATTGAACTAGTTGGCTTAGAAAGGAACTGATTTAGATCCATAGGGCAGATCATCTTGTGTATGGTTCACTGAGGTCTTAATGCATTTGGTGCCCTGAGGCAAATATTTACGGGAGCCAAGATTATTCTCCATTGGGTATATTCTTTAAAGTCCACTCTCAGCTTTGGGTCAGATATCAAACTAAAATCACAATCATTACTTTCTTGCTAATTCTTAATTGTCTAGTTAAATTATTGCTCACCATCCATAAGTCAGCAAACATACATGGTTCTGACCAGCTTTTACTTCATGTAAAGTGTCTACCAACATGAATCTCTGGAGATTCTTTTATGTCTACTTTTTCTCCTCAGAGATCGCGATGAATCCAGAACTAGTCCATTTATTCTGGAGTTTGGGACTCCATACAACATGAATCTCTGGAGATTCTTTTATGTCTACTTTTTCTCCTCAGAGATAGCGATGAATCCAGAACTAGTCCATTTCTTCTGGAGTTTGGGACTCCATGTAAACGTGATTCCGTTTTTGTCTCTTTCCATCAAGAATCATTGTGAATTCACTCTACTCTTTCCAGAAATGGAGACTAGGGAAGAGATAGTTTAGCAGTAGATGTAAGAGTCGAGAAAGTATGAACCTGTTTAGGAAATCTCCTTGTACCCTCTGAACTGGCTTTATTTTGCTCTTGTTTATAACTTCTCTCCTTGATGATGAAAATTGCTATCTTGACAGCCACTCCAAGGAGCAGACAAGAGCAAGTTCATGACTGGCAGCCTAGGCCACATGATCAAGTAAATCCCAGGGTCAGGCATTCAGTTTCTTCAAGGACCTAGTAGTGAGCCAGGGGCTATGAATTTGTCAGGTGCGTACACCATGTGCTTGTATCTATGTGAGCAAGAATTTGCTTGGAGAATAGAGCATGAATCTACCAAAATCCAGAGGGATCTGCATTATAATCCTCATATTCCAGTTTTCTCCAGCCTCCACACAGGATCCAAAGTGAATACAGGTAATTTGAACACTATTTTATCTGCTCGGTTCTGAAGTTCAAATGAAAGAACAGTTTGCACTCAGCCTGGACCAGCTGCAGAGTCTTTTCTTGATCTGACCCACATTAAAGTTGGCGTCTTTACAGGATGCTTAGTAACTGGGTCAAAAGAGCTCTGAAAATTGTTTGTCTGCAGTTTTTTTAAAAGTGTATCATTTGTGTTTTAAAAGGCAAGATAGAAAATACCTTATTTCTAATGGGATGTCTCCATTTCCCTCAGCCCCTTGGGATTTCCAAAGCTTCCCTGAGATGGAAGTTTTCTGATTTCTTTTGGTGAAATTATACTTTGACACATATTTGCCTTATGTGAGGAACCTGTTATTCTTTGCTCTTCAGGTTTTATTGTCTATTCTTGTTATTAGTCTCAACTAGCTATTGTCCTGTGAGACAGAGATAATCAAGATAATCAGAAATAATCTGAAAAGTAATACAGTGACAAAGTATCTGAAATAGTAATAGAGGCAGAGAATAGATAATGTCCTAAGCAGAATACTGAAGATGTGTGGCTGCCCTAAACAAACGACAGGGTATTAATCTGATGGTCTCAGAATAATTGCCCTATAACGTGTCTGATAGACAACTGTAGCAAGAGTAGCAGTTGTGTTCGTTTCATCACCATCTAATTTCCTTTACAGTTAATCTGCTTTGATTCCTGAAGTCACAACTCCCAGCTGCCCATGTCATCCAGGCAAGTTGAATGAAGGTACAAGTTGAATAAAGATACAAACGAATAAGGACAGCTTTGTCTCTCAAGTCCCTGAAGAATGTGGTTTCGCTTTCGGTTTATTCACCTCGGAGAGACAGAAAGATCTTTATGAGCTTTCTGACCAATGTGATGATCACTCTATGTGCAAAGGACTCGCTGGTATCTAGAGATTTTATTTTGAACTATGGACTGAGGAAATGACTTCTTGTGGGTAACAGTGAACAGATTCATTGATCTCCTGGCTCACTATAAAATGAACTTAGTCTAGAGGTCCATAAACTTTAATTAGTTTGTGAGTTATTGTGGCATCTAGATCTATGACAGACATGAATTTAGAGCCAGATATTGATATAATATCAATACAGACCCACTGAGAAAAAATTCCTTCTGGTCAAAAGAATAGAATCTCTGGTTTGGGTGGATACCTAACATTCCAGTTGGGCTGGATTGAACACCCAGGAAGCAACACTAAAGTGATAATAGGAATAATTTTTCTTTTAATAAGATACTGTATTTTTCCTTCCCAGAATTCCTGCTCCCCAGTTCAATACTTAAAAGTCACCTCAAGGTAGGGCTGGGTCTACCCACCTTTCCGAAAGGCTCAACTTTTCCTCTTTCTTTTTCCTGTTTCTTTCAGACGTTGGCCGGGAGCTAAGTATGTTTTTGTAGTACTTCAGACTTCGGTACTGTTTCTCTAAAGCCTTCCTTCTATGTGGCTATTTGTCTGCCATATGCATGACCTCCAGGTCAGATTAAACAAGATAGCATTTTTTTCCATTCTCCTTCTCTGGGCAAGTTGATGAGATTTACAACTTGCTTGCCCTGGCATTTTTAATTTAAACTCTAATAAAATTGTCTCTGTGCTTCTGTTTGTGGTCATTCTTTTTTAACAAATATTTTATTTGTTATTTTAATGTATAATAGTTTATTGTCTGCATGTGTGTAAGTGTACCCATACAGTGCAATGCCTGCAAAGGTCAGAAGAAAGCATTGGATTCCCCTGGAATTGGACAGGTGTTAGCTGCCATGTGGGTGCTGGGAATTGAACTTAGGTTCTCTGTAAGAGAAGTCAGGGCTCTTAACCGCTGAGCCATCTCTGCAGCCCCTTGAGTTCATTCTTATATTGTTTTATTAATAAGACTAAGAACCCCAAGAGGTAGGTCTGATTAGCCCCTAACTCAAGCTTAACATTGACACTAATGCTGACAGCATTTCAGGCCCATCCTTTCAGTTTCCTGGTCAGTTTTTTCTTCTTTATTTTATTTATTTGTATATTTGTCAGGAGCAAGATGCATTCCATAGCCTAAGTGTGGAGGTCAAAGGACGACTTGGCAACTTGTGGGGTTCCAGTTCTCTCTTTTCACCATGTAGATTCCAGAGATTGCACTCATGTCAGCAGGTTTGGCTCCGAGGACCTTCACCTGCTGAGCCATCCCACTAGCCCCAACTTCTTGATCCTGAAAGACAAAAGTTGACCAATTTAGGATAAAGTGAGGTCATCACCAGGTAATGCCTTTGAAAGAGTAGCCTTATTACACTTTTATTTGTTATTTGGTACACAAATGAGTCAGCCTGATTATAAATATACACAAGAGGAATTCAATCTACTCTTGTCACTTGAATTTTGGCAAACTTTAAAGGGAAAATGGTCTTAATAGTGGACCCATCCTGTTTTACAAGCAACACAGCAAATCTGTGAGTTAAATTGATAAACAAATTCCTAGGTCAGACTTACATAAGATTGTGAAAGTCAGTCCACAAATTAATGTGCAGCTATGTGCCCAGAGCTTTGGAATCCTAGCAACTGAAGGATAGCCATATCTCTTATCATCCAAATGATTCGATGATATCAGTCTGTGGCTTGGCATGCAGTGCGATGACATAACACTTCAAAACAACTCAAAGAATTCTGTTGAGCCACAGCTCACACAACAGTATCTTCCAAGGGTGTTGGTAAACCTTTGTACAATACTGTCACAAGTCTCTACAGTACCCCTTGCTCTAACCAGACTTTTTTTTTTTTGACACAGACACAATATACAGTATTGTATTGCACTTGCCTGGGATTGACTTTCAGAGTTAATTTACATTCTTGGGTACAGAACAATGTGAAAGTGAAAGGTTTGTCTTTGGATCGAATCCCAGAAAATCAATGTGCAGTGTGTCAGTCATGAAGATGCGAAAGTGTTTCCCTGTCACCATATTGAATTCTAGACCAGCCTGCATATGTGTTCCTCATCTTTTTTGCCATGATATAGTTCAGAAAGGTGGAAACATATACAATCAAGATGCATGGATTTCATTAATGTTACATCGAGAACCATAAGGATCAAGAAGTGTACAGGCTATTTAAATAATGATGAAATAGGATAGGTGAGACCAAGAGATGTTCGATTTTGATAAACAAAATATTAAGATCATGTCTTGGATAGCAATAGAAAAAGAAGGAAAGGCAGTATTGAAAGTGTTTTCAGTCTTTTGAAATTATGGATATTCATTTGCTTTCTGTGACCTGGGGAATAAAGAAATTGACTCTCAGTGATGTGATTCCATTAAAAACTCTTGGGGTATATGGAGAATTCCATGCAAAGGCCCTCTGACTGGGATATACAGATCAAATAAACAAGAATAGAAGGGACACCAATGGTGTAAGGAACACCACACCAAGTGACACTGAGGGCAGGGCCACATTCCCATCCCTGGGGAGAAGAGGGAATAGAGGAACATTCTAGCCATTCATCTAGTACTTTCCAGCGGGAGCTTTTCATGAAACTCAGTTTTGCTATCCAGAGTGGAATAACTCATGAGTTCTGAATTAGGCTTCTCTAGGTTGATGGAGAACATGAAAATTTATTTTACACAATTGTTATGTGGATAGAAAGTAAAAATTAGGGTATAAAACTGTAGTATAAAGTTTACAACTTATGTTGAGTATTCCTTAACTACCACTGGTGTCCACTGGGAGAGAGGAAATGTGAAACACTTCTTTACTTGATATTCCTGCATTACTTTTTTTTTCCCTTTTGCTGGGAAAAAATATCCTGAAAAAAGCAGGGGAAAAAGAATTCTTTTATCTCACAACTCCAGGTTATAGTCCACAAAGGCAGAGAATTCATGTTTATAAGGGCTTGAACAGTTAGTCGCATCCATAGTCAAGAGCAGAGTGAGAACGATGCTTCTGTGCTTGAGCTAAATTCTCTCCTCTCTGTGCAGTCTAAGCCCCAATCCCAGGGCATGGTGCTGCCCACTCTTATGCTGGATGTTTCCACATCAATTAATGTAATCAAAACTATCTCCTACAGATATGCTCATGGGCCAACCTAATCTAGACAATTCCTCATTGAGAGTCCCATCCCAGGTGATTCTAGACTGTGTCAAATTGACAGTCATAATTAACCATCACAAGTCTTTAGGTATTTTCAAAATTGAGATTATATTTTTCCTTAAAATAAGACTCAGGCAAATGATGATAACAACAACAACAACAACAACAATAATAATAATAATAATAATAATTATGATAATAATAATATAAACCCAAAGAAATCTACAGAGCTTTTCAATACTAATTTGAACCCACTGCTTCCTTCATGATTTGTATGTGACTGGAAATTAATTGAAACATGGTACAAAACACATGGAAAAAAGATGCATCTATCTATCATCTACCTATCATTTATCTATCATCTATCTATCATCTATATGTCATCTATCATCATCTACCTATCATCTATCTATCTATCATCTATCTATCATCTCTATCTATCTATCATCTATCATCTATCATCTATCTATCACCTATCAATCACCTATCATCTATCATCTATCGTCTATCTCCTATCTATCTATCTATCATCTATCTATCTATCTATCTATCTATCTATCTATCTATCTATCTATCTTCCTCCTCCTCCTACTCCTCCTCCTCCTCCTCATCATCATCATCATCATCTGTAGCAGGAGGCCTCCAAAGATGGTGCGGACCCAGAGCCCTGGGGTTCAGCTAAAATTCACTTCACTTCTTGCTCCGCAAATAGCCCTCCAAAAGGAGCCCACACCTCGCCTCCATACCCTGCTGGTGAGCCAAGTGACTGCTGACAGACTGCTTGGCGCGGACCAATCAGAAAACGATACACTGACTAAAGGGACTTGGGGGCGGAGAAAAGGGAAATATAAGGCCTGCCCCCCTCCTGCATTAAACGAGCCTGCAGCACCTCACCTAGTGCTTGCTTCTACCTGACTCCCAGGGTCTGTGTGTCATGACCCCGCGCCTCTTGCCCCCCCTAATTGGCAGAGGACCTGATCCAGGTTAGGGTCTTCACAGCTCACATGAGGAGAACCCGCAACAATCATCATCTATCTATCTCTATCTATCCATCTATCATCTATCTATCATCTATCTTCATCATCATCATCTGTCTACCTGTCTTATGGAGGAGATAGAAAGGGCAAATGGTAGTAGTGTCTTGCTCCACTGTAATTAAATTACCATCTTGGAAGGTCAAACAAATTTACTACAGGTACTGATTTATAATTACCCAGAAACATACACAATTCAGAGGTTGAACTGAATCTTATTAGAGATAATTCAGGATAGTAGTCAAGGCATACTGGCAAATACGGGCTTTATCCAATGGCTAGCTGAGAAAAGAATCAGGAGCTAAAGAGCACATACAACCCAGTGGAAAAACACTGAACCCATCCAGGCTTTAGGGGGATTTACCCTATACTTCAAGAGTGTTGTAGTACAAGGCTTCACACCAATAAATACCTCATGGTTGGCCAATCCTCTGACATCTTTGCCTTGAAATAATTAAGTTTTTTTTTTTTTCATAAGTGACTCCTCATTTTCACTGTGTACTGGGCCCTGAAAATTTTGCACCCAATCCTCCTTCAAAGGCCAAGCTAACTAAGGATCAGAGAAATCTCTTTGCAGAATGACTTAGGGAAGACAGAGCCATGCAAGTCAGTGGTGATAGGTAAATGCAGCCTTGGGGGACTTGCTACTAAGTGTCTGGAAAATAGAAATCACTAACTGGAAAGTTCGCAGTCAAAGAATTACATTTTACTTTTGGGATTTTATTGATGTTGTTGTTAAGTTGGTAGTTCTGTTTTTGAGGGCTTTGTTGTAGGGTATTTCAGGGTATTGATAGGTGAACTAGGAAGTAGATAGGATCATAGGATCATTCAGGTTGATGAAGGTAAAGCTGTGGACATCTGAAACATCTTGAACACACACACACACACACACACACACACACACACACTTACACACCTACCTTGTTAAAACTCTAGAAGTGGAATTCTATCCTTTTCAGAGGTACCAAAAATGA
>NW_008331036.1:1399488-1411155 GCF_000622305.1 Nannospalax galili | reverse complement strand
ATTTTCCTAATGCATGCTGAGTCAGAAATTTTCTATTCAGATATATTTTTAGATATGTTTTCCAAGAGGCTTTGACATTGCTTGCCAAAGACAATGAAAAATAATTTTCAGACATCATTTTAACAGCATGTAACAGGCAGGCTTACCAATTTAATGATTTATTATATAGATAATTTCAAACAGAAATGTGATGATATACAATTTATTTCAAAAGGGTGTAAATAATGTTAGCAATGCTGTTTTGACAAGTGCCGTTTTCTGGTCTCTCTTTCCCTGGCCTCTTCCTTCTTCCACTGTCACAGTCTCATATGTGCACCTATAGTTCATCCTTAGCTCCATGTCACATTGTCTATTTACCCACAGTAGTGGAAAAGTCATGGGAACAAGCAGCTTTCCAGCAGGAACCCAGAAAGAGCTACCTATGCCTCCCTGTGGAAGCAGTGCCAGGCTTCCATTAGGGGCTGTGAACATCAAACCCCTAGATGATGCTCTTGCTTCATTCCAGAGGGTGAAGGTGGGTTGTTTGGAATGTATCTTGTCGCTGTGCACACCCTTCCCTCAGTGATCTCACCCCTGTGAGGTGTCCTGAATTGGCCTCCTGGGACAGAGCAAGGGTGGATTACCTTTGTGGTTAGATTTCAGGCCTTGATAAGTATAAACTTAATGAGACTCCTTACCTCATCTAATTATTTTTTTAAAATAAACAAATAAATATTTTACCTATTACAGTATCTATGGGAAAAGAGACACAGGATTCATTCTGATGAGATTCTTTTTAAGCCTATCACAACCACCAACACAAAACAAAAGCAACATGTCCCAACCAGAGCTACCACAGAATACACAAGTTATATCACCCAGAAAAACACAAAGGTAGTGCCTGAGCTCTCCAGAGAAGGAGTGAATGATCTCCATGGTCCCCCATACTCTGGGGGCCAGTGAGGAGTTTGGAGGCAGTACAGTGTTTCTGACTCATCATAGCAATGCATAGCTTACAAAGCTAGAAGTTGGCTCAGTTAAGCTTTTTAATATATTTCTTTCCCTTGCACTTCTGTTAACAATGTCTGCTATGCATCTCTCCACAAGGCCATGTAGTGGTCTTCCATGAAGCATCACATACCATCTCATTTTGGGAAGCTGCATCTCCATTCCTCCCTCTCTGCTTACATGTTATTTTACATCCTGTTCTTTCATCTCTAACAAGTTTGGCTTAGAAACTCAGACTAGATAGAACTGGCCAACACACACAGAATACGAAGTTCATCAGCACAATAGAAAATTATGCAAAGTCACAAAAGACATGGGATTAATTAAAATAGGTAAAGCATCATTGTATCACTTAAGACAATTTTGGAAACGTTCCTGTGATTCACAAACTTCTCACCTGGTTACACTGAAGATCTTAGTTATGTAGCCACAACCGGCATGTCTTCATGGCTATGCCTCTTTTGAACAACTCTCCTAGCACTGAGTAGTGTGTTAAGATGCTCCAAGTTATTCATAATTAGGCTTTAAATGCTTTCTAAAAGGAGAAGAAGGAGCTAAAGAGAAGGAGGATACTAGGATACAGGAATTGTCAAGGGGGAAATGAGGGGACGGGAGCACTTCAACAGGGGAGGTAGGAGGGAGGTTAGACAGTGAGAGAGAGAGAGAGAGAGAGAGAGAGAGAGAGAGAGAGAGAGAGAGAAAGAGAGAGAGAGAGGAGAGAAAGAGGAGAGAAAATAAAGCTCAAGTGATATGAAAAGGCAGAGGGAAATGCATTGACTCAAAAATCTACTGAAAAATACACATACAAATATGAACACGAGTTCCTGTGTGTACTTGAAGGCTATATAACAAGGAACACAGTGCCACACAGGAGAAATATCCTTTCGAGTTGTTGGTCAGAATAGTCTAAGAGACTCCAAAAACAACACAGGCTATTGCCACAGCCCTTGATTGCCTCCCAGAACTTGAAGGCAAGACCCTATTGCTGAAGACAGGACATACTTTGGACACAGGGCTTGGAGCAATGGAGCTGGAACTGACTTGGAAGCCTCCTCTCTGGAGGCTAGCGCTCGTAGTTCTAGAGGATACTGTGAAGGCTGCTAAGGGAGAAAACCAATCAGTGGTCCAACCCAACCCTAAAGCTTAACAGCCGTAATGACTGGCACAACAAACTACCTCCATTGGTGTAGTAGTTGCATTGTTATCTGGGCAGTGATCAACAGCTATCTAACTGGACTTAAAGCCCTTTCACTGGGAGTGAATTCATGGGTGGCACTGTAAACACAGTCAAATGCACATGGCTGGAGTGAAAGGTCATAGATACTAAGGAAAACCCTCTATCTGTCATATCTCCAGACAAATGAAATTTCTTACTATATGCTAAATATGGATCCTTATATTTAAAGACAAATATTCCATACAGAACCTGTAAAAAAAGGCTCTTTTTTTGCAACAGATGGAAGCTATAACAGAATTCCACCACTGGTCACACATATAGACTATGTGTCTGAGAGATGCCCAGTTCTAAGTCACGTATCTACAGTGAAACCCCTACACCTAAGGCTCATGGAACATAGCAGAACATGCGGTACAGAGAATACTAATGTATCCCTCAACTCTCACCAGGGAAGCTTCCTCATGCAACAGAGTACAATGCACACAGAAGTCCACAACTGATGGAAGTGTGGAGAATAAGAGACGCAAAGTCTCTCCCTGGAGAGGACCCCTATATTAAACCTCACCCACTCATAGCTCAGGGACCATTGCACAAGAGGAGACAGAAAGATTGTAAGAGCTAGGGTTAGTACCCAAGCATAAGGAAACAGGCTATCAGGCCTCTGAGAATTTGCTCATATAAACTTGCAGCAATGGTGACAGCATGCACAAAACCCATGCTGACTCAGTCAGGCAAAAACCCAGCATAGAACTGAGGAATTGGAAGCAGGCTTCCACTTATCTGAGCAACTGTTGGCAACTGATTGCTGCAGGATGAGGGAGAATTGCTCTTCTTTAAGGAGGTGATTCTAGGTAGACTGATTAGACTCCAGTGGATGAACTTGCACAAAGGGGTATCTGGACACAAAAGCTTGACCACATTGGTCTTAGCATGTATGATAGAATGCATGAAATCTGGTGGGGGGGTATGGGTGCTGTGAATGGGAGAGGGGGCCTAAATAAGATTAATATTTACTGTATAAAATGCATAAAAACTCAATAAAACATTCATTAAAAATAAAAGGCTGGTCTAACATTCCCACCTCTGAAGAGGTAACCCTAAAATCTTTGAGGGATTAGATAAAGCTCTCAAATACTTTAAACATTTTTGGCCTTTGGAAGGGAGTATGTTGCTAACAGGCCCAAGGACATTTTGACCTTTAGCCAAGAAACTGGCTATTTTTCTTTGGAGTCTTTTTACCCTAGCTGCCTAGTCAATTCCTACCTCCCATTCTTATCACACCATCCTCTGAAGAGGTTACCCAAATTGCTGATAGGGAACCAGGATGCAGACCGCTCTGGCTTCTTCCATGCTGAACATTAGAGGGGGGAATGTTAGAGTAACAAAAAGCCCAATTAAAAAAGAAAGAAAGAAAGAAAGAAAGAAAGAAAGAAAGAAAAAGAAAAAGAGAGAAAGAGTACATGAAGCTGTCAGAAAAAAGTGATTGGGAGATATGGGAGGAGTTGGAGGGGAGGGAGTGGGCATGGATTTGATCAAAACACCTTATATGTATATACAAAACTCTTAATAAATTTTTTAAGTTGAACAAAAATCCACTCCAAACTTGTCAACAATGTCAGATGTCAGGAGCTGACAACATGGAGGGAGCCACTCACTCCATACACCTTTATTTCCACTTTCTGATATCTTCCAAGGATAGAAATCTGTGATCCAATTTTGACTGAAACAAAGAATTGACATTTAAAACTGATTTTTTAAAGGAAAAATGTAGTGGATGGGTACCATAACTTGTATTTATGACTGTAAAACCATGTGATGCAGTGTTGAAGTATATGTCTGATGGTATGCCATCTTTCAAACTTATGAATAAATTTTAGCTTTACTATGTTCATAGAAAAAAATAAATGGCTGAAATAGGCATGTTTCTAGGATTTTTTTCTCGTATTATGCTCAATTTTGTACTTTTTGCCAGAATTTGTCCATCTCAAAACCTGATTGTTTATAGTTTAGCAACCACAGCTTACAGAAGTAAGATGGGCATGGTGGCATATGCCTTTAATCCCAGTACTCAGGAGGCAGAGGCAGGTAGATCTCTCTGAAATCCAGGCCAGCTACGTCTACATAGTGAGTTCCAGGCCACTGGAGCTACAGGGTTAAAAAAAAAAAAAAAAGCAGGCACCATTGAGCCAGGCTTGGTGGCATACACCTATAATTTCATCACTGGGAAGCAGAGGCAGATAGATCTCCAAGAGTTTGAGGCCAATCTGGTCCACAAGTGAGGTCGGCCAGGCCTACATAGTGAGAGAGACCCTATCTCAATTTAAACAAAAAGAAAATAAGAAAACCACATATACTTACTCTTGCTCACATATACCTGTATAATGTGTTCATGCATATTGTTACCCACATAGGACACACACATGTGTTGTGTGTTTATTAGGAAGGTGAGCATTCACATGTCTATTCATCCCAGATAAGTCAGTAACTACAGACAAAAACACGATTCCATCCAAGTCTAGGATAGTGAGCTAATGAGTTTAATCAGGGTTACCTACAGGAGCCTGGGCAAGTTACCAGCAGCTACACCACCAAATAAGAGTGTCTCCCCATCCTGCCATCCACCCCAAGCAATTGTTAATGCTTATACATCATCAGGGAGGGGTAGGCTTCCTGTGCTTCTCTGGAAGACCCTTTGTATCCCTTTGTGGGCTTCCTCATGTGTCTCCTGAACATTCCTGCCCTTCCATGAAAGAGTGTTAGTGGGCTGAACCTTGTGAGGCCTCATGTTGATAATAACAGCTGTTCTTATTTCAAGATACTGATAGCTACATCATGTCTTGAGGATGGCGGTTCACAACAGCTTGAAATATATCACATAAATTACATGTAATGACTATATGTTCCTAGGTTGGTTCTGATTTGTGATATTCTACTGTATACATAACAATCATGTGTCAGATGTTTAATCTCAAAAGTTGGTTTAGAAAATTGTTAACTAACAAACATCACAGGTGAAGCTCAACCTTTAGTGTTGTGAAGAATGGGGTAAAGTTTAAGTCCAACTTCTGTCATGGATTTGCTGTGCTCTTTTTTGCAGTTACTTCAGTTCAGGGCTTAACATTTCATATCTCCAAGATAGACTGCACACTCACTTTAAGGTTCCTTTTTATAAACATTGGAAATATTTTATATGAGAACACTCTCCATTCTAAAATTCTTCGTAATAGCATGCTTCTCTGGTCACAGTGTTTTCTTTCATTTTGAGAAAAGTGATTGAATTCAAACATATGTTGTTCAATGAAATATTAATTTTTCATGATGTTGATGTAAATGCAAAGTCTAGAGAAAAGCAAAACACCAGTGTTCCAACCAAAGGAAAAAAACTTGTTAGAAAATAGGTTACACCTAAACGTGAAGTGATGCCTTGTAGCCTCCTAATGGACATTAAATGTTTTTTTATTGTACAATCACATATCTAAAAAATGAGCACAATTTACATAATTCCATTTTACCATGACAGATCATACACAATGGGGCATCTGATCAATTAATTTTACAAGATTCCTTAAAGGCCTCTGTATACAAAACAAGCATTTCCCTCATATCAAAAAGTTTCATAAATGCATGCCACAAATCACATTTCCAAAAATTTATTATTCTCAAATACCAAAACCTATGCACATTATATTATTCTTCTATTCCTTTTTGGGGGGTCTTTTTTGAGACAGAGTCTCCCTGTAGCCCCAGCTGTCATCTAGTGGGAGGAGGAAGAGAGAGAGAGAGAGCGAGAGAGAGAGAGAGAGAGAGAGAGAGAGAGAGAGAGAGAGAGAGAAATTGCTAAGCCATAGAGAAGTTTGAAGTCATAGTATTATGCAGTGGTGCTATTTGGACAAATTGTCAAGGAAGGGCTTTCTGGTGAAGTGATAACATTTCACTGAGCAGAACCAGAAAATTTAAACCTACTGAGGTGCAGCACTCTTGCCTCTTTGAAGAACATGCAGGTCATAACGTAGCTAGAGCTAAATGAGCAAAGAAGACTAGGGTAGGAGATGACCTGTGGAAAGAATCAGAGAGTGAGTGAGGCATAGTTTGTGATTATGTAAAGACATGACTTTGAACTAATGAAAAAGAATAGAGAAGATAACAAACAAACGTAGGGTTTGAGAAGATCAAGGATTTGATCTGCCATCACTCTCTGAAATGTTACCTTAGACTGAGTGCATGAGTTGATTGTACGTACCGGTTAAGAGGCCACTTAAGTGCTGCAGATGAGGGATGGTGTTGGCTTATATCACATTAGTATAGTGAACTTTTGATTTTTTCATGACTATAAAGGTGGAAATTTGTTTAATTTTAAATTGTAAGCATTTCAGTATTCCTGGGCATTGGTTATTTGAACTGTTCTTGCTGAGCAAGAATGAACAGAAGGCTTGTCTAAGTGAAGATAATAAACAAAATAGTAGTTAGATATCATTGGAGAGATTGCTTTCTAAACCTATCTCAGAAGCTTCTGGGAACAACAGCTGAACTGTGGTATGCAATGCCTTGCTTGTTCCACTAACTTTAGAGTGACCCAAAGAGCAGCTGCAGCACAGGCATGAACTCGCACTTCCCTAGGGGAAGGCTCGTGGCCCTCGATGATCAGGGGTTCAGGTTAATGTACTCATTTCTCCAACTCTTCGATATTATGTTTTCTCTTACACAGAGCAAAGCTAGCTAAATGGCCTGTATTAATGCTTTCTACATAAGCCTACATCTAGTCAGCAACAAAGGAGATTCACTATACACCTTCCATATTTTGAAGGTCATTTTTAGTTACATGCACTAAGGTCTCTCCAAAGCCTTTAAAATTCCATTTAAATAAACTGTTTTTTTTTTCAGAGACCTCCATCCTTCAAATTCTAGACCTTTGAACCACTGTCAGTATTAGTGTAACCACTGTATTAGCTAGCATCTCCAGATGGAACAGAAACAGCTGATTTTGGAAGAAGGGAACTGGGTTCTTTCTACATGCCTAGATTAAAGAAAATTAATTATAAAAAGTGACAAGTTATGTTGTGTGAAATGCTGACTGGTGACTCAGGAGTCATAATGGTATAGTTCCAATTTGAAATTTGGAGAGTCAGTAGAGAAGAAAACTGGGAATTCCCCTCTTGCTTAGGGATGGCTATCTTTCAGTTGTCTCCAGGCTTTTAACAGATTAGACAAGGCTCACCACATTATAGCAGACCACTGGTTTCTTCAAAGTTCCAAATTCATGAATTTAATATGAAAGACACTCCTTCATTTGACATTGAGTGACATTCAGAGTTAGCATAAGCTTTTAGACTGAGGTATTCTCCAGTACCTAAATAAGAGAACGGATTAGTAAAATCCAATTCAACAAAAACTCCATGATTGTTAGGATTAGAATGATCTATAATTTCATCACATTGTGAGGAATAAGGGGAGAGTGGTTCTCAACTACTCTGGCTTTTGTACTTCCGCATTAATTCTTTATAAGTGTGTTTTTATCTAGAGATAATGCAGTTTGTGATATAACATTTGTGGCTACACATTCAGTTAGTTGATGTAATTATAGTGCCTTGTTACTTGGAGAATGAGCTCAAATTCATTTTCAATCATGTTATTGTATCTTAAACACATGCGTGGTCTGATTTTTCAATGTCTTATAAAAGAATTACACACCCGTGTACTTCTTTTCCTAAATATACATAATTTTCTCATCTGAATATATGTACTGATTTCATAAAAGTTATTTCTGGTCTTTTTGAGACAGGGTGTCTCTGTAGCTCCTGCTGCCTGGAACTGGCTCTGTAGATCAGGCTGGCCTCCAACTCACAGAGGATCAGCCTGCCTCTGCTGGGATTAAAGGCATGCGCCACCACGCCTGGCAAAAGTTGTTTCTAAATATGATCACAATATATTGTATGAAATTCACAAAAAAAATCAGTAAAAGTAATTAAAATAGTAACAACTAGATACTTGTTTTTTTAAAATAAGATTTATGCTGTTGGGAAGGTACATAAAGAGGCTGAATAGAGATGGCTCTGGTGATGGGCAGTTGGGCTATGAAAGCAGGTGTAGTATGTATGCTTTGTCAAACAGAATTCAGTTATAATGGAAGATAAATATGGAAGCAGTTTCTTCACCAAGGAGTTAGTTTTCCTCTGATCTTAGTATTGGAGGAACCCCTTGAGGACAGCGTGCAAGTGTGTCACTGCTTTAAAGCAGTGTTTGCAGACTTTTCTGCTTTTCCAATGTTCCTGGTTCTTGAAACAGGATTTGATAAGGCAACTCTATTAATAGGTGTTTTATTTGTTGCTTGGTAGTGTATAGTGTAGAAAGCTCACTTTGAACAATGAGAGATGCAGGCTGTTCAGTTCCTTAAAAAGCAAAGCAAAGCAAAACAAAACCATGTGCCAGCTGGGGCTACAGGGAGACCCTGTCTCAAAAAGACCAAAAAAAAATTATTTATTATTTTTATTTTATGTGTATGAGTGTATTGCCGGCATGTATGTGAGTGCACCCGTGTCGTGCAATGCCGCAGAGGTCAGAAGAGGGCTTCTGATTCCCTTGGAACTGGAGTTAAGGACCGTTCATAGCTGCCATGTGGATGCTGGGAATCTACCCCGGGTCCTCTGCAAGAGTAGTCAGTACTTTTAACTGCTGACCCATCGCTCCAGCCCCAAAAGTTCTTCTTTTGAGATTTTTTAAAACTGATATAAAATTTTATTTTTCTTCCTTAATTTTATACATTGTACTCTGTCCTGAATGAAAGAAGCCATCTGAATTCAAGAAGGAAAGATTGACTCAGTGGTACTAAGCAACAATATACTTTGAAAAATAGGTGAAATTCTAACCATCTTCAGCTCAGTGGTTTCCATTAATTTATTGCATACATGGGCAATAATTTGATGGGTTCATAAAGGGAGGACTTGTAATTGGAACTGCTCAAGATTCTGTTAGAGATCTTTTGAAAGCTAGTGCTCCCTGTCCATTTAACACTACCCTGGGCTGGACAGCTGCTCAGTGGTTAAGGGCACTTGCTGTTCGGTTCCCAGCGACCACATTGGGTTACCCACAACAGCCTGTAACTCCAGTTCCAGGGGATCTGATGTCCTCTTCTGACTTCCTCAGGGACTGCAATGTACATGGTACATAAAAAGATGAGCAGTCACACACATATATGTAAATAAAATTAAACATTAAATGAAAATTTAACACCAGTCTGTTCACCAGTGTGATGGTGCCTGACTGTTTCTACCCTGGCAAATGGAGACCGTACTACATACTGGCAGGCTTATTATGATGGTCCCCAGGCTGGTCCCTAGGCTGCCTCTATCAAGAGAGAGTCTTCTGAGTTACCAATTCTGAAGGAAGAAACCACCCATTGGCACCCATTGGTGCACATTACTAACTAGCTGTGCTAACCAATTACGTATTTGATGCGAAGCTAAGCATCCAACTTGATTACAGTCTCTCTCTCTCTGACACAGGAATGTAAGAAATAAACGAATTCATTAAGAAACCAATAAAAAGTCAAAATCAGAACAAACAAAAAAAGCCCCCAAACCTAGTTCATCCAGACAAAAATTAAATTAAAACCAACAAAACAGAAAATGTTTATATTTGGAGACTATCATAATTTAAAATTTCTGCCCCATTTATTTGAAATAGGCTCTCTAAAAAACTATTCAGTGTCATTTTCTTTGATTCGTCCCTTATGGGAAAATATATGTTTCATCCCTGTTTTGGAAAAAATATATGTTTAATATGCTGGGTCAAAATGAACCACTGAAGGAAAATAATGAAGCACTGAGATTAACGAGTTAATGTAGTGCATCTATGTGAAATAATTCAATTATAAGAAAAGCACATTTGGGTGATTCAGGAAGTTTGCTATTTATTTTCCTTAATTTAATGAGTGCTGCCTACAAAATTTATTAGATTCAGTATGAACTAATAACTTTTTCCCAGTTTCCACAAATATAAAGCAAATGATCTTTCAATGAGAAATTGAAATCGTTTTCCTCATTTTGATTTGCAAAAGTGACATTTATTAAGCTTTTCAGGAGTTCTACAGTGTCTTTAATTTTGTGAGTGCTCTTTTTTGAAAGTTATTATCCACTTACATCCTATTTCAAAGTAATTCTGAAATGACTCATTTATATAATACACATTACTGTTTTGACTCAAAAATAACAAGATAATGTAACAATTCATTTTAATCAATCTACGGTTTTGCAGAATGATTCCATAAGGAATGAGCATTCTTTCTTCAGTGATGTTAGCACTAAAAACAGTTCAGCAGTTGATCCCCACTATAAAAATCTATGGGCACCAGATGAAGAAACCATACTTTGGGTTCCTTTTAACCCTATAATGCCTCAACAAAGTAGAGCCAAGGGTTAATTTTAAGCATTAGTGACTATTAAAGTCATCTAAGAAATATTGCCAGGGCTTGAGGGATAGCTGTCTTTAAGTGCAGGTTTCACTATCAAAACAGAAGGCACTTCAAAATAAAATGAATTAGACAAGGGAGATGCCTTGGTGGACAAGGGCACATAGTTTAAAGCATGAAGACCTGAGTTCAGACCCCCAGCACCCATGTTAAAAAGCCATGTGTGGCCTCGGGCACTTGTAACCCCAGTACTGAGTCGGGTTGGAGGCAGGAGGTTGGATGTAGCACAATGGCCACCAGCCTAGCCAGAAAACAATGAGCTTCAAGTTCAGTGAGAGACCTTGTCTCAAGGGAATAAAGGCAGAGAATGATAGAGCAGAGCACCTTAAGTTTTCCTTGGCCCTTCATGTGCACACTTGCGCACATACACATGCACCACACAGATACACACAAAAAACTAAGTTAAAGGAAAATAGTATTTTATCAGTACCCTGACTAATGTGAGTACATGCATGTCATGCCACTTTATGGAACATGTTGTAATTAATGACATTGAAAATTGGCTATAAGCATCTTATTCACTGAATCTACTGATTTAACTTTTTGTCAAACCAAGAACTCCTTAATTATTTCTCTTGCCAATTGAGTTTTAATTTCTGTTCTAAAGATTTTGAGGTCTTTTCACTCAATTCACAGGTTTCTTATGTTAGTTAAACAACAACTACCCTAAAACTTAGTGTCCCAAATCATCAGTGACTATTTCTCACAACTTTATAGGGTCTGTTGTTCTTGACTGTGCTTGGCTGCCTAACACGATATTCATCACCACCAAATAATGAACCAACTCAGGGCTGGTTCCATCTCTGGGAGTTCACAGGAACTTGTTCACACATGACCTGCAGTCTGCTGATTGGGAGCTAATCTAGGATGGTCTTGGCTATTTTCTCTTTCCTCAGCAGGCTACATGCACTTCAGGAACAATAAGATAGATTCCTAGATTTGATGATACCAGGAAGAGTGATAGGACTCAAAATCCAGGCATACACATGGGTATAGCTTATTTTTAAATATATATTATATTATTTATTTTATGTATATG
>NW_008331036.1:1377579-1399368 GCF_000622305.1 Nannospalax galili | reverse complement strand
GACAGTTGTTAGATGCCATGTGGGTTCTGGGATTCAAACTCTGGGTCTTCTGCAAGAACAGCCAGTATTCTTAACTGCTGATCCATCTCTCTAGCCCAGGACATGTTTTATTGAAGGAAAGGAAACCCAGCAAAAATTCTGTGGGAAAAAGTCTGGAGGAAAGCATGCACAGTTCTCTAGAGCCCTCTTTCTTTTTTAATTTAGTGTATAATTTTATTGAATTTTTGTACATTTCATATACTACATCTTAATCATATTTAGACCCCCCTCCTTATCTGTACCTCTCTATCCACAGTATTTCATGCATTTTGCTATACATGTTAAGGCCTATCAAGTCAAGTTTGTGCACCCAGATGTCCTTTGGTGTGAATTCATCCACTGGAGCCTGTTCAACCTATCTAGTGTCACTTCCTTATAGATGATCATCTCTCCGTCTTCCAGCAGTGATCAGCTGCCAAATGTTGGTTCCGACATGCTGGGAGGGGAAAAGGAAATCCTTGGAGCCAGCAGATAATCCGTTTTCCCTTGGGGCTGAGCAGGATGGTGAGTGCCTGGCTCAAAAGGAACACACAGAGCTGGGTGCCCCGTCAGAGCAGGAACACACTTTATTGTAGTGGGAGCTGATATTTAAAGGCAGAAACCACAGGTGGGAAATTGAGCTCATGATTGACAGGCATCTTCTGTGTAATTGACCTATTTATCCAGAGGTCACACCCACCGGGGTCCAGGAATGAGGAAGGGCCCGACAGAGCCAATCCTGTACAGGTGATCAGCCTTTTCATCCCTCCCCTCCAACCTCCGCCAGTTGCCATCTTGGCGAGTGATCGAAAGTGACCAGACCAACTTAGGTCAGGCTGCGGAAGTGCCCCGGAACTCATAGGCCCAAGGTGCCACTATATCAAGCAGTCCCAACACCCTGGAACTGGAATTACAGACAATTGTTAGATGCCATGTGGGTTCTGGGATTCAAACTCTGGGTCTTCTGCAAGAACAGCCAGTATTCTTAACTGCTGATCCATCTCTCTAGCCCAGGACATGTTTTATTGAAGGAAAGGAAACCCAGCAAAAATTCTGTGGGAAAAAGTCTGGAGGAAAGCATGCACAGTTCTCTAGAGCCCTCTTTCTTTTTTAATTTAGTGTATAATTTTATTGAATTTTTGTACATTTCATATACTACATCTTAATCATATTTAGACCCCCCTCCTTATCTGTACCTCTCTATCCACAGTGTTTTATGCATTCTGCTATACATGTTAAGGCCTATCAAGTCAAGTTTGTGCACCCAGATGTCCTTTGGTGTGAATTCATCCACTGGAGCCTGTTCAACCTATCTAGTGTCACTTCCTTAAAGAAGATCATCTCTCCTTTTTCCAGCAGTGATCAGCTGCCAATAGTTCTTCGGCTATGTTTGGAGCCTGCTGCCCATTTCCCTTGTTCTATGCTGGATTTTTGTCTGATTGAGTTTGCATGTTTCTTGGTATGCTGTCACCATTGAGTCAAGTTCATATGAGCAAGTTCCCAGTGGCCTGGAAGCCTCTTATGTTCATGTACCAACCCTGGCTCTTACAATGTTTCTACTCACTCTTCTGCAATGATCCCTGAACCCTGAGTGGGTGAGGTTTAATACAGGAGTCCTATCCAGGGACACGTACTCTGTAGTCTCTTATTCTCTATCCTTTAGCCAGTCGCGGCCTTCTGTGTTCATCTCCCTCTGTTGAATGAGGAAGCTTCACTGATGAGAGTTGAGAGGTGCATTAATAGGCTCTTCCTATTCCACTATGTTCCATGAGCAAATGAAGTCCCACAGGATGTACTTAGCCCCTCCAGCAACGGACTGTAACATGTCTGCAGTGTTATCTACAAGGAAGTTTATTAGACACCTGGTACTTATGGTATGTTAGGGGCTGGTCACAAACACCAACTGCCTAGCTGTTCCAAATCTCCAGAAGCTTGGAAGAAAAACAGACATTCAGCATAAACCCCACTGTTCACATACAGCTGAGGCAGAGTTATCATCCAAAACCCATTGCGATTAAGTTTTACCAGGGGTAGCTTCCTCAGACCTACTGTTCTCTCTCGTCTGGATATTATCCCAGGCTTACTCTCCAGCTAAGACAAAGATCTAAGGACAATGAAAGCTTTAAAGAGCTCATGAGGCCTGATCTAAGAATTGGCATACATTCTTGCTAACATGACCATCTGACAAAAGAGGTTCTCAAGATTCAACATGAGAAGAAATATATTTCTTTTAATGATTTGACAGTAATTTTATATGTTTTGATCTTTCAGGTTTGCAAATATCTATTTTTATGTGTTTGTTTACTATTTTTGTTAGTTTTTACTTTAATCTTCATAATTTTTATTGCACATGTATGTATGTGCATGTGGTGTATGTATTTGTTCATGTGTTTGCCCATATATGTATTGTTCATGTACGTATGAGTATATGGTGTATGTGTGTACTTGTTTGTGTGTCTGCTGGCCATTTATATGGGTATGTGTGCACATATGTACAGGTACGTGTATATGTATGTGTGTGTGCATTGGAAACCAGAAGTGGATGTCAGATGTCTCCTCGGTTGTTGTCTCCATTATTTCAGGGTCTCTCCTTGAACATGAAGATCACAGTTTAGCTAGGCTGGCTGGCTGGCACATGAATTCCAGGGATTAACCTGTCTCCACATCCCCAGTACTAGATTATGTGCACAAACCACCAATTTTTTACTTTTTCTGCTGGGAGTCTGAAATCAAATCTTCATGTTTATGTAGCAAGCACTTTAGCATCTGAGCCATCTTCTTGGCCCCTATTTTTTTAAATTATTTACTTATTTTTTATGTGTATGAGTGTTTTACCTGCATTTATGTATGTGCACCATGTGCTTACCTTGTTCCTACTGAGGCATCAGATCCCATGGATCTAGAGTTACAGACAATTGAGAGACACTGTGTGGTTTCTGGGAACTGAACCCAGGTCCTCTGTAAGAGGAGCAAGTGTGCTTAACCACAGAGCTAGTTCTCCAGCTGTCATTTTAAAAAAATACATTTTTATTTTATGTATATGAGTGTTATGTCTGTATGTAAGTACACCCATGTCATGGACTGCTTGCGGAGGACAAAAGAGGGTGTTGAATCCCTTGGAACTGGAGTTACAGACGGTGGTCAGCCACTTTGTGGGCCTAGGTTTTCTGCAAGAGCAGCCAGCGCTCTTAACTGCTGAGCCATCTCTTCAGCCCTCATTTTTGTTGTTTTTATCTTGGTATTTCCTCTCCTAAGTCTGCCAGTTGAATGCTTTATTCATTCTATTTGAGGTTTTATCTTTTAATCCCTCCCTCCCTCCCTCCCTCCCTTCCTTCCTTTCATTTTTGATACAGGATTTCCTGTAGTCCAAATTGACCTCAAACTTGCACTGTTCGAGATGATCCTTGTGACTCTACCTCCTGAGTTTTAAGATTACAAACTAATAACACTACATCCAATTCCACGTGCTGTTGGATATTAAACCCAGGGCTTTATATGTGCTAGGCAAGCACTCTATAAATTGAGGTACACTCTTTGCCCTCCCTGTGACCTTTATCATGGGCTCTTGTGACAGCCTTCATTTCTTTACTTGGGGATATTGTAAAAACCCATGGCAAAGGTCATAGATAGTCATCAGTTGGGACCAAGAATGCAATTAATCTATCGAACTTTGCAATTTTCTATCCTTTGTCTTAGAAATTTAAGATACAGACTTATGATTCTCTTAGTGCCCATTCTACAATGAGAATGATCACAGTTCCTATATAACTACCTCTGGATAAGAGTCTTGACATTTTCCAAATGCTTCTACTTCTCAGCTTTAGTGGGCTATGGGTCAAGTTAAATTATTTGGGTCAACTCTTTGGGTCTGTCACCTCTATAGTCACCATAGTTTCTTTATTCACAACCAATGCATGGATTCACAATAAGAAGGCTTCAGTCACTCAGGGATTCTGGAGAATGCTGCTTTGGCAATCCAAAATGACATCCATCAACTCCAGCTCCAGAAATTCATGGTGTCTACAGCCCACTGATCAACTGCAGTCACTGTCACACCCAAGAGGATTGAAACCCAACTGGACTTAGTCCTCTAAGTAGCAGCCAAATTTAGAACCAATCCCACTGCTTGGAATCCAAGCCCACAATTTTCCAAGAGCTCATCCAGAGCTTCTTGGGAGGCTGATGGAGAGTACTTGAGGGAAAATTGCAGGAGAGTAAAACACAGACCCCAACTTCTGAATTTAGGGAGACATTATATGGAAATTAGAAATAATTTATGTCTAAGATTCATTCTTGCTTGACCTTTTCAGGTTAGCGCTGATTGAACCAGAGCATGTCACTGGTGGGAAAACTTAAGACTTTTACCAGTCAGTAAAAGCAACTAAGGAGCAGCCTTAGATGCTTTTTGGTTGAACATAGTCCTGGCACCCCAAATAGCAGGCTTTAGCATGGACTTTATAGGCGCACTCCTCTTAGGACTCCTTCCTGGACATTATAATTCCTCCCCATGACAGTTCCTTGGCAGTACAATCTGACCAACTTTGTTTCATCTGAGACATGACCACATTAATTACTGTTTCTCATGAGGTAGTGAGCTGCTCTTCTTGATTTCCTTCTTCCCATACTCATTTACCCTGACTTTTAATGGCAATTGAATAGCTCCATCCCTATTGTGACAATGTTTAAATAGGGTACAAATCCTTTCAATGAAGTAATGTTTACCACATTCTCAAAGGTAGAAATTCTGGAGTGACTTTTTGGTACAAAGACACTTAACTTCTTCTCAACTGTAATAGCAGATGCCCAATTTAATAACCAAAATAAAGATACATAATTGAAAAGATATTTATAATCCAATCCAAGATGTTTAATACAAAACACTTTAGCTTTTCAGTTAAAGCTTCAATGAGTTCAAAAGATTAAGAAATTTGAAGTCAAAATGACTTTTGCACCTAGTACTCTATTAAAATTACTCAAAAGACTGCATTTTTCTGATTATAGTAAATTATTTTATAGCACACATTTCCATATATTTTGCAGTGCTGGAGACTGAACCCAGACCTTGTGTATGCTAGGCAAGCAATTCATGACTGAACGATGTCTTTAGCCCCTGAGTAAATTATTTTAAAAATAAATAAATAACTGCCTTATATTTGTGTATTTATCATGGGAAAATCATTACATGGGGGTCTTTGAATATTTAATTGTATATATCAGCTATATAGCAAGCAAACGTGTTCAGGTGTATAATTTTATACATGAACTATTAAGACTTACAGAGGTTTAGTAGTTTAATGAAAAATTTACTGAAACTGATATTCTTGAAAATGACATGACTTTGTTCTTCTTTGTTACTGAAAAAGTCCATCATGTATATATCCATTCCTCTGTTGTTGAAATCAAGTTAATGGTTAATTTATATAGCTATAATTCAAATATCAACCCATGTGTGAATGTATTTGTATACACACACACACACACACACACACACACACACACACACACACACACACACACACACACACACACACACACACACACACACACACACATACATACACACACATACCTATATTGTGTTTAGATTAAACTGTATTTAAATATGTTACCATATTTGAGAATCCAGAAAATAACCCCCTTACTTTTCTTTATAAATTGCCAAAAGCATCTAGTTTGAATGCTACCACAGGGCTCATGCAATTTAATTCTCTAATGAATTTTTCCAATGGGGAAATCCATAAAAGTGTGAAACATCTGGGAAAGATCTGGGAAAGATTTTAGGTTATACTCTATGTCACAGGAGATTTCTTTTTTCATTATTTCTTTTTTTTAATGTGTATGAGTGCTATGCCTGAATGTATGTAAGCGTACCTGTGTTGTGCAGTACATACAGAGGACAGAAGAGGGTATTGTATCCCCTAAAACTGTCATGGGAAGGAATTATAATATCCAGAAAGAAGTTCCAAGAGAAATGCTCCTTTAAAGTCCGTGCTAAAGCCTGTCAGATCCCACTGGATAGTTGTTAACTTCCATGTAGGAGCTGGGATTTGAACTTGAGTTTTTCTCCAAGAACAGTCAGTACTCTTAAGCACTAAGTCATCGCTCCAGTCCTCACAAGAGATTTCTTATATCTGTCTCTATAATCGTTCTCATAAGGCATAGATGGAGCCCACCATTTTACGTCATACACAGGAAAGCTAAAGCTGTAGCTGGGTCATTACTCCCAATCACCTCAGGATTCTCTCTCCCCTAAGTAAGAAATGACTTATCTGTTCCAAAGAGCCAGATTTGTAAGGCACAGCAGGGTTGGTGGGGGTGGGAGAGTGGTTAGGCTTCTGGGTCACAGCAGCAGGAACATCACTGTTTAATCTCTTCAAATAACTCCTGGAAAGAAAACTTTCCATCCTAGAGCTAGAAAATCTATATCAGCAATGTTTGTTGGTTGGTTCATATTTTGATGGAAAATAGTTTTAAAAGACTAATAAAAACAACTATATGACAATAAAACCAACATTTATTTCATACTTTAATAATGTTCCATGAGTAGAAAGATGCACTGAAATATGTTATGCTGATTATATTCTGGAATGTTCCCTCATAGAATAAAACTGACAAGATTGTTGCTAAGATATTATTTTTTCCAAAATGATAATTCTTGGCAGGCAGAGTATGATTTTATTCACAGGAACACTGTCTTAAGGAATTTTCTTGGTAGGAAAAATTTGAGAAGAATTTATAGAAAACATTGCTCAGAAAACTTCCTTTTCAAGGCAGTCTGTGAGAAGATTGGCCTTGTCAGAGGGGAAAAATGGTTGAGAAAATATTCCCAAATGAATCATGGAGACTTTCTTTAAATGATTCTAATAAATATTAAGAACATGCACCCTCAATTGAAGGTGATTTTATATTTATTCAGTGGAATTGTGTCTGACATCAACACAAAGATAAGCTATTTTGATTCTTTTACTTCTTGTTTGTATTTGCTTAGCTATTTCTGTCATGTCTTCTTATCCTAGGAGTTGGGTAGTAGAAAGTCTGAATAACAGGGAAACGCATTTTGAATTAACTGGAATTGTTGCTGTGAGTGGATTGGCCATACTTTGGCTCCCTACCCATCAAATACTATTTTTATAAAGATACTTTGGAAAGTTAAAATATCCCCCTAGATGGCAAAGCAAAGCAAAGAGCATATGGAGCTTGTGTTTTCTCTGTTGACTGCAAAATCTTCCTTGTAGTTCAGATTCCTATAAGAAACAAAGGTAGAAGCCCCAGGAAGACACTTTGACTTTGAGTCTCATCAACTTCCACTGTAAAGCATCCAAGACTCAAGGAACTATTAAGGGGAAACCCTCTAGGGTACAAGGCACATGATGGGAAGCCACCAAGGTTCAGAACACTGGGAATATGCAACAATCCAGAATGCGGGGGTCTTTCATTCCACCATAATGTAATAAGAGCATTAATTAGAATCCATTTGAAACATGTTAGGACCCAAGAACTCCATTAATCATATTCCATATATTAACTCAATAAATCCTTGGAGGACTTTAGTTCTATCATTTTCACAGGTTAGAAAATTATAGTAATAGAGACAAGGTACCATGTATTCCTAAACACATCAATATGTTATAGCCATTTGAAAACTAACATTATTTCTCCTGTCTATCCTTCCCATTGACTACCATGCTTCTCAAAATAAAGCCAGTCTTGATGAGATTGGGCACATACCTTTGGAACCATCTTAAATTTTTTTGATGTATTCATTTTATGTGTATGAGTGTATTGTCCACATGTATGGAAGTACACCTATGCATGAATGCCTGTGGAGGCCAGAAGAGGGCATTGGAACCACTGGAACTGGAGTTACTGACAATTGTTATCCACCATGTGGGTGCTGGGCACCAAATGCAGGTCCGTTGCAAGAGCATCCAGTGCTCTTAACAGCTGAGCCATCTCTCCAGCCCGTAGAACCACCTTTTTAATAGCAGAGGCCAAATGTACTGTCCATTATACCATAGAGCCACTTACACTGCTCAATTCCAGACAGGTCACACAGCTAAGAAGTCAGGACGAGGTTAGGAAGAACTGGATGTTCTTACTAAGCCAAAGTTGGTGTCATTGTAGTGGTAATCCAGGCATTATGAACTTAATTGGTGCAGAATGAGTAATCTCCTGATAAATGATCTTTTGAGGTCCAAACTTTCTCCAAATCTTTCCCAAACCACTCATTAGTGAGAAGCCAGAGAGAACAGATCAAGGTCAGGGCTGTCTGCACCACATGCATCTTCTCCCTGCTTTTGTTCCTTATCAGGATTTTCTGTTCTTCCGCCTCTCCCTGGACAGCTTGTGTTCTGCCAAGTCTCTTTTCCAAAGTTCTGTTTTCCCTAGACCTCTTGCCAGAAGGCACTATGAAATGTGCCTTTACATACTGGAACTGTGAGGAATAAAAATCAGATGAGTCCCTACCCTGTCTCTCTTCCTTTTGGAATTCTCCTTTGCACCTAGGATAATTACTTTCAACCCTATGCTTCCCATAACTGCCCCTGTACTCGTTCCTCATTTCTACCCATATGTTTCCTTCAATTTTGCTTAAGAAGAGGACTTGGGGAAGAAAGTTTGTCAACATTCAGGCAACAAAATAAAGCATCACAAACTCAATTTCATAGATAATAACCTTATACTAGGAGAGTCTGACATGGAGCACAGATACCTCAGGTACTGGACACAATTGGTTTTCATTATTAGTGTTAACTATTTGGAGATACATTAGGGTGTACTTCAAAGAAAAGCTGCTAGATCAACACTCAGAAAGTCTTGCTGGAGAAAGAAGGCTTGTGTTCTCTGCTTGTGTGCTGATCCAAGGCTCACTATATTCATTCAGACTACTTCCTTGGAGATTTGTCCTTGTCCACACAGAAATAAAATTATTATTTGATTTATCTTTTTAAAGGTCATATGTCTTAAAATCATGTTTGGAAAGTTTCTTTGACGTTTGGCACTTTCAATTTTGAATTTTCAAAATGAGCAGCTCATCAGCCCTTGGAGTTTAGCAGCTTGGTCCACATATACCTAGGGCTTTGAGGATGTCAGCATATAGAAATTGAGCTTGTATTTTAACAGCATGCATATACCCAGATGGGACATGTGTGCTGCTGCAACTATTTCTCATAACTCTGGGTTTCCTCAGTTTCTGTCTGCCTTTCACTTCTAATATTACTGATTTGGCTCCTCTCTCTTTTAGTTAATTTGGCTACTGGTCTGTCAATCGTGTGGATCTTTTCAGAAAATCAACTCTTGATTTCATTGATTCCTTGTATTTTTTCATTTCTATTTCATTAATTTCAGCCTTAGTTTTGATTATCGCTTCCTGTGTACTGTTTTGGGGAGTTGCCTTTGGGTGAAATAGTGGTACAAATGATTTAGAAATAACCAACCACTTTATGATTGGACTCTGCTAAAAGAACTTAATATCAAACTCTCCTCCAAAGTCATATTTCTCTTCTTATGGGTCCGTGCGGCTCTCAGACCTCAACTGGAGAGGTTCTTTTGTGCAGTGAATGGTGGTTAACTCACAGTTGGTCAAAATGCACAGAATAAATATCAGTAAAATGCTCAGCTACAAATGATGCATCTATATAACCCTCCACCCAAAGCTCAGGAGATATTATGGAAGAGGAACAAAACATTGTCTTCTGGGAATGACAGGATGGATTGTTGCACTTGTGAACTCACAGCTGCTGCAGTTGTTTGTACAAGACCTGCGCAAGATCAAGCCAGTCAACATTCTAGCATGAAGGGAAGATGATTCATGTTCCCCTACCACTAACTCACAAGCTATGGACAGTTGATGGATTCTGGGGAAGAGTCAGTTTTCTTTAAGGATTTTGGCCCATGGTAGGTCAACAAGGCTCTGGTGGATGAATGCATTCCCAGTAGTATACGGGCATCACAAATTAAACTGAATAAATTATTTTTAAAAAGAGGACATGAAGTTGTGGGATTGTGGGTGATAGCTATGTGAAGGTGGATCTGGAAGGACTTAGGGGAGGAGTGAGGAATGAATATGATCAAAATAAAGTCTATGAAATTCTTAAAGAATTAGTACATATATGTTTTTCCTTTTTTAAAAAATTACTTTTTGTTTCTTATTTTTTTATGTGTATGAGTGTATTGCCTGCATGAGTGTAAGTGTGCCCATGTTATGTAATGCCTGTGGAGGTCAGAAGAAGGCAGATCCCCTGGAACTGGAGCTACAGATGGTTGTTAACCACCATGTGAGTGCTGAGAATCTAATCTGTTCCTCTTCAAGAGCAGTCAATGCTCTTAACTCCAGCTCCTTAAAGATTTATTTTTAATGATGTGTATGCATGTGTGTCTGTGTGGGAGGGGTCTGTGTGTATGAGTGTGGTTGCTTAGGGAGGTCAAAAGCGTTCATTGAATCTTCTGGAGTTATAGACAGTTGAAAGCCATCTGACACAGGTTCTGGAAACTAAATTTGGGCTTTCTGCAAAAGCAGTATGTGCTCTTTTATATTTCTAATTTTTTTTCTAATTTATTTATTATTTATTTATTTTAATGTGTGTGAGTATTTTGCCTGCATGTATATAAATGTACCCATGTTGTTTAATGCCTATAGATGCCAAAAGAGGGCGTAGATATCCTGGAACCAGAGTTATGGAAAGTTGTTAGCCACCATGTAGGAGCTGGGAACTAAACCTGGGTCCTCTGCAAGAGCAGTCAATCTGCTGAGCCAACTCCCCTGTTCTGCTGTATGTGGTCTTAACCACTGAGTCCTCTTCCCAGCCTCTAGAATTTCTTTATTCATATGGAGGAAAAAAATAGATGAAGTTGAATTTCTCTAAACTCTATTTTTAGAAAATGAAAGTAAAATTCCAAAGAAGTCAGACTAAAATTATTTACTTCTCTTTCTTTTTATTTCCAAATAATCATTTCACATTTAAAAATTATGTGACTTATTTGTCGATTTTTTTAAATGTTGAGGAAGAGGGGCTGGAGTAGTTAAGGGGCTCAGTAGTTAAGAGCGCTGACTGCTCTTGTAGAGGACCTGGATTTGATTCCCAGCTATGAACCATCCTTAACTCCAGTTCTAGGGGAATCCGAAGCCCTCTTCTGACCTCCACAGCATTGGACGACATGGGTGCACTCACGTGCAGGCAATACACTAATACACATAAAATAAAAATAATAAACAAAAAAATTTAAAAAAAGAAATGCTGAGGAACAGACTTAAGGTTTTATGTGTGCTGAGAACATACTTGCACTGAGCAACACCTCACCTTCTAAATGTATATTACCTAGTATTTACTTAGTATTTTAAAACTTAAAAAGGTTTTTCATATTTAGTTCTCCCTAAAATTGCTGCAGAATTTTTATATTTCAAATGTAATTTCACTTAACTTTTATTATTTGTATAATTCATTTTGTGCTGATTTTACAGTGAGTTCTGGGCCAGCTGGGGCTATAAGGAGATCCTGTGTCAAAACAACAAAAAACACAGTATTTTGTATGTAAAGGGATATTTTAAAATAGTGGCTACAGGGTTATGAAATCAGGATTACTGATATTTGTGAAAACATTTTAAAGTCAAATTATGGAAGAAATTATATATATATACATATATATACGTATATATATACATATATATACATATATATATATGTCTTTTATTTGAGAAAGGGTCTTCCTGAAGCCCTAGCTGCCTGGAACTCACTATTTAGACAGGCTGGCCTTGAACTGACAACTGACAGAGAACCACCTGTCTCTGCCTCTCCAGTGCTGGATTAAAGGTGTGTGTCACCGTGTCTGGCCAGTATTCTTTTCCTTAAACTAGTAAAATACCTATAGCACAAAATTCTTCTCTTAACCTGTTGCGTTTTTTTTTTTAATTATTGGCTCAAAGTTCTTATAAGTGTATTTTTTTATTTTCTATTTTTCTTATTAAAAACTTTATTAGAGGATTTAAAATTATATAAGGAGAACTAGTGAGCGATGAAAAGAATAAAAATGAAACTCAAAAGAAATAGTTAAATGTGTAGAAATGTATAAAACCAGAATTCCACAAATTTTCAGTAGGATTACTAATCAGAGGAGGAAATACATCTGGAAGTAGATTTGAGCAGCAAATCCTAACAAAACATAATCAGGAATTTAAAATATCATAAACAGTGAAATGCTAATCCAGTCACTGATGATGTTTTAGGTTTCAACATTTTGACTAATGACTGATTTATATGAATTCTTCTGAAATATTTCTGGAAACTCATTACTCCAAAGAGTCCCGTGGGGTAAGGATTTTCCTGGGATGTGGGACTTATTTTCCCAGCTTTGAATTTTGCCATCTAGGCCAACCAAGCCTAAACCTAATAATATTTATCCAAGAAATTTCCTTAAATGCTTAGGATAGCTATTCTATTCTCTATGAAATTCTCCTTTCTTTAATATTTATTTTAAGTTCTAATAAATGAAAATAAAGAAAACTAATGATATTGTTTAGATACATGAATTACAATCCTTCACATACTGAGCAAAAGGTGAAGCTAAAGAGTAATAAGAGAATATGTGGAAACAAAATACATAGTTTAAAATTGAATTTCTTAATTAAATATTCTGCTATCTTATATTCTAAATGTCTGAACATAGTGTAGTCCAAATATTTTAAGACATTTTCTAGTTTTAAAATATCCAGCCATAGTATTCATTAAGTAGAGAGCATCTACCATATTATCTTTATTGATACAACAGGAGACACGGACAGCTGATCCATTGTTTTGCAGAAACAATTCCTTTTATTGAGCTGTTTGTTTGGTTTAGTCTAAAAATACCAAGGCTAATCTTAAGGAATATAATAGGAGGTTCTATTCACTTTGCTACAACTGGAACAATACATTACTTAGGATGTATTTCTTATTACTGAACAAAATATAAAAGTAATGAGATGTTGTCCTCAGGAGATAAGTATGGCTTTCCTTAAGGTAGTGGATTTAGCGTGACTGGCTCTCATGTCTTATATCGGTTTCCTAGATGCTTTCTTACAAACTATTCTGCTTAACAAACACTTTTACATAAAAAGTGTCTCTTGACAGGTAATATTCCAGAAACGTAATTTTGAATTTTGTGTGTTTGTGTGTGTGTGTGTGCATGTGTGTGCATGTGTGCGTGTGTGCGTGTGTGTGTGTGTGTGTGAGTGTGAGGGTGCATGCGTACTCCCTAAAGCTAGAGGAGGACGTCAGGTGTCCTACTCTGTCACTCTCTGTCTTATTCCCTTGAAACAGGGTCTCTCACTCAACATGGAGCTAGGTTGGTAGAAAGTGAGCCCCTGCAATCCTCCTGTTGGTCCTCCCCACAGGATTACAGGCACATCTGACCATGCCTGATTTTTCCCTACGTTGTGGAACTTGAACTTAGTCTTCATGCTTACACAGCAAGAATTCATACCTGCTAAACCATCTCCTCGGCCCCCAGAAAGGTAATTTCTGTACCTTTTATTTTGAATTGGTGGATACTTTCAGATTATTTCCATTGCTGAAATAATATAATCAATTAATATTGTTGAAATAATATAATCAATTAATTCACAGAATTAATATTCTGTGAATTTCAGAGTTACTGATTTTTCTGTTCATTTTAATATGTGATCAATCTATTAACTACATTGTTAGGAAATTTAATAATAAACAGGCTGTCAGAATTTCTCTGTAGCTTTCAACCTTTACTGAAAGGCCTCCTCTTGTTTTGTTAATTGATCATATTGTCAACCTGCCTTTTAAATAGCGTGTTTCTACTCAGAGATTAGTGATGTGCTCAGAGATTAGTGATGTGCTCAGCTCTCACAGAGAAGCTTCTTATTGCAGCAGACAGCAGTTAATGCAGAAACCCACACCTGGTCAAAGTGCCAAGAATAAGTGATGGTGGAATACTTAACCCTAAACTGGACATCTGTGTCATCCCCTAAGACTCAGAGAACATCCTGGAAGCAGGTGTGGAAAGGACATAAGAGCTAGAGAACGGAGAGATGTACTGCAAAAAATGTCTTCAGGACACAGCACAGTCACTGGTATTCATGAATCCACAGCAGCTGTGGTTGCCTGCATATGATCTGCACATGACTGGATCTGTCAACATTTCATTGAGGGAGGGGACCCAGAGGCCCTACCCCGCCCTGAGGAACTATTGAGTTCAAAGATTTTTGATGGTGAGGTTGCCATTTTTTTCAGTGGGGTAGCCAGGATAAGTTGCTCTTGCTACCTTAAGTAACCTCACACCCCCACCAAGGCAAGAACCTCCAGTTAAACCCACTGGGACACCCCAAAAAGGAGACATGAAAGTGGGGGAAAACTTGTTGGGAAGAAGAGTTTCAGAAGAGGGGGCGGGGGATGCAAGAAAGGAACTGGGGGTGGAAACCTTTAAAAGTCATTCTATACATCGATAAAACAGTCAAAAAATTTTTAAAACCTCTATTGTGGTTTCTTTCTGTATTCTTTAAAAATCCTTGTATACGGTACCACATGGTCATCTCTTCATAGCTTACTGGCTTTATTTTCACGTGTCCTGTAACACTGACTGGGAACATTTGTGGTCTGCACAGTTATGTTTATTTATGTTTTGCTTCACATTTGTATTTGGTCCTATGATTTATAGAATTGTTCCTAACTTGGGTTGTCTTCATGTTAGCAGTCAAGCTGGCGAAGGATATTATCAACAAATTACTCGGCTAAAAGTAGATGTGCTGAGCGAAAGCCAAATGCTGGCCGTCAGTTACTGTCATGTGCAGCTTCAGGGTCAGCTTCCGACCTCGTTTCCTTACGCACAAACACCGTAGACATCAGCATCATGTAGTTGTAACTGCGCCTGAGTGTCCAGCCAGGACTTGGCATGGAGGTCTGTGAAGGCGAAACTTGGCTCGGGGATTTGTTTAACTAAAGTACCTCACATTGGACTACAGGAAAGGAGGGGAAGAGAAAATAAAGAAAGGAAACTTCTGCCCTGTTTTAGGTTATCTAGAAAGACAGAGTGCTTAAAGACTGGTCTATAAAACAAACATACATTAAAACTGATTTTATGAAATAATGGTAAAACACAGGAAAATCTCTTAAGTTTCAGTCTTCACTTTTTAATTTGTTATTATTGTCATTAATTTTTATTTTTCTCTTTTTTTTTAATAAATGATAACAAGGATTGAATGTAGGATCTTGTACATGGCAAACAAGCACTCCAGCACTGAACCACATCCCCAGCCTTTGATTCCTCACAATGACACACCACAATCAAGAAAATGCTCCACAGACATAGCCATAGGCCACTCCAATGAAGTAAATTCCCCAGTTGAGGTTCCCTCCACCCAGGTGTGTCACATTGACAACTGAAGCTACTCAGCACAATCATAAACCATCTGGGAATTAGTACATTTGAAATCAGACCATTCTATTGAACTGTCTTGGTCTCCCTCAAATCTTCTCACACATGTTTTTCTCAGTTATTGTTGGCATCATCACATAAAATAAAAATGTTAATACATTTCTCACATTCTAACTGAGGAGATTAAGGCCATTGGATTACATTTCTTTCTATGAGTAATCTTACCTGGGAATGAAAAGAACGATTTTATAATCAGCATTCATTTTGTCTAATATTAATTTGCACAAACTCTCAAATTTTCTATAAACTTCTAAACTGAATCTTTGCATCACTAAACAGTGCAAGCTAATACCCAAACCTCTCATGCTGAAGTGGCCTGTTTTCTTTTACATCTCTTTCTTACTAATTTTGTCATCTAATGCTTGTTGCTCAACTCCAAGACCTCTTGTTCCAGATTTCCTGTTGATATAAAGTTATGCATTTTCTAATGTATAATCAGGAAGATGTTTTTTATATGACTAAATGGAGGTAAAATGAAGTCATGCACACACAGTTTGACAGCAGTTTAGAACCCAGAATGCTACAGTGGAAGAATAAACAAGCTAAAGACACGATTCCCTCTTGACTCCTTCTCCTTTCTGGTGCGGTAAGGTAGAATGCTGTAAGAATGACTTTTACCTTTAGGACACGGTAGGAACTGGAGTGAAGAGGTTGAGAACTGGATTTTCTGGACGGGACACTATGTCATCTTTGAAGAATAGTCTTAAAATTATGTATTGTCCTTTCTCGATGATTCCTCAGGCAGAAAAGCAAACTAAGAGTGTAAATACTACATTTTAGCCCAAAATAGTATGTGCTTCCTTATTATGTTTCTTCATGAATTTGCTTTCTAATATCCAATTGATAATTTGAGCTTATTCTATGGAGCACATAGTATATGGTAAATATAGTATACTGGGCACCGGGGCCAGGGTGGCACTTACAGTAAAATTGTAAATAAGAGAGTCAAAGTTGCATTTTTTAATGAACCTCGCATTTTAAGACAACTCAATCATACAATACATTGGATGTCAATAAGGGTTCAAGACAGTAATAAAACAAGAAGGGAGATGTGGAGGAGGGGCTTTGAAATGTTGAGTTAGCTGAGAAGATGACATATGAGCAAAAGACTGAAGAAGGTGAAGAATTCAGCCATGCAGACTATGTGGGGGAGGCTGTCTAGACTAAAGGAAGAATAAAGACAAAGACCCTGAGGAGGGAGCACACTTAGCACATATGAGGATCAGTAAGTACCACTGAAATTCTGAAAATGGAGGAAAATAATGGCAAAGAGATCAGGAGGTTATTGGTCAAATCAGGTAAAGTTTAGGCTTTTATCTTAAAATAACTTGAAAAGAATATTTTGATCAAACCACTAAAAAAATCGTGTACTAGTTTTTAATGGGGGCATTGTGGTTGCAAAGTTGGGAGTAGAACATGGAATATAGAGAAGAAGATCTGTATGGGGCTTAGACAAGGAGAAAGACACTAGAAGTCATAATGATGGTTGGGGATGAAAATTCCTTGAAGCAGAGGCTGTAGAATTTATGGAGAATCAGATGAGAGTAAGAAAAGGCTGAAGGATGAGTCTATGGGTTTTGACTAAGGATTAGAGAAAGGATGTACTAATTCCTGAGATGGGGATGATGGCAGAAGGCACAGTCCCGTCTTTCTCCTTCCTTCCACATTCTTCTTTTTCTAAAGAAAGGCATTGGTTGAAAGGGAGGTAGATGATGAGGAGCTCAGCTTGGATGTGTGGATCTTGAAGTGCTTTGAGATATTCAGACAGAGACACCTAGTTGATTGTGGGATGCAGAAGTCTGGATTTCAGAGGAGAGTTCTGGGATGGAGATAGGAACTTGAAGGTCTGAAACATCTGGATGGTATTTGAGCAGAAGGAAGGGCAACATAGTTATTCAAGATATGAAAAAGACATAATTTTTAGAGATTAGAAAAAGCAAAGTCAAAAAAAAAAAAAAGCTAATAGGAAGTAAAAAAAAATCAGGTGTGGATTTTCCTAGAAGTGAGGTAAAGATGTTTTTAAGGAGTAAAGAGTGATCCTTTGTTAAATTCTGCTGATGAAGTAAATTAAAGACTGAAAAAGGTTTGTCTTGTCTTTTGGCTACAGCCCTAAAACGACCTAAGCGAGGAAGCATCTTTGTGATAGTTAATGTTGAATGTCAACTCTACAGGATCCAGAATCACCAGGACCTCTGGGCATGTCTGTGTTTGGTTTATTTATTTATTTATTTTTGTTTGTGTTCTTGTTGTTTTCTGAGATAGGGTCTCCCTGTAGCCCCAGCTAGCCTTAAAGGTACTATGTAGACTAGATTAGCCTTGATCTCACAGAGATTTTCCTGTCTCTGACCCCTGAGTGCAGGGATTAAAGAAATTTGTAACCATACTTGGCTCAGAATTTGATGATGATTTTTGTTTTGTTTTGTTGTGTTTTTCAACACAGGGAGACCAATAGCTGTCCTGGAACTTGCTATGTAGACCAGGATGGCCTCCAACTCACAGAGAACTACCCGCCTTTGCCTCCTGAGTACTGGGATTAAAAGTCTATGGCTACCACACTCAGGCATATTTATGAAAGATTATCTAGATTAGGTTGATTGAGGTGAGAAGAACCACTGTGAATGTGGTTAGCATGGACTGTGGTCTTTGACTCATTGAAAAAGAGAGAGGTAACTAAGCATCAGCTTTTGTTTCTTACTGCTCTTACTCTGGATGTAATGTGACCAAGCTGCCTCAAGATTTTGCCATTGTGCCTTCCCAGCCGTAATGAACTGTGCCCTCAAACTGAGAGTCAAAATAAACCCTTCCTTCCTCAAGTTTCTCTTGGGGGGTGTTTTACTGCAGTAGAGAGGAAAATAAGCTGTCAGGGAAAGGAATGGAATCGAGGTGGGGAAGATAACTTGGCTGTGTATCTCTTTCTTTCTCCCTGAAGTACATTCAACTCGAGGGGAGGTATTCAGTGATGTCCTCCCTTGTGTTCCATTCCCTAAGGAACTGTCCCAAAATTTACTTCAGAGGGATGGGTGCCATTCTCCTGAACAGAACATCTTTTAATGATATGTTTGTCCTTTAATATCACCACAAAAACCCTGAGGATTCACAGGCAGGAATAGTACAACTCCTTCCAAGACTTTATCCAGCTTCTCAAGAAACCTAATGTATTTTGGAGATGAAAACACCTTAAGAAAAAGGTCACACATTTATGTTTTTAAAGCTGACACAAAGATAATAAGCATTTAACAAATGGCTTGAAAACCAAAGACTAAAAACCTCCTTACAAAGCAACAGCCACAAAGACAATGGAGACTATGTAGAGACCAAGCAGCTTCTGCTATGTTCAAGAAATAAGGTGGGATGAGGCCTAGACAGCACTTGCTGTGGAGTCGAAGGCGGGTGTGCCTCCTTGAAAGGGGGTGGAGGAGAGGGCTTATGAAAAAAATACTGGGAAGTCGGCCAAGGAGTTCTTTCTCTAGAGATAGCTAGAAAGAGAACATAAATAAATAATACAATGACTCATTCTCTGTGATGCTGTAAACCTTGTCCAACAGACCTTATTTACGTAGGAGAGAAGCCTGTGGTGACTCCGTTGTTTGTGAGAACACTGAAAAACCATTGGATTAAGCCTTTATTTGACTCATTACCAGTCCCTACGACTGTTGGTTTTATTTTCTTTGGGAAACTTTAAAAAAAAAACAAAGTATGTGGAGGACAAGCAGAAACGCATTTGAGATGATGGTGGTACCCAGAACTTGGGATTTAACTTTGCCAGGAACTGCTTATCATATCAGTTTCTAAATCTTTGAAACACATGGCATTTCAAAGTGAAGATTTCTGAGCAAAGACATCTGTCTTTTTTTATTCACTCACATAAATCATATGGAAACTATATACTTATGGTCACTGTGCTCTTAATAACAGCAGCACAAACTATTCCATTTATCTTCATCAGTAGCGTCATTATTTATTTATTATCTCATATGCCAAGGATGGAGGACATTTTGGCATTTTTCTGTATAAATAAGCACACCATTTATTTCCACTTGTTTACGAGTATCTCTGTGAAACTATGTCAGAGCATTTTCTTGAGTTTGCACAAACAGGAAATCATATTATTGTACATACTCTTTTCCATTAACATTAATTCAAAGCTTTCATGTGAACACTTTGAAATAACAGCTTTTCCTCTTCTGAGCTAATCTAAAGATGCTCCTTCTTTGGCTTAAATTCTTTCTTAGAATGACGGCAGACTAAGAAATAAAAGTCACAAGTGCCCTATGAGGGGTGCTCATCGATTTACCAGTATGAATGTGATGGCAATTATAACCCACTTTCCTTTTGCCAAGACTAGAGGCAGAAGTTGCACAGCAGTTGGAGGACTCCAGCAGGTGGGGACCAAGGTTCATTTCCAGGTAGGAGGCCCAACAAATACTGGCCATGCATGCTCTTTTGACTGCAGTGTTAGAGAACAAACACATCCTAGTGTGACTTTGGTAGCTCTTCGCTGAGCCAATCTGGACCTGACGTTTGAAATTCCTCCTCAAAATTCTATTGAAAACACAAATGCAAGGAGGGGAGATAATTTTAAATCCTGAGGAACCTGTTGGCTTTCCCTCTCTTGATTATTCTTTTACTCTTTTTAAAAAATAATTCAAACATGTACATAAAACATTCTCTTTATGCCTCCCTTACTTTCCTCCTACACTCACCAACACCCTCTATCCTCCCAACAAGCCCCACCCCCACGATATCCTTTCTTTTGTTCTATTTTTGTTTTGTGAACTACTGAGATTAAGCAGGGCCACCACACCATGGCTGTGGAGCTATCCACAGGAGCATGGGTAACTCAACAGTGGCTACACCAACTGCCACTAGCTCTCTGTGGAGGCGCCTTTCCTTCTTGCAGAGTGATTGCAATCAACATGTACAGTTTCCACAGCCTGAAAGAGGAAACATAAAAATAATGAAAAGTAATGAATAAAATATGTAGTTTTAAAAGGGGGCTGGAGAGATGGTTCAGCATTTAAGAGCACTGGTTGTTCTTACAGAGGACCTGGATTTGATTCCCAGCATTCACATCACAGCTAACAACTCCAGTTCCATGGGCATTGCATGATGCTGGTGTACTTACATACATGCAGGTAATATACATATAAAGTAAAAATAATGATTTTTTTAAAAAGAGGAAATAACAGCTATACAGTATTATTTATTTAAAAAAATGACCTGGAAGACATGAAATTGGATGAGTTTTTAACATTTAAAAAAGATCTCCATTTCATTTTAGAATATATAGTTCCTTGCAGAAAGACTGTATCTGATTATTACTAGTCATAATCGGTTGCACTTGTATCCTTGGCACCTGTGTGTGTTTATAAAGTCATCGGGCAGATTTCAATGGTATGATTTATCACCTCTACTAATTAACATGATGTAAATATCCATGCTTCCTCCTCAAATATAGTACATTTTTAAAGAATTTGTTGGGTTTTTTTTTTTGTGCCTGTATATCCCACAGAATATCCCAAACCATCTTATTCAACTATACACCCACTTCCCAGAAAGCACCCTCCCATAGCTTCCCTCCCCCCACTAGAACTCTTATACTCTGATATCCCTGCTACTGTCTGCTGTGCTGTCCGCACCCCCAGCCATTCCATACTACTTGCCCTTCTGGTGAATCTAGTCAGCCTATCTAGAGGTCTTGGTTTTAGGAGGGTCAGCTGTTCCTCATGTAGCAGTAATCAGTTGTCAATGTTCCTTTAGATAAGATTGAGGTCTGTTGTTCATTTTCCCAGTTCTATGCTGGGTTACTATCTGGGAGTCCCTTTAGCCACCCTGGCCAACAACTCAAAAGAAGGTATCACCTGTCTGGCATTGTTGCTTGTTATGTATCCTTTAGCTATACATATGGACTCTTAAGAAATTATATTGGCCTCTTTAATCTTTGATTATACTTTCCTTTTGAGTGTTTAAGGCCATATAGTTGGCCCAGATAAACCAATTTATTTTTACTTTTAAGGTCGTTTGAGGATCTGTTCTTCAGGGGTCACATGGGCTTGGGAAGAGCCACTGGCTCCTTTCTTTTACCATTTCCGCCTATGTGAAGATAAGTCAAAGGTCCTGCTTGACCATGGTTGGCTTCACTTGGAAGCATGGAGGAAATGATTCCTCTGTGTTGACCCTCCTCTTTGTAGACTGGACACTGGTTCAAGTCCATCTTGTGGGGTCTCCTCGGCCTCCTTGATCAAGAAGACAGGTGACCCACTGCCATTACAGGACATTGTGAGAGATGTTCACAGTCCTCTGGAACTAGTTGACCTAGGAGGGCAAGGAGCAAAA
>NW_008331036.1:1369849-1377437 GCF_000622305.1 Nannospalax galili | reverse complement strand
CAGATAAACCTTACCTAGACATATATTTCTTGATCTGCTATGTATAATTTGTCAGTAGGTTGTAGGAGTAATATGGTTCCCCCTGGTTTTCAAAACTAGCTAGGCATTGTTTATCTCTTGCATTGTCTAACCTCTCCATCATGGTTTTCCCACTTCCCCCCTTTATCTTAAGCTTACTAATACCCTTCTCCTATGTCCTACCTCTCTTGAGCTCCTTCTTTCCCTTTATCCCCTAGGTTCCTTGGGTTAGTTCCTTCCCTCCCTCCTCCCTTAAACTAACCCAATTTTTATCCATATCTCCCTTATTAAAGCCTGTTTCCTACTGTTCTTCTCTTTTTTGGTTCTATAATAATTCAACTGTAACCTAGAAACTTGCACCCACTTGTGAAAGAGATGTACTCTTGCTCTGGAGTGTGTTTCTGAATATGTTAAAGCTGTAGTGAAAAGCTTCTAATCATGTAGTTATTAAAAATTTTAAAAAAGATTAAAAAATAATAATTCTTCAAAGCATAAAAATTTGCTCCTTAATAATTAGTAGATGTGAAAAGCATTACCATTGAAATCTATAGACCTGATGACTTTATATCCATGCTCAGATGCCAAGGAGCTCAATCAGATATATAGAGATTAGAAATGTGTGTGCATCTTAGTGTCAATTGTATTAAAAATGAATTTTTTTGTATGAAACTCTGCATTTTAAAAATTAAATGGAGATCTTTTGTAAAGGAAAGAAATGTAGGAAACAGCATATTTTAAAATGAAATAGAGATCTTTAAAGTTTAAAAACACTTTCAATTTTATGTCTTATAGGGTTTATACTGAGTTCAATATTGTATAACTGTATTAATTAAACTGTGAACCTAAAAATTTACAGCCACTTTTGAAAGAGATGTATCCTAGCTCTGGAAATTGTTAATGAATATGTTAAAGCTATAATGAAATGCTTCTTTTAATCATGTGGTTATTTTAAAAATATTTTAAAATTATTTATAAATAAAAAAATAATTAATTTAAAAAATGACTTAGGAACCTATAAACTATTCCCTTAGGTGTCATGACTTGCCATATTTTTTGTGTTTAGCATTGGCCCTAAGAAGACACAGAGCCAACCACAGATACTACACATGTATGCAGGTAAACACATGAATTCACACAAAGACTCGAAGACATGTGTACACACACTCTCACACATACTCTGGAGGAAAATTTCAACTCCTCTAACTTAATCTACTTTCTGAGGGTCTCTGAGATCTCCTGCCTGAACCAAGATCATTTCCAGCAGTGTTCCCCATACAAAGACTTGCTTGCTAGAGAGATAGCATGGATTAAAAACCCTTAGGCAGGTTACTTCAATTTCCTTTCTGCTAAATGTTGTTAAGATTAGTTTGTTTACTTTATGATATTTATTTTATTATTTGAGGCAGTGTCTCCCTGTAGTTTCAGCTGGCCTGGAACTCATTACATAGACCAGCCTGGCCCACATTTCACAGCTATCTGTATGCCTCTCTCTCCTGTCCACAGGATTAAAAGTGTGTGCCTTCATCCCCAATCTAAGACTAGTACCTTCTTATAAGGATTTGTGAGAATTGAGAGAATTCCTCTAAAGTGCCAGAGTTCAGAAAATACTACTTATTATGGAGGTTACTACTGGCTTCCTAATACTGCTGCTATAAAGTAAGTTACTATAAATATATTTATAGTACAATCATAATTATACTATAATTGTATAACAACTATAGTTTCATAAACAACACAAGCTAGTTCTGTTTCTACATGCCAGGTGTGACAGGGGCTACATTTAAGGTGCTGTTCCCACCCTGCTCAAAGCCCGAGGGATGTACATATTTCCCTTAGCATCTCAGTTTCTTGAGAGCATGCACATCCTGGCTCCCAGCTCTGTCCTCTATCTTCTGAGCAGAGATGTGGAACTCACTGATTCTCCTAGCATCACATGTTTATCAGACACAGCTGATAGAATCTCTCTGCTTTTTAAGAATTTATGTAATTTCATCAGGCCCACTAGGATTATCCTGAGTGATCTCACAGGCTGTGACCTTAATCACATCTGCAAAGTCCGTTTTCCCTGATTATGTAACAAATTCACAGCTTCCAAGTTTAAACATGGGCATCATTGCAAGGAAAAGTATTCTATTTAGCACAGGGAGAGGCATTACTGATCATGAATCTGAAAACAATTGAACATGTCTTTATCACATTGACAATATTATGTATTTCTGCCCACTTATTTCTCAATTCATATTGTAGTCTAATGGGCCAGACCTTTTAGTGAGCATCTTTTTGCTCTTATGGAGCTGGAAGTCCCTTGAGATATGCAATCATCTTGCTCCCAAAAGTACAACAAATTATTTTAAACTACATTTGATATGGAATGGATATCATTATATGAAGTAGCTATCACAGCCTTGCTTATTTGTTTTTTAGTCATTCAACAAATGTTTATGAAGTAGTAAACACAAAAAAGCCACTCCACATAAGGAAATCTCAATTTGTGGCCAGTTTTCAAAGCTATGAACTATGATATCATCTTGTCTTAAACAAATCAAGTACTATAAACATCCTAGAAGACACTTAATGAAGCTTTCTTAACCTAGGTTTTCTTCAGGGGCTCCAGTAGTCTGGACTTCCTGCCTGCTGCATGCAAAGTTGTGAGGGGCTATGTTGTTGGAGTTTATTACATTGACCTCATTCACCGAGTCAATAATTCACCAAGGAAAAGCAGCCAATTTCAGGGCATTGCAGTGTGGGGTGTGTTATGATTTGAATCTGAAATGTTCCCCACAGGCTCATGTGTTTGAACACCTGGTCCACAGATGGCCATGTTCTGAAAGGTTATGGAACCTTTGGGATACAGTGCCTGGTTGATACATTCAGGGAAGTAGGGGCAGGCCTTTGGAGTTTACAGCCACCTCTCAGTCAGGTCTACTACGCTGCCTGTGGCTCACACAGTGTGAGAAATCACTGACACATGGCCCTCAGCTCTGGAAAGAACTACTTCCCCAGCATGATATGGTAAAACTCCTTGAGGTTATATACCAAATTAAACCCTGCCTTACTTAAGGTGCTTCTGTCAGGTATATTGACAGAACAGTGAGCAAGGTAAATGACACAGAAAATTATACTAAGAGTGGGATTGTTGCTGTGATATATTTGAAACATAGGCTTTTGGAACTGGTTGTAGAACTAACATAGAAGAGTTTGGGGACATAGAATAGAGAAACCCTAGAGTGTTGTAAGCAGAACATAAGGATCAATTCCAGTGGGAGTTTGGGACATGAGAATGCTGACAAGAATGTAAATCCTGTCCTCAAAAGTTTTCAGATGAGAATTAAAATGAAGGGCCTAAGGTAGACGCCCTTCATTTTAATTCCTACCTACACTCTGTATCCTAAAAATCTGAATTAGAGTGAATTAAAAAATAATGGACTAATTTATTTGGTAGAGGACATTTCAAGACAACATAGTGTTCAATCAGTACTGTGGTTGTTGCTCGCAGAGTCTAGACAGGCTTATTATGAGAATTCAGAGCAAAATGTGTGTGTATTGGAAAGCTGTGCAAACATGCAAATGAGTTATAAAAAGATTGTTAGCACATTTTAAATTGTGGATAAGGTAGTGCAGGCAAAGAGGCTGTAATGGTTAGAGATTAGAATCACTAAAATGAAACTGAAGACTTTGCACTGGGGCTAAAGGAAAGGTGCCCTGAAGACAAGGCTCTCGATCGAAAGCTCCAGTATTTAAATCTGTACACTCATTTGAAAGACTTTGATTTAAAAGAGAATGCCTGAAAAGACACAGAATTCAGGTCATACTGCTCAGACAGGGATACCCAGGAAAGTGTTTGCTTTAGCTCTGTTGCACAGACAATTTGAGAGCTGCTGAGCCATGGTTCGAGGGAGCCTTGAGTTTGCAGCATAACTTACATCATCCATGGGGTGCTGATTGGTCAGGTCTGAAGGAAAGTCCCTGTTTGCTGCAAAGGGCACGGTCATGGAACACAGATTATACCATTACAAGCTTGCTGCTGGTTGTAGAGCTTCAGGGCTTAATATGTACTCTTTTTAAGTCCAATCTTTCTCCCTCTCTTCTCGTTTGTCCGTTTGAATGGGAGTGTTTATTCTGACCCATTACATATTAGATATACATAGCAAAAAAACATATAAGAACTCACAGCTAAGAGACTGTCAGGACTCTCAGAAGGGGCTTTGAATTTTTGGACAGTGTTGGGACTGTTAAGACCACAGGGATTTTTGAAGTTGGACAGAAAGTGTTTTGTATTATGGAATGCTCCTAAGCTTATGAATTTTAGGACAGAGTGATATGGTTTGAATTTGAAATGCCCTCCATAAAGCTCATGTGTTTGAACATTTGTCCTCAGCTGATCAGCTGGTACAGTTGTTGAGGGAGGTTATATAACATTTAGTATATGTAGCCTAGGTAGTAGATGTGGGTGGCTAGGGTTGGGTCACTTTCAATTTGGGCCCAGGCCCTCTTCCTCCTGAACTGCCAAGATGTGAATTACTCTGTCCTGCTGCCATGGACCTGCTCCACCTTCCCTCCTTGCCATGATGGGTCATACCCTCAGAACCCATGAGTCAAAATAAACCTCTCTTTCCTTCAACTGTTTCTGTTAGGTGTTTTGTCACAGCAATGAAAAAATTTACTAATGTATGCTATCAAATGTCTTCTGTTTGGTTTTCACATTTGGTGCTGTCAACTTTTTCATGAAATTAAGTGAATAGTGCTGTTGACGATTTGGGCTGCCCTCTAATTTACCCAGGTACCATCAACTCTCTCACTTTCTTGAAGTTCCTTCAGCTCGCAGCTTTTAGATGATGTTAATTCATACAATTATTTTGGCTTCACCATGAGTATGTGACAAATAAAGATTGGTGTTTGACGATGGGGGATCCTAAAGGTTAGTTCTCAAGGCTCTTTTCCTTTTCTGGTCCTAAAATTGGCCTTCCAATAGTATTGACATAGTTATCTACATCTAATTATGCATTACAATTCATGTGTAAAAGGGAAGTAACAAAAAGAGATGGAATGAGGACTGTATCCTCTTTGCAAAGCTGCACAATAGAAAAAAAAGATTTTTTATTTTTCCTGAGAGTGCACTTGATTCCTGTAGGTCAAGACCAGCTGTGGGTGGTTTGTACCGTGCTCATATTTAGGAGTGCATCCAGCCCCAAATCTCCAGACTTTAATTATTTACTCCTCCCTCTTTGCTTCTGATTGCAAGAAAGGCACGGAGACACAAGATTCTCCTGTCTAAAGATGTGTGTTGTTCTCTATGGACTGTGCTGCCTGCCCCTTGTAGGCAGCCATTCTTCCACCGGACTAGAGATCAGCAGGACCCACAGTGATTAATAAGAACCACTCCCAGGCTCCTGGAAAGCTTGCCTCATGGGTGGCAGGTGGGCGTCGTACCTTATGGAAATATGTAAATCCATGCACTCATGTACAATGCTCATGGGTATGAGTAGAGTCTACTTATGGCTTTGGTATGTATTTTTTATCTCCCTCACTTACAAGTTCCCTTGTCTCTCCCTCCTACCCTCAGACTTTACTCTATTGCTCATCACACCTTTCCCCACATGCGGAACCCCAGCCACCTCCATATACTGCATATGACACGAGCAGAAACTGTGTGATCATCTGTTAGCTTTGTGACTTAAAAAATCTATTTCATTCTGCTTGGTTTGTACTATCAGGTACAGACAGAATTTTAAAAATAAGCAGAGTCCAGTGGCCATTTTTCCTCAGGTTAGAGTTGGCTTCTATATCACACAGCTGAAGGGGCTGAATAGAAACGATATATAGAGAAGCATGGTTTTACAGGACTGGGCATAATGGAAGCAAAGGGAAGAAGTTGCATCCTGCACTGTCTTTAGGAACTGAGTGCCCCTGTGTGCCTCTTTAGGAAGATCTATGAATCTGCCACACGACTTTTTTTCCTGCCCATCTCTGCTTCCAGGATCATATGATCCCACATAGGAATCTTTTGGAAAGCTTTCAGAAGGCAGAGAAAGAAAAACAATGTTAATTCAGGAGTTTATTCAATATTGTCTAGTTTGGCTATCCAGACTATGGACAGATGGAATTGCTGGATAAACGCATAGCAGGTCAGGGTCCCACACTCTGCTCAAACTGTTTTCTTCTTAGTGGCCTTCTCATGACAGAGCCCTGGAGAGGGATTGCACTCGAACATACTGCAAATGTCACAGCGTCTGCAAAGAGCCGGAGGGAGAACTGAAGGGAAAACTACTGTGAAACAAGGATGCAATTATCGCAAATGAAAAGCAGTTATGTGATTAACTTGGTGTCCTGCTCACCACAGCCTCGGGACATACTGGAAAGCTCAGTGATTCATTACCATTCACATGTTCCGTCCAAGTGACAAAACATTTAAAAAGAAAATGTTATGGTCTCCAGCTATAACATCTTTTTCTGCATTGTTCAATTCCCGATTTGAAATAGCATAAGGGGAAAATGTCTCAATGGAAGGAAACTGAATGCATTGGCAAGCTGGGGATTATCACAGGAGAAAATGATGAGACTTCTTTTTTAATAGGCACTGATGGGGAGAATTATGCAACTTCCCACCATGCAAACTTTTGAAATTGTAAATTCTGCTACCTTTTAAGGAGAAAATACCACCAGTCTGCAACTTGAGAGTTTTTATGAGAACCAGGAAAAGGATTTTCCTCTGCTCACATCTGTCTTCATTTGCTGTGTTTTGCAGATTTCATGCTGGAGAGCTACATCTGAAAGACAAGATGATTTGCTTAAATCAAGCAAATTCATGTGTCCTAAGGACGTAAATATAGTTAAGAAATTACAGGAAAGACATGTGTTGGGCTCTATGGTCTTCATTATTCGTGTCTGTTCTTGAGAAAAACAATATCAACAGATACTAGTTCATAATTGTAAGTGGAGGCTTTGGTTTACTTACATGGGTATGACAAAGAATGGAGTTTCAAGTGGCATTTTTAGATATCTTCACCATAGTTCCATTTTCAGGTAGCTGGGTAAATGCCTGAAAAGTATGAGAATTAGTATAATGGAATCGTAAACTTCGGTCTTATGATGATTTAGCCGGGATCTCAAGTAAGTTTTTAATAATCCCTTCTTTGATGTTCATTCAGATAATCTCTATTATTTGCTAGTTCATTTTATTTGTTTACTAGTAGCTAATGATTTTTACAGTACAGACATACTCTGGACAAATACTTTTACAAATACTTTTGGTTGTGAGGTTTTACAACCAAAAACTTAAATCTTCTCTTAGCTGTTTGTAATGCAGACATGCTCACTGACTCATGTGCCCCTCTTGTGACCTGGTCATATGACATTAATCCCTCGTGATATGATCTTTTCTTGCTGCCCACTTAAGATAATGTATGCATGTATGGGTGTTAACGTATAAAGTGCTTCAAGTGTGGTTATCTCATTGCAAACTATGAGAGAAATCTATAACACTTTTTTATGAGTGTGCGTGTGTATGTGTGGTTGTGTGTGTGTGTGTGTGTGTGTGTGTGTGTGTGTGTATTGGTCTATGGCTAAGGAT
>NW_008331036.1:1368613-1369644 GCF_000622305.1 Nannospalax galili | reverse complement strand
TAGATGGGATTCAACTGATGAAGTGTTTGTAGTTGTGTGTGTGTGTGTGTGTGTGTGTGTGTGTGTGTGTGTGTGTGTGTGTGTATTGGTCTATGGCTAAGGATAAGAACAACAAAATTCTCTGATAAGAGTGTAATTTTTACTACTCCATTTCATGCTGAATATACTACTTCAGGGCTAGAGAGATGGCTCAGAGGTTAAGAGCACTGACTGCTCTTGAAGAAGACCCGGTTCAATTCCCAGCACCCAGATGGTGGCTACAAACCATCCTTAACTCCAGCTCCAGGAGAAGCTGAAGCCCTCTTCTGACCTCCACGGCATTTCATGACACCAGTGCACTCATACATGTAGGCAATACATTCATACACAAAATAATAAATAAAATATTTTTAAAAATATACTGTTTAAATGAAACAAATACTAGGCTCTTGTTCTAGAAAACAGTTTCAAGAGAAATGTATAATAACAGGTTTTCAGCAATTTAGGTCAGCTCTTGGCCTTAAAATGGATGCTGAGAAGTCAGGTTACATTTTATTAAGGCATAACCATAATGTGGTATTGAAACACCACAATTTGCAACATCAACCACATTTTCTGAGCTTAAATATCAGTGTTTCTAATAGGAATTCATGCCAGTCATGGTGGCATATGCCTGTGATCCTAGCACTTGGAAGGTAGAGGGAGGAGGATCAAGAGTTCAAAGTCATCCTCAGTTCCTTAGTGAGTTCAAGTTCAGATTGAGCTATATGAGACAATGTCTTAAAACAAACAAACCCTTCAATCAACCACATTTTCTGAGCTTAAATATCAGTGTTTCTAATAGGAATTCATGCCAGTCATGGTGGCATATGCCTGTGATCCTAGCACTTGGAAGGTAGAGGGAGGAGGATCAAGAGTTCAAAGTCATCCTCAGTTCCTTAGTGAGTTCAAGTTCAGATTGAGCTATATGAGACAATGTCTTAAAACAAACAAACCCTTCAAAACCCAGTAGGAATTCATGACAGATTAGGGTCTGAACCAAGATATATATA
>NW_008331036.1:1359647-1368493 GCF_000622305.1 Nannospalax galili | reverse complement strand
GAGAGAGAGAGAGAGAGAGAGAGAGAGAGAGAGAGAGAGAGACACTTTGGTGGCTATTACATATAATGTAGTCCCTAAGGTTTATTTTTCCCCAAATGAGACTATACTTTATATCCTAACTCTTTGAAAAACCCAGAAACTTGAATCTCTAACCAATCAGCCACATTCTGAGTAACACAGTGATCTAATTGCAGATGCTTACAAATTGAAGGAATGCTTCTTTCATATAAAACTAGGTCAGTGGCTATTCAACTATGAACAACAAAGATTCTTCTTAAAAATATAAATTTTTGTACTACAGAAATGAAATGTCGGGTAATATACAAATGTCAACATAATCTGAGCTTTAATTCTGGTTTTGGTTGTAGTATTGACATTAATACTATTAACATTATTACACATTGATATCTAGTTTTAACTTCTCACAAAGTTCTCTATTTTGCATGGCACCACGTTAATTCTGAAATCTAAGAAACATCTTAGAATATTTTTTTTAAATCACCAGTTATAAGAAAAATAATATAAGAAATTGATCCCAAGGCTTGCCTAACCCCTCATCCTTTTGCTGTCCTTCTGGCCTGTCTTCGTCTTCCTTTACCTTCCAGAATTAGCATAATCTACTTTTTAGTTGTTATGAGAATTGGAGAAATTCTTTTTTCTTTTCTGGAATCAATCCTTCTTTTGCCAGAGTCTCAGAAGTTTTTATGATAATTGTTCCTATGACTTCTTTCAGATAAAGTATCTCTTAATTCAGCAGGATGTAGATGGGTCTAAAAGTGGCAGAAAGTATTGTGCCCCTGACTTAACTTTTTGTGGACAGATTTTGGAGTTTCCTTTTCTAATATTGTGTGGATGGCCTTTCATTCCTGTCCCTTATCGCACTGTTTCATAGCTTTCCCACAAATGTCTTCCCTGCACTTTGAAAATAACGAATGAGAGCTCATGAGAAGCAGGTAAACACAAATCCAACATGAGAAGCTGAGCTCATGAGAAGCAGGTAAACACAAATCCAACATGAGAAGCTGAGCTCATGAGAAGCAGGTAAACACAAATCCAACAGAGGTAAATAATAGTGAAGGGGTGTATTCTGGACAAATGTATTTTCATCTAGAAGTTTAGTTCTGAGGTTTTTCCTCCCATTTTTGAATTCCATTTTTTATACTACAAATAGAATCTGTTGTACTATTAGTTTTCAATTACAGATGACATGAATTTAGTGTCTTAGTGTGTCAGGTTGAAAGTTGAACCTCATATGGCTTAGAAAATAGCTACTGTCACTTTCTTTACTGATGAGGCACCCAGTCTTGTGCCAGTTAAATCTTGCCTAATGTCACACAGTTAATTAACAATGAGCTCAGATTCGATTCAACGTGTTGAACCTGCAGAGTGTCTGCTATTAACTGCTGCCCTTTGGCAATCAATGACTTCCCAAGACAACAATAAAGCTAATGGCATGGAAATCATACCAAGACTTTATGGCTTCCATTGTTTGATGAATTCTTGTTCGACTTTCTGAATTTGTAGTTTGATCATTATTTATTGTACAGTTACTTGATTCTTTTTCTTTGAAAATAAGAATAATTTTGTGGACTTTTAATGCTACTCAAAGGTCTCTGAAAATCTTTGGCTGGGAAATTGTCCTTATAGTCTCTTGACTTCCTTCCTTTGAAGCTAAGCACTTAAGCTATTTAGTTAGTTAAGAAAATTGCTGGTAGGTACTCTAAAATGTAATGCTCTGAAATAACTAATGTACTTGGTTTTATCCCATCTAATTCATTAAAAGTATCTGGTTGCCTATCAGTAAAGAAGGAAGCGATTGACAAATAAATTCCAAATGAATGAACTGACTCAGAGTTACTCAAGGAGACAATTTTGGTGTGTATCTGAGCAGGTCTGGCACTAGCAAGGCTAAGCTCTTGGATGAACCAGAACAAAGCATTACTCATTGATTGCCTTTGAGTGGACTGTACAGCTGTGTCCACAGCGATGCTCATAAGCACTTTATTGGCAGTGCTCATGCTCCATCTTCACTCCATCTTATGTGCTTTTGCCCTATTGATTTGATCCACCTTTCTCAGTCTGCTAAGAAACCTACTCAGTTCCAAAAGTCTTGTACAAAACTGGAAACATTAAAAATATTTAGCAATTGGTACAGTGTATGTCATAACCAGTCAAGAGAACTGGTGGTCATTTGAAAGCAACCTATACAGCTGTAATGCTGCTTGTTTTTATTTTATGTGTATGAGTGTTTTTCAGGCATGTATGTAAGTCTTCCCATGCATACAATGCACAGAAGTCAGGAGACAGAGTTGGAGCCCCTGGAACTGGAGTTAAGATGGTTGCTGGCCACTATGTAGATGTTGGGCACTGAACGTGGGTCCTCTGCAAGAGCAGCCAGTCCTCTTAACCACTGAGCTATTGCTCCAGCTCCTATAAACACATTTTTTTGTTATTTGTTTTTATAAAAAGCCATCTTAGAAAAATTCCTGGAAATTTGTCAGAATCTGTGCAACCAAAATGATTTCAGCAATTCTCAAAGGTAAGCCAGAGTTCATCCAGCTGCAGCTTCTTCTATTGATCACAATAATCCACCCCACCCAGAACTTTCCCCATGAAAGGAATCTTCTTGGCATGGCCATCTGGATCATATTATGCTAATCAGAGTACACAGACCATGCAAGGTGATGACACTGTTTCCATGGCAGCATGGCCACACTCCTTGGATACACTCCCCACCTTTCTTTTATGTCTTCCTTTATTTCATCTCTGATGAATGAATGCTTGATATTTCTAGTGACATTAGAAACTAAGGCTGCAGTCAATTCTTTTCTCTTCAAATGATGCACACCTCTGAAACTTCTAGCCCCACTTATATAAAAGGACAGAGGGGATTAACTTAAAACCAAAAGCCTTTCTGCCAGCAAGGAATTATGAAAAGGAGAAGCTTCAGATCCAGGTTGGACGCACCAAGTTACAAACCGCTGGCCCCTCATGGAGGTTACAGCTTTTCCCTGTGTTTGATTTCCAGGAAATTGTACCTAGATGCCCCCATATTTCTTTATGTTTATATGAATACAAGGCTCTGGTCACTAATATAGGACTGTGAACGTGAAAGTATGAACTCCTTGGAAAGGGAAAAGTGACAACTTGGCCATTCAAACTGTCCTTTATGGTATTTCTTATCGAAAGCCTCTAAAGCCTTGAGATTTTTGAATCCTTTATTCTTACTTACAACTCAGAGAAGTGATGAAAGCTAACCTTGCCACTGTGAAATTTGTTAATAAATTGACGTTCTTATCCTTGATTCGATTTCTCCACTATAAAATTCAAGAGAAATAGAAAATAGCAAAAGGTCTTCTAGACTGGGAGATGGTTCAGTGGCTAAGAGTGCTTACTGTAGACCTGAGTTCTAATCTCCACCACCCATATAAAAGCTATGTGTGCCTACAACCTCAGAGTTGAGGGAAAGAGACAAGACAATCCCAGGATCTCTCTGGTCACCCTGGCCAAAAGGGGCAAGTTTCAGTTCAGTGAGAGACCTTGTCTTCAAAAGTCAGGTCGAGCACTAAAGAGGAAGACACCTGCAGTCCTCTGCTGCCATCCTCATGTGAAGAAAAGGCACACATACCCGCACAATCATCACATGCACACACACGAAAAGAAACATGACATCTGTCTTTCAAATTGTCACTTTTAAGGTATCCAATTAATTAGTTTGATCTTTGCTTTTTATCAAGATAAATCAATTCTGCTGCCATCCTCATGTGAAGAAAAGGCACACATACCCGCACAATCATCACATGCACAAAAAAAAAGAAACATGACATCTGTCTTTCAAATTGTCACTTTTAAGGTATCCAATTAATTAGTTTGATCTTTGCTTTTTATCAAGATAAATCAATAAATGTGTTCTCTCTCTCTCTCTCTCTCTCTCTCTCTCTCTCTCTCTCTCTCTCCTCTATCCTCTGTTAAGGAACAAGGGACAATGCATTTGGGATGATCTGGCATGTTCAGAAACATATTGGTTTAGAATCCAGTACACTATGCATGAACAGAAAAAAGTGGTTTAAATAATAAGTGACTTTTTTAATATTCCAAAGAAAGTAGAAACCAACAGCCTGGAGTTCTTGCAGATAGATGTTAAAGATGCAGATTCAGTTCCTTTAATTGCCTTATGCTGCCTTTGATCCCATGATCATAAAATGACTGTAACAACTCCAACCATCAAATACTTATTTTAGACAAAAAAGAATAAACTAGTGTAAAGAGTCAAAACTTGCTTCTAAGTCACTGCCATTCTTCTTTGACAAGAATTCTGAGTCTTACTGGCTTACTCATTATATGTGGCTACTGCCTAGTAGCAAATGAGAAGACTTTTATTGTCAGCATTTGTAAAGAGGAAGGTATTTGTAATAGGTGTCAAAAATAAGCCTCCTCACAACACTCATCCTTTATGTTTCCAACCAGCAAACAGACAGCTCTTGATGGATATAGTATGCTTCCTAGACCACACAGGTTGGAGGACAAAAGTATGAGTCACAAGAAGTCTCCCTGAGTGTTTATTTCTCTGTCTCCACTTGCTCTTGAAGGCCTATAGAAACCTTCATTGTCCCTCTGAAGTATTTCTGTAGTTTACAGAGGATGGGCTTACAAACTCAACTCTGAAACATGTGCCGCACCCGGCACCTCCCTCCCCTACTGCAATCACACTGAAATCAGAGGCCCAGCTGTCCATAGGTGTGAAAGAGCTACCAGCTACCCTTAACACCAGAATCCTGTCGCTCTCCCTCCTGTTGCCATTGGTAAGTATTTTCTCCAGCCACTCTCTGCAGGAGTATCTCACAGGACCCAAACCCACACTCAAGCAAATGGTGATTCCACAGTTTCCCTCTATGTCTATGACCCACAGATGGGTCAGCACCCTTCCTCACCTTCCACTTCCCACAGGTGTATCTTCCCTGACATGCTCATTTTTTTCTACAGTTTTGAATCAAAACATCCTCTCCTTTTCTAGCTTAGTCCAATCCATAAATTCCAGTGAAATTGCATTGTACTCAATTATGGGAACACAAGTGAGTCCTTCCACTATCAAAGAGACACTTTTTGTGTGACACTGTCCCTGGGGAGACATGAACAAATGTCTACTCACCCAAGATAAGGAACTGATGACAGACCAAAGTAAGAGTACCACTAAAGCCCAACTTGGTTAACCAATGAGTTTTATTGAGATTGCTTACAGGACAGTAGGTGAGGGGCCACTTACAGGAACAGAAATGACTCAAAGACCATTGCATCACCAAGAGCCCACCCTAGCATGGATGATGGGTCACAAAAGCTGGAAACCTGGAGCTCATTACACAACTTGTAGACAGCTCAACGGGTTGGAGAGTGTTTCTTAGAGGTTTTTTCTGCTTATGTTCTCTTAGGGAGAGAGGGGCCTAGTGAATCTGCTCAGTATCAGGGACTTCCTGAAGTCTTCGAGTTGTTTACTTCCTGAGCTTAAGGCGCATCCCTGCAAAATGGAATACTTTGTCTTGGAGGAAATTGTTATGCAGAACACTCCTTTCAATTCTTGAGAAATTTCTGTTGGACCAGTCTCCTATGGTTTGAGTTATAGTCATAGATGATTATTTTTTATTCTGAGAAGTACTCATAAGCTTCATGTTAACTTTGCCTAGATGACTTGACACTCCCTGATTTATCGAAATCAGGCACTTCCATAGCACTGCCAATCTGGCATGTTTAGGGCACATGAAGAGTATGATGGACCGGTTTCCATCTCAGATCCTCCCATGGCCATTCTAACTGGCTTTAGGATTCATATTCCAGGCTGTGTTTATCACAGTTCTCACCTTTTAACTCAATCATCCATTTAATGTAGTTGCATGCAATCTTGAAATCAAGAGACTAACAGAGCACAGGACATTCACCCAGAAAATCATTGTGTAGTTTTGTACCTGCTTATACTATTCTACATAAAGAGGGAATGTGGGGCCACTTACATTATCTTAATTTATTATTGTGTGTAGCGTATGGGTTTGAGTGTCGGTGTGCTGGTGTCACAGTGCTAGCATGGAGGTCAGAAGACAACTTCCAGAGTTGGTTCTCTCTTTCCACCTTGATTATGAAGAGTCTCTCTTGTTTCCACCAGGATGCACACTCTAAGTGAGCTGGGTCTGCCAGTTTCCAGGAAGTTCTCCTGCCTTCAACTCCCACGTCACATAGAGGCATGCTGGGATTGGAGTTGCATGCCATCACACTGGAATTCCTTAATGTGGGTTCCAAAGATTGAACTCAGGTCAGCAAACCTGCATTGCAAGCACTTTCAACCACTGAGTCAACTCTTCAGCCCCTTGTCTTAACTTTTGCAAATTTACTTCAGGCCAGTCCAGGTCATACTAGGGAGTCTTTTTGATAAAGAGAAACTACAGACTTAGTTGTTCTTCTGTCCCTGAAACTGGGTTTAGAATCCCAGACAGAATTTTCATTTGGTAGGGAATAAATGTCTGATAGCATGGGGTGGGGGGAGCAAAATCCAGGCTTCAGAGGCGAGACTAGGAGGTGAGCACTACAGCACAGTGGAGCACTCAGCACAGTGGAGCACTACTGCTACCTCCCTGCATTGGAGCTAAGAAGTAGCTGCTGAGGATCCATGTAAAACAATGTTATGGAGCTAGCACCAAATCCAGATGTGATAGTAGGAAGTAGAAGCACACAAGGAGCGAGCTGACCACAGCAGGGTAACAAGAGAAAGGAGCACAAGGTTTAGAAAGAACCCCATCTCCATCTACAATCTGGCTTCTCAGATTTCCTGGGAGAAGTTACTTGGGAAGAATTTATGCCTAAAATGAAAACAAAGGAGACAATAGTCAATAGTTTTGATGTCACCATAGCAGCAAATATTCCTGAAAAATCCAAGTGTCTCATTTCTGCATAGAATCACCTTCAGAAAGTTCAAAGACTATAAAAGGCCTGCTACAGTAGTCAGTAATGAGGTTTGAAGGGATGTGGGATTTATAGTTATGTTTTTTTTTTTTTAAAATAGCCCATTTTCGCTGGCCACGGTGGCACATACCTTTAGTCCCAACACTCAGGACACAAAGGTAGGCAAATCTCTGTGACACAGAGCTCAGCCTGGTCAATATAGCGATGGCTACAGGGAGACCCTGTATCAAAGAAAAAATAAATAAATAAATAAATAAATAAATAAATAAATAAATAAATAAATAAATAAAATAGCCCTGGGGTAGAGAGATGGCTCAGCAGCTAATTAAGAGTGATTGGTGCTCTTCCAGAGGACTAGTTTGATACCTAACACCCTCCTCAGGCAGCTCACAATCACCTGTTACTACAGCTCCAGGGGATCCAATGTTCTTTTCTATAGATACTCACATGTGCACAGAATCAAACACATACACATACAATAAAAATAAATTAAATAGCCATTTTTCAAATCAGAAGTTCTGAAATAAGTATAAGACGATATATAAGTATAAAAAAAAGTTCTGAGATATACACTATAGGCCAGGGGTGGTGGAATACACCTTTAGTCCCAGCACTCAGGAGGCAGAGACAGGCAAATCTCTGTGAGTTCAAGGCCAGCCTGGTCTACACAGTGAGTTCCAGGCCAGCTGGGGCAATAGCCCTCTCTCTAAAAGACCACAAGAAAAGGAAAGAAAAGGAAAGAAAATCACTACAGACTTTAAAGTGAGTTTAACACTGGATTATTGAGCTCCATTAAGTAACTGGGTTCCCAAGCCTGGTAGCAGATAAGGCTCATCAGGAGTCACACCATTGCTCCTCTTGCACCTGAGGCAAAGTCTTTCTTCTAAGAAATAACTCCTCTGTTTTGGGCAAGCAAGGCCTTGAGATGGTAACAGGGACTGGAGCTTTAGGAGAGATAATTCATTTCAGATGCATTATGTTATTTACTTCCAGAAAGTAGTTTAATTTTTTTTTCTTCACTCTATTGGGTCAAATCCTTATTAATAAAATGTGTGCTACTGGAAGGGAAAGACACCTTTGTTACTTAATGCATGAGCAGTCCTTTCTAGTTGGCCTGTGTAAAGGTCATGAAAAACTGGGAAAAAAATAATTCATGAGCAAAATGCATTTTTATGCTTACTGTTCTCTTCCCAAATTAAGTATTATGGTTGGAAATTTTGGGCGGTGGCTGAATTTGGAAAAAAGAGATCAAACTCTCCAGAGTTTGCTTTCATCATCAAAGGCTTCTTAAGCCTTTGGATGACTCCTTAGCCCCTTAGTGGGGAATACCCTTCCTTTGCACAGATAGTGCAGAATTTATTAAAGCATGGTTGGAATTCCTCTGTTTGAAGAAATGCCTTATGAGTCTTTTTTTTTCCAATTTTTTCAATATTCTATCTTGAAATGGTCAAAATACAATAGAAAAATATATTATCTACATCACAAACAAAGCTTTTTTATTTTGAACTCTAAATGATGGTGTTTTGGTGGGCTTGCTTTTTCTTCCTAAATCTCTTTATGAAAGATTCATTAATCTCTAGGATTTAAAGCAGAGAGGAAAATTGCAATAGTTTGTAAGAGATTTTGAAAAGCATCATCAGGTTGATTTCTCCTTAGGTTTGTCATAAGGACACTACTGTCCCTTTCATGGTGACATACTCACGTATCTGCTGGAAACCCAACGAGGGTCAAGAAAAGCAAAAGTCTTTAAATTATACACATAGTTTTCAATGGATGTGTCAGAAACTAAATTCTTTCTTTTTAATTTTAAATATGTACAGTTTTAACCTCTCACTGAAGTTAAAAATACACAATTGCAGCGTTTGTATTTCTAAGGTCTCAGCATCCAGTGTCCTGAACCC
>NW_008331036.1:1356880-1359587 GCF_000622305.1 Nannospalax galili | reverse complement strand
CCTCTGCCTTCCAAGTGCTGGGATTAAAGGCATGTGCCACCACGCCTGGCTATCTGATATATTTTATAAACAAAGTTTTGCTCTTCGTGTATCATTCATATAATTTCTGAGCAGAGCTTGTTGTCTAGCCCCTGGGATCCATACAGTCCTTTCTTTCTAAAACAAAAGACAGTTGACTGAAATGATTTTTTAATATTTTATTTATTATTTTTATTTTATGCATGTTAATATTGTCTGCATGTTTGTTAAGTACAACCATGTCGTGAAATGCCCATGGAGGTCAGAAGAGGGCATTGATCCCCCCTGAAACTGGAGTTAGAAATGTTGTTAGCCACCATGTGGATTCTGGGAACCTGGACTGATATTTTTGTTATTAAAAGAATGATAAGACCTGTAGTATTTTAGGGCTAATTATGACGATAAAGAAATTTTTTTTCAACACAGAAATGAAATGTGTAAAGAAATAAACATCAACATATTACAGAAATTTCATGCAAGGCTTACAAAATTGTGTCTGATTTTCTTGGCAATTAAATGTGATCATGTTTGTACCAGGAGAACTCTCATTGTCATGGGTAATGTAATCCAAATATTTTAGTTCCCAGGGAAAGAGGAATAGGTAAGACAACACTGCCTATGAATTCCAGCCACAGAGACTAAATATAACAGACCTTTAAATGAGGAAATCGGATTTGGTGTCAAGCCTAATAAAATGAAAAGCTGTTTATCGATGGGAGAAAGGAAGAGATGGGTTGAGAATGTACTGTGTTCCCTGCTGAGAAGCTATTTTGACTCAGGACAAATAATACTCACAGTTTTTCTTTGGATTCATTATTGCTCCCGAATCCTTTCTAATTGAGCCTTTAAGGGGTCATCTGTGCCTCTGTCATGTCTAATTCTCTCCACTCCAGTGAATCATACTGTGTGTTGCCAGGATGACCACCCAGAAAGCCCTGTTTATGTAGGACTTGGCTTCTACAGAGGAGCTCATCTCAAGTCCTGAGAAGTTCAGTTGGGATTTCCACAATGGTCTCCAGCTTGTTTCTGTGTATAGGTAGAAATGTGATCACCTATAAGTATAACCATCCTATAGCTATTCCACTTGGACTTTTCTTCCCATCATTGTACACACAGGACAGTAGTGTACTGAAGACATGTGCCATCTTGCTCTAACATAATGCTTATGTAACAAGTCAGTCTGCCACACTTAACTTCTAGCCTGCTAGTGTGGCACAATGTACTTTGTTCTTACTTAAGCACTAGTAATTTGAAATATCTGGTGCTAATAGTTCTGTAATTGAGTTTTATATTCACTATCTATGGGTCATTTCAAATCTTTAAGGTACCCCAAATGCAACTTCGATGCAGAAAAAAATTTCATTATTTTTTAATAAATAATTTATTGAGAATTTCATACCTGAATATAAGGTGTTTTGATCAACTCCATGCCCACTTCTCTCCCCTCCAACTCCTTGCATATTTCACCATCACTTTTTTCTGATAACTTCATGTACTCTTTCTTCTTCTTTGATTTATTTATTTATTTTTATGGGGTTATGGGGCTTTTTGCTACTATAACATTCCCCCTTCTGAAGAGGTAACCCTAAAATCTTTTAGGGATTAGATAACAGCTCCCAAATACTTTTGACATTTTTGGCCTTTGGAACAGAGTATTGTTGCTAAGAGACCCAAGGACATTTTGATTTTTAGCCAAGAAACTAGCTACTTTTCTTTGAGGTCTTTTTACCCTAACTGCCTAGTCAGTTCTTACCTCCCATTCTCACCGCGCCATCCTCTGAAGAGGTTACCCAAATTGCCAAAAGGGAATCGGGACACAGACCATTCTGGCTTCCTCCATGCTGAACAGGGACACAGGGTGAGGCAATTGGAGTACCCCGTCAGTGGGTCTATCTAAAAGACTCCCAAATTGCATAACTCTTATATCTAAGGAGAAAAGAAAGTCATTGAATTGTGAATAGAAGATGTGAAGGAGAAGTAAAGGCAAGAGTAATTGGTGTTACAAGTTCTAGACAGGGAACTAGAAATAAGTCAGAACAGGAAAATTTTCAAATGTTCATATGAGAGTCCATTGGAATTTCTTGACAAGGGCTTCCAAAAGCATCCCTCTATTGGGTTCCTCCTCATTTTTCTTTTGTCTGCCAATGCTGGACTCGAGAGAGTGATGGATTCAGGATTTGCTTTCAGGGATTTTGATAGCTGTTGAAGTGGTTAGAATCCACTGAATGTCAGTTTCCTCACAAAGGCTTCCAGACAGGGTGAGAAAACAAATTTATCCATCATTTTAGAACAAGAGCTGGTTGTCTCCCTTAGGTACAGGTGGGCACTACAGTATTGGAGACCAAGATTTGAAGTCCTACGTCTGAGCAGTACTTTCCAGTTAAGAACAAAATCATCAATGAGAAATAATTGTCTAAATAACTTTTTATATAGACTTAAGCCCAATGTCTGGGAAATTTAATCCCTTGAACTCTTAAAGAAACATCCTCATGACTTTACTCTTTGGTTATACTTTCCCTTTAGGTGTTTAAGACCATACGATTGGCCCAAATCACTTTATTTTTACACTTAAGGTCATTTGAGAATCTGTTCCTCAGGCATCACATGGGCTTGGGAGGTGCTCCTGGCTCCTTTCTTTTACCAGTTCCATCTATGTGAAGATAAGTCAAAGGTCCTGCTTGACCATGCC
>NW_008331036.1:1352420-1356826 GCF_000622305.1 Nannospalax galili | reverse complement strand
GGAGTCTCCATGGCCTCCCTGAACAAGAGGACAGGTGACTCACCACAGTTACAGGACATTTTGAGAGATGTTCCATAGTCCCCTGGAACTTAGTTGACCTTGGAGGACAAGGGCAAAAACTCTCCTTTAAGGACTTCTGACCACATTAGTATAGGCCTCAAACTATGGCTGTTAAACATCCAATAAGGTTAGACCTACCAGTCTGGTACTTCTAATTATCATGTGCTATGTAGATAAGGCTTGGGTACGAATCCAAATATTCTCAGACAATCCTTGACTAGATATATATTTTGTTCCTTAAACTAACTGACTAAACTATGACCATAGAAATTTAAAGATTTCCTTCATCACTTGCTTAGGCTTTCTCAGTTTTTCTATTTTGGAAAATATCTCCATTTCCCATATCCTTTTAACATCTTTTACATTCTCATTTTCTTTCTTTCTTTTTTTTTTTTTTAATAATTATGAGACAGTATAGCATTAACAAATTTTCCTTTGGTTGTGAGACTTCTTTTCCTGGGGATGCTAAGCAATGCTTATTCCCTTTTAAGGTTCTAATGTCAATCAAATGTTTGATTAAAGTTTTACTGGGGAACCAATAAATTTATTGAGCTTACTGAGATAACTGAGGGGTTGCTGAGGTATATGTATGACCTGAGTGTATGCACATTGGAAAGCCTTTACTCAGCATGGGTCATGCCTTCTCTTCTTAGCCTTCCCCAGATTGCATACTTTAGCCCTCCCCAAATCCAGGAGGCCATGTGTGATTACGGTCGGTCGTCACATTCCATACAGTTGGCTGGGAAGAGTGGCTCGATAATCCGGTGAGGGTCCAAGGACCCTGCTTGGATCTCCTTTAATGAATGAGCACAACTGTCAACAAGCCCAATTTTGACGATGTTTAGTGATCAGGCTCAGCTGACTTCGTGATGATGGTAGTTATTTCATGCAGAAGGGACTGCCTTATAGCATCATCTTATTAAAATGACCACTAGGTGGAGATAGGATCTGGGGGTTCTCAGGCAGTCCCCTGCATTCTCAGGCCCTCTGCCAGAGGAAGGCCAGAGGGGCACCAGAACTTGGCACTCTCTGGTGGTCTGCTGAGATCAGAGCTGGTACATCGATGGAGGTCGGAACCCACCCTCTCCAGTTTTTCATTACTAAAAAAAGGAAGCCAGTCTACTTATGAATCAGGAAGTAGAGATTAAGAAGATTCTGAAATAAGCAATTTATCCCTGCTGCCTGGAACTTGTATTCCCTCTATATTATTTTATGATCTCTTTTCGTTATGAAAATATTGGAAAACTAAGATGAACTCTTTTGGTTAAATCAGTAATAATGGAAGATGAAGATCTAGTAAAGAATAGGAAAACAGATCCTTTGAGAAAATGCTTGCCTTCGCCTTGCAAGCATGAGGACCTAAGTTTCATGCTCAGAGTCCATGGAAAGGGCTGTTGAGATGAATCAGTGGGTAAAAGCACTTGCCATGAAAGTCTGATGACCTGATTTCAAACCCCAGATTTCTTGGTAGAAGGTGTGAACTGATTCCCAAAATGTCCTCTGACTTCCACACAATGCTGTGCTATGAGAATGCCTGCATTCACACACATACATATCACATACACACACACACGCACACACACACACACACACACACACACACATACACACAAACCCCATACACACAAATAGTAATAATAACTATTATTGCTAAAATAATAGTAATAATAAGAAGGACCCATATAAAATTTTGGCATGCTGGTGCACACTTTACTGTCAATGTTTGGGAGGCAGAGATAGGAAAAACCATGGGACTCATGGGCCAGCCAGTCTGTCCTGATTGGTGAGTTCCAGATCAGTGAGTAACCTGGTTTCAAAGGATATGGGCAACTTTCCTAAGGATGACACTCAATGTTATCCTCTGGCTTCTGCATACATGCATCCATACACACATGTGCACCTCAGAAGCACACATGCACACACACACATATACACACACAGACACACAGACACACACACATTCACAGAAATGCATTTGGAAGATGCTGGAAAATTTTTGCAATGAAAAGATCATTGAATATCCTTTCATTGAAATACAAGAGCCCTCAGAGATCATGTGATCCTGTAATGGTGTTTGCCACTCTCTTTTAGTCAACTCTCTTACAACTCTATACAAACAGAAGTTATCTGGTAGAAAATTATGAGTAAAGGAAGTAGTCTTGTCCAATAAAATTTAAGTTGTGTCTATTAGTTTCATGGTTATTGAACAGTCTTGTTGCTTTTATATCTATTTACAAATTCATTTTGAGATTCCTGACTTTAGAGTCCTTTGAGTTCCTTAGTCTGTCGTAACATCTCCTTGGTTCCTTCACTCTTTAATGACTTCAACAGAATAGTCAGCACATGTTTATTTTAGGCTTGTCTAAAGTTGTGATTTTACATTCTTCTAAAACATGTTCCTTAACAAGATTCATGTAATAAATTTTGAATTAGTTTTCTGTCACCAATATTAAGTTAGTACATCTGTTATTTGACAAGTTCAAGTTGAGGATCAAGATAGATGACATAGCAGTAGAGAGGAGGACAGCATAACATTATCAGCTACGATCATCAAGTACTGCCTTCCAGGACACAAATGAAGAAGCTTCTAGAATCAACACTTAGAAGAGTCAAGGCCTAAAGAGAGTGAGTAGAAAAGGAAAGAGAGATGACATAGTCACCTTTACCAGAACCACTTACTTAAGTCTGGTATTCATTTTACATTGAAATGAAATTCGAAGTTGCTGAATTTCTCCTACAGAATTTCTTGGGTGACATTGTATTTTCTCATGCGCTTGTCACCAAGTCTTATGACCTGAGTTCAGTCCCAGAAAAACACATGGTGGAGAGCGCTAAGTCCCACCAGTTGTCCTCTGACCTCCACACATGCAATGTAGCCTGCATGTCCACACATATACACACATACACAAAACAAATATGTACATGTAATGAAAAAAATTAAAAGAGACCAACCCATAACCCCAGGTGAGCTGTCAGTTGATAGTCCCCACACACTTCCCTACCATATGGCTCAACTAGCTTGTAAATGGCTTCTTGGCTCCTCAGCTGAGTTATTGTAGCTAATGAATGCCTCATAGAACAAATAAACAAGGCTGTTCTTCCCAACTTTGTGCAAGCTGCGTACTTGTATGTTAAATAAGTAACTACTTTTTTCAGTAGCATGTTTTCAAGTGGTCCATAGTAGTGAGTAGTGGATAACCAACATGTCTTATAACAGATGATTTTAAAAATTAGAATTTTGAGTATTTCCAATGAATGCAAATTTTTGTAATAGAGAAGTTTTAGAAAATGGCTATTACTTTTGTCTACATGATATGAAAAATGGAGACAATGGGAAATCCATGTTTTTTCTTGGTTCATTTGGTGCTCCATAAATGTGTTTCGCCTCTAACATAAGGCTGTTTTGAAACAGTTTCAGAAGGATTGTTTGCAGTCAACACTCCTGTTCAAATAAGAACCTAGATGGAAACTCTGGGAGTGCTTTGTGCGGGGGTGTATCCTCTGAAGGTTTATGCTGCTTACTACAATGTGTGCTTTGGCTCATCTGTTTCTTCCTGGCTCAGGATATAGACACAGCCATTGTTTTGAGACCCTCAAGTTCACATTCAGCAGATTTCTTTGTCTCTTTTCAGTATCACTCCCAGGGCAATCATTTTTCCCTTCCTAAATTCAGAACATCTTTGCCAAACTCTCAGAGCTACTAATTTTCCTCAGTTCCCCACCTCTTTCCAGGCTGACTTGGTTACACAGGAAAGAAGTGCTATTTTTATCATGGCAAAATATTTATAATGTATCACTTACAATTACAAGCATTTTGTTTGTTTATGTGCAGGACTGGTGATTGAACCCAGGACTGTGAGAATGCTAGGCAAACAGTTTTTCACTGATCTGTACCTCCTGCTCCTTGTAAGCATTTAGGAGTACGACTGAATGGAATGAAGTGTATTCACATTGTTGTGTAACCATCACTAGCATCTTTCTTCATAGGGTTTATCTTTCCAAACATAAACTCTGTTTCCATCAACCAATAACTCCCTGGCTTCCCTGGCCGTTTGTATCTACCATTTTGTGTTCTAGCTCTATTAACTGTGTTATATATATCTCATGTGAATAAAGTTGGATAATATTTTATCTTTTGTGTCTCCCTTCTTTTATTTAGCATAATGTCTAAGTTCACTTCTATAGTAGCGTATAGAAAAGTTCATTTATTTTTTGTTGAAAAATATTCCATTGTATGTAAGTGCTCCACTTTGCTCATCCATTATCCGCTGATGGACATTTAGACTGCTTGCATGTTTTTGCCTATTATGAATGATGCAATGAATATATATATATATATATATATA
>NW_008331036.1:1339408-1352408 GCF_000622305.1 Nannospalax galili | reverse complement strand
TGTGGCCAGAAGTAGAATTGTTGGATCAGGTAGTGTTTTTAATCTTTGTTTAAATCTTGAGGAACCACTGTATTTGAAAGGGGATACTTCCGAGGAGGAGATCCAACTTACAAATGTATCACTTGGCGACATAACATTATGTGACTTCTCCAGACAGCTGAGAAGACACTCATATGAATTCACAGCAATTGTGACAGCATTCACAGGACCCATGTAAGCTCAAACAAAATAAAATTCCAGCATAGAAATGGGAAAGTGGGAAAGAAGCCCCAACCTTAGTTGAGGAACTATTAGCAACCAATAATTACTGGGAAAGGGATAGTTTTTTTTTTTTAAGGGTGTGGCACTGGATAGGTTAACCAGCTTCCAGTGGATGTACACAATGAAGAACATTTGGAAACACAAACTTGGATTGATAATCCCTAATATATACAACGGAGTAGAGTCATAATAGGGGTGCAAATAAGGGAGGGAAGTCTAAATATGATAAAAAACATGTATGAAACTCACAAAATTTCAATTAAAATTTGTTTTAAAAATTATGTAACTTTTCTTGTTTCTAATAATGGCAGTCCATTAGTGTTACTGTAATGCATCTCTTGACACTAGGGCAATCTTCCAATCCCTTCACCAGATTTCAAACATATTGTCACTGATTCCATCTCTAACTTAATTTCTGGTCATACTTTGAAATGAATTTTTCATTAAAAAAGACAAAACGAACATTAAAAGAAAACAGAATCAGAGAAAGCTTCCCCACCAGGACTTCCTTGCTGTCATTATCACAAGTAATAGGATTTGTAAAGCACAATGAATTATAGTTTGTGTGTTTTATTGTGTGTATGTGTGTGTGTGTGTGTATGTGTGTGTGTTTGGCAACACATTTAAGATTGGGCTATAAAGATGAGGGAAGTCCAAAATCTGCAGGGTGGGCCATCAGGCTTGAGACCTAGGAAAGAGAATGTTGACTCTGGATCTAAAGGCAGCCTGCTGATGGAATTTCCACTTCCTCAGAGATAAGTGGTCATTTTCATAAGCCCTGAAACTGTTGGGATGAGGCTCACCTTTCTTAAAAGAAAAAAAGATGTGTTTATAAAATGCTTAAAATCTCTACAACTTCATTTGGCTTATGAATTTTGGTTTATCATTTTCTAGCTTTTAACTTATTTTAGTCATTATTCAGGTTTCATATTACTTGTAAATAACGACATGTAATTTGGATTATTATAAAGCACAAATTCTTGACAAATAATATTTTCCTTAAAGATTTGCAGTGATTGATTTGAAAATGAAGTGTTTCCAATGAACGATGTGCTGAAGACTTGATCTCCAGCTGTTGGCACTGTTAAGAGGTGGCCATATCATGAGGACTTTAATGCCAATCACTGGGTTAGGACATTGATGAGTTAATTTTGAATGATCTATTCAAAAGGTGTGTGTGTGTGTGTGTGTGTGTGTGTGTGTGTGTGTGTTGGTTTGAGGAGGTAGGTAACTGGGAAATGTCTTTGGCATTCTGTAAATCTTGTCCACTATGCTCCATCACTATGCCCCCCACCGTGATGCTCCCTTTACTACCCAGAGTCAATGCAGCCAAATGACCATAGTCTGAAATCTCTCACACTGTGAGCTCAACTCAATCTATCCTCTGTTAGTTGTTTCTGTTGGGTGTTTTTTTCACATGGATGGAAGGCTAATGAACACAAGCTTGGAGCACGTTTTACTCAGTATTCTACCAGCATCATCTCTTGTAGCACATAGGAAAGTCAGTGTTCTACAAATGCAGCCTTGGAAGCCGCAACTCAATGCTGACTTCCTTCCGAGCATCACTGTGTGCTCCCTACAGTCCTAGGCTTTTATGGAATCCCTGTTGCCATTTTACCTCAAGTCCAAGCAGGTTTAACTCTCTTTTACTTTTTCTTTTTCTCTCATGATTCCCCACAAAGCATCATCTTTCCAAAGCTCCTTTCTACTTAAGATTTTGCTGCACTTTCTGCATATTCCTGGGACTGCCACTCTCCTCCTATCCTAACACCATTCATTGTTTAGGCCTTTTTCCTCCGTGAAACTTTCCTGGGCATCTCATTCTGTATTTTTTTCTACATACTCAGCCAGCCATTTTCTTCTGTAACCTACAGTGCTGTGTGCAAAGCATGCTCTGTGCTTTATTGTTTGGGGATATTCTCTAGGGATGCAATTCCCACAGGGGAACACAAAGGTAGAATCTGTCACTCTTTTATCTCCTCCGTCTTTACCATAAAAGTTCAAAATATATAGGAGATAAATTAGTAAATATTAAAAATAAATAAATTAGTGAATACGTACTGGGATCCTGTTCACTGTGTGTTTCTGAACTTTATCTCGTCTTTGCAGTTAATCTGTAATCTGTGCATATTAGGCATATGTTTTTTATTTTATGTGTAACTTTAGAAATGATAATTTCTTATTTTAGTCATTAGTATCTGAATGATAATGTCCAAGCTTTATCCTTTGATCACTTCATTTCTTCTTGAATTGAGAGCTGTTTCATTTGAACACAGTGTTTACCAAGCTGATCAATTCCAACCTGTGTTATCTATAAATAGCACTACAGGGACCCTCTTTACAAGCTCCATCTGGTTTTTCTTCTGCAAACAAATAAAATCATAAATTAAGGTACATGGAAATCATGTGACCTAGTACATGCAGCTAACTCATGTACTGCTTCTAAATCACTGTAGACACTTGGGTTTGCTCATAACCCTGCTATTACTTTTTGTAGAATCTTTGTCTTTTCTCCTTTCCAGTGAATTTCATATTTAGGGCAGTACATTGCAGTGTTTTTTTTTTTTTCATTTAGTTTGGTTCTGAGTCGGTGATGTATTACTTTAATACTGCTTTCATGTCCCAGTATGTCAAACAATGTAGAAATGTCAAGTATTTTTAGTCTCTACATCATTGCTGTTACGGGATCCCAGATTCCCGGTGTGCATTTCGTCTCCAGCGTCCCAACTCTTTCTGAGTCATTTCACTAGGGAATGCAAGATCTTCTTAGCCAAATGCTCTTATCGTTTTAATACTACAAACTGTATGTTGAGTCTCTGAAGCGCTCATAGTGATAACAACTGGTTTTCTCAACTTTTATATATAATTATTTTAATTATTAAGTGTTTGGAAAAATCTATTAAAACATTAATATTTGTTTGAGAAGTGACTGTTTATATCTTTAAAGTTACTGAAACCACTGCATTTTCCAGAGGAGAATTTGTGCTGTTGAGATTGAAACAGGTGAGCAGTTGCTTCACTTTTCATTTCAAGCCACTAGAGGTCTCCACTGGTGTGTGTGTGTCTGTTCCTGTTTGTTTACCTTCAAGGAAAACTCAGCTGCTGTTATTGTGAAGAATCTGATAGTAAAATATTGACAAAAAGAACAATCACTATATGAATACCAGTACTTGTGAATCTATAATAAAAAAGCAAGTTCTTTTTCTAATATGAAATTTTTGTTGGAAAATTCCTGTTAAAATAATATACATCATTGAAAAAAAAAAAAAAAAAACTTAAGTCACAATAATCTTTGTGCACCTGAGCTAAAAGAAATGTTTCTTTATGTGAAAATAACCACAGCAAATAGGAAGTGTATTTTATTTGAAGTAATTTTAAGTGAGCATTTTTATTCTCTGAAAGTTTCGTATATTTCTTCAATGTGTATTGATTATATCCATTCACATGTACTGAAAATTTTTTGTTGTTTATTTTTTATTGTTGTTACTTTAAGGCAGGATCTCCCTCTAGCCCTACCTGACCTGGAAGTGGCTATTTGGACCAGGCTGGCCTAAATCTCACAGAGCCTGCCTCTGTCTCCCAGGTGGTGGAATTAAAAGCATGTGCCACCAAGCTGGGCTAAACATTTTTTGAAATAAGTGCTCACTCTTTCTTGTGATTTTGACTCCATATCTTTAAATTTACTGATCAAAAGTGTATATTGCTTAGTTTCTAATTTATTCTGGTATATAAACCAAAAGAAAGAAAGAACATGGAATTTTGTTTCAAGAACTCGGGCAGCCTATATAGTAATTTAGTATCTTGATCATTGTATTAGTTATTTCTGTATCACTGTGACTGCAATACCTGACAGAAACAACTTATCTAGATCATGGTTTCAGAAGGTCTCATTCCATTGCAGCAGGGAGGACATTGCCGCAGAAGCTCACTTCTGGGGAGCAGCAATGTGTTGAGGAAGGCTGGTTCACTTTGCAACTGAACAGGAAAGAAAGAGGATGGCCAGAATCACCAAGAGTAACATCCTCCGGCGTCCTGCCCCAGTGACCAGCCTCCTCCAGTTGGGCCCTACCTGCCAAAGCTTTCAGAACCTTCCAAGATGGCACCACCAGTTAGTGACCACATATTCAAAACATGAACCGGGGGGAAGACATTTCAGGTTCAAATCATAACAAGCAGTTAGGAGAGCCATCACTGTCCCTTAAACTGCCCAACTTCACTGTAACAATAACAAAATCCCCCCATTATGTTTATGGATCTGGCTATTTGTTATATTTAATTATTAAACATGCATTGATCTTTACTTTTAATTCTTTAGGAAAACATTTTTCAGGATGGAATTCACCACTCATGATGCTTGCTGTTCTTACGGCAACATTCAACATATGGATGACTTTGGCTTGTCTAAGCTTTTGTGTGGGCTGATAATTCACCATCTTCTAGAATCTTCAATGGCAAACTGGAGAACAAGTACTCCAATACTTGAGCCTGTGGAGGACATTTCTCATTCAAACCACCACAGAGCTCAATATCAGTATATAATTAATTGCATAGAGCTTTGGTTTTCCAACGTGTTTTCAAAGTGATATGAGTCATTAAAGAAAGAAAAGAAGATATTACATCATAAAGATGAAATAAACTCATTCTCCTACCTTGCTTGAGAAATAGGCGAGACATAGAGAAACTAAATGGTCCACCCAAGGGTACATGCTAGTTGATAATAGAGCCAGAAGCTCAAAGTTGGTGAATGAAAGCAGAAGGGATAGGAGAAATGTTGGCTTACTCATTTTTGCTATGTAAAAATGCCAACTTGAGAGGATGGCAAGTCCTTTATGCTGAGAACCCGTAGGTGAAGGCAATTCAAACTCATACACAGGAACCCAGCTTCTTTCTGTCCTATGAATCTGAAGATATTTTTGGTCTACATTGATGAATTTAAAGAGCACAGGGACCTGGAGAGAGGACATCATGCAAAGACATAAATACCCTGGGATTTTTGGAGTGTTAGTCAAATGTATGATAGATGTCGGTAAGTCTCAGTCATCTTAGGTTAATTCCATCTCTTTGCAGTACAGATACTGTGGTATGCTTGTATACTAAGCATTCTCTCTGTATACCCTCTTTGCCCATATTTTACACTCATTTTATAGAACCAAAGGTGCATTTTATAGTATAGGTTTTAAAACACAGCAGTAAATATGGAAGGTATAGACGAGAAATACAAATGGTTCCTTGAGAAGCACAAAGGAGAGATTAATCTTGCTGTTGCCTTGATTAGATCTAGAATCACCATGAAGACAAATCTCTGTGCATGTCTGTGAAGGACAAGGCTAATTAAAATGGGAAGTCCTGCCTTCAAGGTGCATAGCACCATTCTTTGAGCTGGAATCACTGACTACATAAAACTGGGCAAGGGAACTGAGCAGGTACATTCTTTGCCCTCTATGCTTCCTGACTGGATGCAATGATGTGACCAGCCAATCAGACTCCTGGCACCATGCCTTCTCTGTGGGGATACACTATGGTTTGGAACTGTAGACCAAAATAAGGCTCTCTGTAAGTTACTTTCATCAGGTATTTTGCCACCACAATGAGAAATATTAATACATCATGGTAAAGAGATTTGATATGGCTATACACAGGACTGCAGCAGCCTGAGGAGTTCTTTACAGAAAACTCTACTGGCAAACACAAGATTCTTGGCACAGAAAACAATTTTAGTGTGAGCAGTATGAAGCAGAACTGGACTTCATTAAAAAATATTTTCATACATATTTAAGCATAAAGGTTAAGAGTAAAGGAAGTTTTCAGGGAAAAGTAAGATATACCCCAGGACATGGGTGCATGCTTCCTGGAGAGAGTCAAGCTCCATTGTCCTAAAAGTAGTCATTAATACCATTTTGGTGATTTCAAAGCTGCTATCTTCAAAGAGTTGTTAAAAAAACTAAATGCGATCACAGGGTGGCTCCCAAGGATTATGATCGATAAGTCAAAACTCTAGATTGGAGGATTGCAAAAGATAGGATGCCTTCACTGTAAAATAAGTTAATAGTCTTATTTAGGATTCTCAGGAAATGCATGAAAGACGAGTGAGGCCCTACCCATGTACATTCGGGTTCTAAGCCTGGGTCTTTGCTATTTTAACACAAACTATCTATGTGTGGAAAGAATATTGGCACCCTTCACGGCAAATATTATTAATTGCATTGGAATTTTTGCTTTGCAGCCGGCAAGAGGCTTAAAGCAGATTCCCGTGGCGACAGACTCCTTTCCCTTCCTGTGTACCCATAGATTTTTTTTTCTAGCGTGCCTCAAAAATTCTTTGTCAGAAGGACAGAACATGTGCTACATTGTGTCCCTCTGCCTCCACATAAATATTTTCTTGAAAGAAAGTCTAAAAATTACCTCACTCTAATCTGTTACCTTAGAATCTATCATCACAGAAGAATTGTTAGTGCTTACTGTATGTCAACTACTGGTTTAAAGACTTTACAATATTACAGAACTAGATCCTCTTATCAACTGTGAGAACTAAGTTCCCATTTCGTAAGTGGAGAATTGAGGCAAGGTATTAGTAAGAATAAGGCAAGTAAATGAGAAAGTCAGGGCTCAAGTCCAGGCATCTGATTCCTGGTGTGATAGAAATGCAGGGAAGATCTTGGGGACATGAAGGAGATAGGACCCCTCACTCAGGAATCCCCAATAGGCCTCTCTCCAGCAGAGCAGCAAGAATTCCAGCACAATTAGCCACCACTTAAGGATTTTCTCCCTTCCAAGCAGTAAACCTGTGATTTTCTGGCAATCTCACAGGAACCGCATTGCAAGAAGAGAGCCATGTACTAAACTAAATTCCTGTGCAACCCTAGTGGTTTCTGAATTTCCTTTATCAGATTATAATTCCATCCAAGAGATTTCTGGAGGCACTCTATAATCTGCTTGGCAAAAGAAAGAAAAAAATGAAAGCAAAAAGTTTTCTTAACAACCTTTTGAAATGCAACCTGAGAGACACTACATGGCTATGACTAATGCTAATAAAATGAATTGCAACACTCTGTAGAGGAGCCCATACCTACTCTTGGTATGCCTAACTTTCTGTGACTCTCTTGAAAAGTCCATATACACACTTTTGGGTGTGCCCTATTTTTCCCCTGAGAGTCTCCTTTACTTCTAACCCTCATATTATCTTTCATAAAATATCCAACTTGTTTCAAACTGACTAGGCCCCAAATCCTTTTCTGTGTCAAAGCCATGAATCCTTGTTTGGCCTGAGTTTTCTTTCCTAAATGATTAGGGGAACTCCTCAGACTGCAGGGAGGCAGTGTGGAGTTGTGTTTCTGTTCTTTAACCACGGATACAGGGTTTGCATGGTCAAACAATTTGTCTACAGGCTTACAATATAACTGAAGGTTTCTTTTTTTTCAATAGCTAAACCTGCATTCAAAAGCACTCCGGCACCTTTAAAGCCATAGTTTGGAAAGCTCACACTTCTTCCCTAATAATGTTACTACAGCTTAATTCCTAGAATGGGCCCACTGGATTCTCCTTCGAGCCCGCAGCTTTTTCTTTGAATACATCTTATGAGGGCTAATATCTCTTGCAAGAATTTTATTTTGGATATAATCACTGCCCTTTGTGTAATACACTGATTAAAGGGATGCCATCTTTAGTAAAAAGAAAAAAGAGAGAAAGAAAGAAAGAAAGAAAGAAAGAAAGAAAGAAAGAAAGAAAGAAAGAAAGAAAGAGGAAGAAAGAGAAAGAAAGAAAGATGACATTGAAGAAGTTCCTAGAAACAATGGGCAGGTCACTTCTCTGAAGTAGCTCTGAGGACAGTTCCTAAAATGAGTGGAGTTCTTGGAACAATGTATGCCCTTAGCTTAAGGCTTGCAAACTGCAAATAATAGATATATGGTTGGAGGTCAATTTACATAGGCAAATTTTGGCATGTTTATCCTCATAGGTCATGGCACTTGTCTCTGTAACTTGAAAGTTTTTCTTTTTTTCTTTCTTTTTAATATATTTTTATTTAATTTTTGTGCATTTCATACACAAAATCTTAGTCCTCTTTATACCCCCTTCCCCATCAGTACACTCCCATAGCCATCACCCCACTGGATTTCACACATTCTGTCATTAATGCTAAGATCTATCAAGTCAAGTTACTGTCCCCCAATGTCCCTTAGTGCAAGTTCATCCACTGGAGTCTAGTTAGCCTATCTTGAGTCACTCCCTTTAAGAAGATCAGCTCTTCCTCATCTGGCAATAGTTCTTAGGTTAAGATTTGGGACCTGTTGCCTATTTCCACAGTTCTATGCCAGGATTTTGTCTGTTTGAGTTTGCATGGGTCCTGTGCCTGCTGTCACCATTGCTGTAAGTTCATATGAGCAAGGTCCAAGGAGCCTGTGAGACTCTACTTCCATATGTTTAAGCACCTCCTCCCCTGGTTCTTACAACTTTTTTACACACTCTTCTGCAATGAATTAATTTTTAGAAAATTTATAGTATCCAAATATTCAACAATTTCTCTAGATAGCCTTGCTAGGATTGCTCAAATCAATAATCTCAATAGTATAAGAGCACAAACAACCTCAGACATAGATCTAAGGGACCCTGGATTCTTTGATGGTATGACAGGCTTTGTAAGTGTCATAAGTTAGAATTATCATAACCTAGCAACATCATAAAGAACAGAATGAGTAATGTGTGAGTTTACTAAATACATCTATATTTTACATATTTTATACATATATATGAATTTACTAAATTGGCTAACAGTAGTCTATGATCACAGACACTAAAAGATGTTGCAATAATTATCTAAATGTTGGATATAGAGATCTAGGGATGAATTCAGAGCTTCGGAGTCCTTAGAGACAGAGATATTAAGGATGTATCCCTATCTGAGGCCAAAAAGCCTGAGTCTCTGGAGGGCCACTGTGCAAATCTCACAATCCTGAGACTTGGAACCTGGAGCTCAATGTTCAAGGGCAGTTAGAAAACACTTGGCCACTCCTGAAGGAAGAACCAGAGAGAGTTTCTGTTTTCTGGAGTCCTGTTTCATCCAGTTCTCCAGTCTTTTAGACGGTACCTACTGACATTGATGGTAGAGCTTCTCCATTCAGTTCATTGACAATCATAGAAAACAACCCCCACCCCCCCACACCTTAAATGTATATTTCTTTTAGCAGTATTAGTTCTCAATCTCTTTTGTATACTGACTGTAAATCTGAAGGGAGAAAATATTACTTTTATTGGTGCTCTGTAATAAATACACATTCACGTTTTACGTTGGACCTCATTTGTGGTAACTGGTAATCAGAGTTGGGTATCATGGAAAAAAATGAATGTTATGGTACTTTTCTCCTTCGAAAGTTCCACAGTAGGTAGATGGGAAAAACTCAAAAAAAAAAAAAAAGTCAGTTTTCTAGTTTAGAATGCCAGGCATGCCTTCTATCACTTGTAAAATCATTTTCTTTACCTTCTCCATTTATGTTAAGGAAAATCTACTATGCTTCAGCTGTGTCTGGATTTTTGTTTTTGTTTTACTTCATTTGAGAGAAGATCTTCCTATGTAGCCCATGCTGACTTTAAACGCTCTCTTCTCCTGCCTCAGGTACACACATGCTGGGATTGCAGGCATGCACTACCACACACAGCTGCAAGTTTTCATGTAGTCCCAAGTATGGGTTCCTGTAAATTTTTGTTCATCACTTTATGTGATCTAAAACTTTTCCAGGTGTTTAACTTTATTTTTTAATATTTTAAATGCTTCAAATGCACATGGATATCAAAACAAATTCTAGACTATCCTGATTACATTATAACTTTAAGCATCCGTTATTTGAAAAGACAAAAGGAGATGATACAACGAAGATAAACAGGATATTCTGAAATTTCTTAGCCTCTTGAACAGTTGCATGCTGAATTTGGAAGTCAAGTTTAAAATGATGCATGAAATCCACATAAAAATATTGTCACTACTAGTTTCTTTCTGGTGTTATCACTACTACTTACTTATAGGATGTTGCCATGGTACTTTAATTAGAAAACTGAAAAGTTTAATTAACATCTAATTTCTAGGGCAAATTATCCTGCTATTACAGAAAATAACCCAGAATACTCTGTCTTTTGTAGACTAGATATCATCTTCATAAGTCTTTAAGAGCAATAGATCCTGCCTATAGTCACGGAGACCTAGCATTTGAGATTATGGCGCCTTATTGTTTAAGATGAAGGCCTCCAGCCAACTTCCATTTATTCAGAATTTGTTTATCAAGCAGATGATGTATGCCCCTGATCTTCCCTTTCCCTTCAAGTATTTTTTGCAATCATGGTGGTTTTTATTGTTGCCTCCAGTATACTCTGAGAAGACCAAGAGACAAGCCCAGGTTGATAATTCTATTGTTATTAATAACTTTGGTGAAAAATTTGAAGGTGAAAAGTTCTGGAACATTCTGAACCAATAAACCATGTGGAAATAAATGAAAAGGTAGATGGATATTAGAATACCTCTCACTTCTAACAGTTCTTCTGTTACCACACTTCTTGTGTTCTTTAATGTGATACACTTCTGTGCTTTTATGCAAAACACAGAGGGTACTTGGTAAATTCCTAGGACACATTAAAGAAGAAAAAGCAACAGAAGTTGTACATAAAATTAATTCAACACATGTGTAGAAGAGCTAAGATGAAAATCAAAGACCTTTGGTCCTTGCCACATACTGAATCTTTCAGCCAAGCTCTGTGTCTCCACACCTTCAGGTTACCCAATGTGATCTCCACTTGCGTAGCAATTGTGACCCTGTTTCACCAGTGGTCATGGTTCCCTTCAACGAGAAGATCTGAGCATCCTTTTCAGTGTCAGCATAAAAATGTCCTATTCACTACCTCTCCTTTTCTTAATACAAATGATTGATGCATGCTTCATGCAATAAAGATATATTTGTTTTTAATTTTTCATTTTGAATTATGAATATATTATATTCAAGAAAAATGACTTTCTGTTTCCATTCTCTTTCATTAATTTTCTTATTTTGGTGCAAAATAAAAGTTCTAGGAGCCTATAATATGACATAATTAACTAATTGTAGCCTATGATATTATTTATGCTATTATTATATTAAGTGGTTAGCTTGAATTGAGAGACAATTAAAAAATATCTAGCCTGGTTATGAGATAATAGGACCTTTTGATAAATGTGATTTTTTTTTGTTCAAGACAATGAACACCATTGAATTAGGAGGCACCTCTTCACATTAGTACGTTCCTATGTCAAAGCTTACTCTACTGTTAAAGGGAAGGATTCTCTGTCCCTTTGGTAATTTCGACAAGGCAAATGACAGTTGGAAATAATAATTTAAGTGATTATCAAACTTCTTTCCTCATAACTTTTGTAACAGAAAGAAATGTCATTGGTATACTCTGTCTGTGTTCTTTGTGCATATGCATACAAATAAAATACTCTGTGTATTATGAATAATAAAACAAAGAAGGGCTAGGTATGTAGCCTAGGTTTAGAGCACTAGCATTCACAAGATCTTTCATTCAAACCTAAGTACCAAAGGAAATTAAGAGGATGAGGAGGTAAGAGGAGAAGGAGGATGAGGAGAAAGAGAAGAGAGAGAGAGAGAGAGAGAGAGAGAGAGAGAGAGAGAGAGAGGCACAAACAATTCTGCATGTACATGTTGGAGAGAGAATGAAAAGAGAGGTGCTCTATCCTTAGGAGTCAGATGGAGTCCTAGTAGTAGAGAAACAAGACCTAGGATTTGATTGATGGTGGTGGGGAATCAAGTGTCTGGAGATGCTGAAGAGATTTCTTTGTAATGGGATTTGCCTGGGGACCAGTTATAGTCCAGGCATGGGTGGCTTCCCTGGTAAGTCCTGCCATCCTGTTTCAGTAGCATGATAAGAATAGGAGGTATGGCTCACCTCCCTCTGCTTCCCTGAGCCTGCAGGACCCTCAGGCCTCTCTCCAACCTGCAGGCTTCTCTCCAGGGGACGTCCATCCTGCCCTCCACGCCTTGACTCCTCCAGGCTCATTCACCCTCCCACCTCCCCTGCTGTTCTCTTCTAGTTTGGGTCCTGTCCCATTCCTTGTCTTGGGGCCCAAGACACCTGGGGAACCACTACTGCTTCCTGATCCTTTTCAACCAGACCAACTCAGTGCCTTCTCTGGTCCCCAGGAGCAGAGCTTCTGGGCCTGGCCCCACCCTCATCTCCCTCTGCTTCCCTGGGACTGCACCACCCACCAGCCTCTTTTCTGGACACGGGGGCTGAGCTTTCCTCTTCCTGATCCTTTGCATCTAGACCAACCCAGCTCCTCAGTGCAGGCCCCAGGAGTCCTTAGGGCTGCTTCCTGCCCCCATCTACATTCACACCTCTGGGTGTCACTGCCACCAGCTGCCCTAGACCAGCATCTTTTCCCAGCTCCGCTCCCAGGCCCCCAAATTTCTTAGGCCAAAATATTTCCTGGAGGGATCCAGACCTTAGGAGAAAGCCTGAGAGCATCTGATTCTCATCTGACTTGGGCCTCTGTGGGAACTCCTGAAGACAAAAGCAATCTGGTCACTCCAATATAAAATCAAAAAAGAGAACTGAGACCAGCATCTTTTCCCAGCTCCGCTCCCAGGCCCCCAAATTTCTTAGGCCAAAATATTTCCTGGAGGGATCCAGACCTTAGGAGAAAGCCTGAGAGCATCTGATTCTCATCTGACTTGGGCCTCTGTGGGAACTCCTGAAGACAAAA
>NW_008331036.1:1332586-1337486 GCF_000622305.1 Nannospalax galili | reverse complement strand
ATTAACAGACCCCTATCACAGTTAACCAAAAGAAAGAAAGAAAGAACATCTCCAAATCAACAAAATCAGAGATGAAAGGGGAAACACCACAACAGACACCAAAAAGATCCAGAACATTATAAAGGAATGTTAAAAATCTATATGCTACTAAATTTGAAAACCTAAAAGAAATGGACGGGCACCTAAAAGCATGGGAACCACCAAAGCTAAACCCAGAAATTAACAGCTTAAACAGACCTATAACACAAAAAGAAATTGAAACAGTAATAGAAAACCTCCTGTCTAAAAAAAGCCCAGGAAAAGATGGATTCACAGAAGAATTCTATCAGACACTTAAAGAAGATCTACATGCAATACTACTTAATTCATTCAAAAAGATAGAAATGGAGGGAGAACTTCCAAATTCCTTCTATTAAGCCAGCATCACTCTAATACCAAAGCCAGGTAAAGATACAACCAAAAAAGAAAACTATAGACCCACATCCTTAATGAACATAGATGCAAAAATTCTCAACAAGATACTTGCAAACCATATATAGACACATACCAAAAAGATCATCCACAATGATCAAGTTGACTTTATCCCAGAGATGCAAGAAAGGTTCAATATACGTAAGACCATAAACGTCATATATCATATAAATGAGCTCAAACATAAGAACCACATGGTCATCTCAATAGATGCAGAGAAGGCCTTTGACAAAATTCAACATGCATTTATGTTCAAAGTCCTAGAGGTAATTGGACTGGAGGGAACATACCTCAACATAATTAAAGCCATATATAACAAACCCACAGCCAACATCATTCTAAATGGAGAAAAACTGGAAGCATTCCCATCGAAATCAGGAACCAGACAAGGCTGTCCACTATCTTCATTTCTCTTTAATATGGTACTTGAAACTCTTGCAAGAGCAATAAGACAAGAGAAGGAAATGGAAGGAGTAATAATTGGAACAGAAGAGATCAAATTATCCCATTATGCAGATGATATGATATTATATCTAAGAGATGCCAAAAATTCCACCCCCAAACTCCTAGAAATTATTAACATATTCAGTAAAGTGGATGGTTACAAAATTAACCCACAAAAGTCTGTAGCCTTTCTATATACCAATAACAAGCAATCAGAGAAATGGCACATGGAAACCTTCCCCTTCACAATAGCTGCAAAAAAATAAAATAAAAAAATTCGGAATAAAACTGACCAAAGACATTAAAGACCTCTGCAATGAAAACTTTAAATCTTCAAAGAAAGAAATTGAGGAAGACATCAGAAGATGGAAGGATCTCCCATGCTCATGGATTGGAAGAATTAATATTGTGAAAATGACCTCCTATCAAAAGTCATTTATAGACTCAACACAATGCCAATCAAAATCCCCATGACATTTTTCATAGAATTGGAAATAACTATCCTAAGATTCATATGGAAGCACAAAAGACCTCGGATAGCTAAAACAACCATGAGCACTAAGAGCAATGCCGGGGGGGATTACTATACCAGATTTTAATCTGTATTACAGAGCTATAGTCATAAAATCAAGATGGTACTGGCACAAAAATAGACCCACAGTTCAATGGAACAAAATTGAAGACCCAAATACGAGTAAATGCAATTTCAGCCACCTGATATTTGACAAAGCAGCTAGGAATATTCACTGGAGGAAATACAGCATGTTCAGCAAATGGTGCTTGCAAAATGGGATCTCCACTTGTAGAAGAATGAAACTAAAGCCCTATCTTTCACCCTGCACAAAAGGCAATTCCAAATGGCTCAGAGACCTCAATGTAAATCCTGAAACTCTGAAACTATTAGAAGAAAACATTGTGAAAAACCTACAAGATATAGGAGTAGGAAAAGATTTTCTAAACTGGACATCAATTGCTGGGAAACAAGGGCAAGAATTAACAAATGGGAACCCATTAAACTAAAAAGCTTCTGCACATCAAAGGAGGCAACCAAGGAAACAAACAGAAAACCCACAGAATGGGAGAAAATCTTCACCAGCGATACATCCTACAGAGGTTTAATAACCAGAATATATAACAAACTCAAAAATCAGAGACCAAGACAAGAAGCACCCAATTAAAAGATGGGCTAGGGATCTGGACAGAGAGTTCTCAAAAGATGAAGTAAAGATGGCTATGAAACATCTTAAAAGATGTTCAACATCACTAAAAATTAGGGAAATGCAAATTAAAACCACTTTAAGATTTCACCTTATCCCAGTCAGACTGGCTAGGATCAAGAAAACAAATGATACCAAATGTTGGAGAGGATGTGGGGAATGGGGAACAGTCATCCACTGCTGGTGGGGCTGCAAACTTCTACAACCCCTATGGAAGGCAATGTGGTGAACTCTTAAAAAACTACAAATGAATCTACCATTTGACCCAGTTGTACCACTCCTTGGCATATACCCAAAGAACTCATCCTATCGCAGAGACACTTGTACATCCATGTTTGTTGCTGCTCTTTTCACAATAGCCAAGAGATGGAAGCAACCTAAGTGCCCCTCAACTGATGAGTGGTTAACAAAAATGTGGTATATTTATACAATGGAGTTTTTCTCAGCAGTAAAGAAAGATGAAATCATGAAATTTGCAGGTAAATGGATGGAACTAGAAATTGTTATACTACATGAAGTAACACAGACTCAGAAAAAAATTGACATATGTTCTCCCTCATGTGTGGATCCTAGAACCAGACTCTGATAAATTAAGTATGAAACCACACATAACTACAGGAACTAGGATAATGGAAAGGAAACAGGGAGGAAAAGGAAAAGAAAGAACCTGAATGAGAAGAACAGTAGGAGACAGGACTTAATAAGGGAGATATGGATAAAAATTAGGTTAGTTTAAGGGAGGGGGAAAGGGTATACAAGGAACCTAGGGGATAAAGGGAAAGAAGGAGCTCAAGAGAGGTAGGACCATAGAGAAGGGTATTAGTAAGGGAGAAAGGGGGAAATGGGGGCACTTTAAGTGGGAAAACCATGATGAGGGGTGAGACAATGCGAGAGATAAACAATGCCTAGCTAGTTTTGTAAACCAGAGGTAACAATATTACTCCTACTGACAAATTATACATAGCAGATCAAGAAATATATGTCTAGGTAAGGTTTATCAGAGAACAACTGGTCTTTGCCCAAGATTTATCTACGTGGCACATTGTAATTAAATGTACGAGACTGGTGGAACTAACCTTGGGTGTTTAACAGACATACTTTGAGGCCTATAATAATTTGGTCAGAAGGACATAAAGGGCACTTTTTGCTCCTTGCCCACCTAGGTTGCCTCATTCCAAGGGACTATGAGCATCTCTCAAAATGTCCTATAATGGTGGTGGGTCACCTGTCCTCTTGATCAAGGAGGCTGAGGAGACCCCACCAGATAGACTTGAACCAGTGTCTAGTCTACAAAGAGGAGGGTCAACACAGAGGAATCATTTCCTCCATGCTTTCAAGCGAAGCCAATCATGGTTGAGCAGGACCTTTGACTTATCTTCACATAGGCGGAACTGGTAAAAGAAAGCAACCAAAGCCCATGTGACCCCTGAGGAACAGATCCTCAAATGACATTAAGAGTGAAAATAAATTAATTTATCTGGACAAACTCTATGGCTTTAAACACCCCAAAGGAAAGTATAACAGAAGATTAAAGAGGCCAATATAATTTCTTGAGTCCATATGCATAGCTAAAGGCTACATAACAAACAACAATGCCAGACAGGTGATACCTTCTTTTGAGTTGTTGGCCAGGGTGGCCAAAGGGACTCCCAGATAGTAACCCAGCATAGAACTCGGAAAATGAACAGAAGATCCCAATCTTATCTAAAGGAATATTGACAACTGATTACTGCTAGATGAGGAACAGCTGACCCTCCTAAAACAAAGACCTCTATAGGCTGACTAGATTCACCAGGAGGGCAAGTAGTGGGGCATGGCTGGGGGTGTCAACAATACAACAGACAGTAGCAGGGATACCAGAGTATAAGGGCTCTAGTGGGGGGAGGGAGGCTATGGGAGAGTGCTATCTGGGAAGTGAGTGTATAGTCTAATAAGATGGTTTGGGATGTTCTGTGTGATATACAGACACACAAAAAAAGTCAATAAATGGTGGGCGACTGTGACCGTGTGATAGTCATGTATATAGAGATTAGAAATGCATGTGAAAACGTCTCAATGTCAATAGCCTTGGAAAGAATTTTTCTGTATGAAACTCTGTGTTTTGACAACGAAGTGGAGATCTTTTGAAACGTTCAAACCTCATTTAATTTTATGTCTTATAGAGTTTATAATGTGAAAAAGATTGTATAAGCGTAAGAATTCATCTGTAAACCTAGAAATGTACAGCCAATTTTGAAAAAAAATGTTAAAAAAGTGGATTGTAAAATGAAACGGAGATCTTCCTTAAAAGGTAAAAACTCATTCAATTTTATGTGTTACAGGGTTTATATTGAGTTCAAAAATGTACAAATGTATTAATTCAACTGTGAAACTAAAAATTTACAGTCACTATTGAAAGAGATGTATCCTTGCTCTCGAGTGTGTTACTGAATATGTTAAAGCTGTAATGAAATGCTTCTTCTAATCATGTGGTTATTTTAAAAAAGTATAATGATTAAAAAAATAATTCTTCAAAGCATAAAAGTTTGCTCCTTAATAATGAGTAGATGTGAAAAACATTATTGAAATCTACCTGATGACTTTATATCCATGCTCAGATGCCTAGGAGCTCAGAAAGTAACTAACTGTGACTAGTAATAATCAGATATTTAGAGATTAGAAACGCATGTGCAAACATCTTTGTGTTAATTGCATTAAAAATGAATTTTTCTGTATGAAACTGGGTATTTTAATAATGAAATGGAGATCTTTTTAAAGGTTAAAACCCT
>NW_008331036.1:1316621-1332566 GCF_000622305.1 Nannospalax galili | reverse complement strand
AAGAGATGCATCTTAGCTCTGGAAATTGTTATTGAATATGTCAATGCTGATGTAATGAAATGCTTCTTTTAAGTATGTGGTTATTAAATAAATGATTTTTTTAAAAAAGAATAGGATGTATGGCAGACTCTTAATCTGGCTCCCGAGACTGAGTTTACTCTTGAATCTATAAATACTGAAGTTGAAAATTATGATTGCAATTTTGAATAAGGCTGTTACGATTTACATTTACACAAGGAGGATCCAAGGGACTTTCAGTAACCTTTAATTTTTAAAATACTATTTTATTAAGATTTTACTAACATTTGAAGCTTTGTATGTTTGGTACCTGTATTTTAGTCATGCTTCCCTATAAGCACTGACTCTGGATGGACTCACCATTCCGTGTTCTCAATCATCTGTGCTTTCTGATGCTGTTCTGTGTACATTTTGTCTTTGCTATCTATTTATATGAGTTTTTCCGCATAACAGGTTATAATCCTACATCTTGTATGTTTACAAAACTATTTCTAAGGATTTATAGGAAACATAATTGTGAATATTTTAAGCCAATCAAATGAATCTATTTATATACACATAATGAGCTATATAAAATAAGTTTATTGTTTCTTCACTCAAATATCACCTTCCACCATGAGATCAGCAAAATATTTTTTATTTGTCCGTTTATGTATTACTTTGTTATTTTGAGGCATTTGCAGCCTAGACTAACCTCAGACTTGCAATGATCCTATTGTTTTAATCTCCTGAGTGCAAAGATTACAGACCTGAGCTAGCATATCTGGCTCATGGACCATGCTGCTACTCAGATGTGTTCAGATCTGTTTACTACAACTTCTTGAAGGCAGGTGTGGTGGTGGACACTTATAACCCCAGTGCTCAGGTAGCTGAGAGAGGAGGATTATAAGTTTGAGGCTAGCCTAGACAACATAGTAAGAATTTGTTTCAAATAAACAAACAAACAAAGAAATCATGATAACACCACCAGACAACATCTTTCATGAGAATGATTTTTATGTGTCCATTTAGCTGGGCGGTGGAGTACTCAGATATTTAGTTAAATTATTCTGTGTGGTTCTGTTAGTGTGCTTCTGGATGTGACTAACATTTGAATAAGTAGACTAAATAAAACAAATTGTCTTTCCTACTATGGGCAGCCTTGTTCAATATGTTGAGACTCTCAAAAGAACAAAAGGGCTGAATGAGAAAGAATTCACTCTCTTAAGTTGTCTTTGAGACTGAAAGTCAAACAGACTGGCTCTATCAGCTTTCCTGTCTCCAACCTATGTGTGTGGATATTGGGATTTTCTAACCTCAAAGATCATGTGAGTCAATTGCTTATGATAAATTTGTTGGTAGATATATATTTCCTATTTATTCTGTTGCTCTGGAGCACTCTAATGCAGGTTTGATTTAACTTCTTATAGATCTGTAATTTGAACTGATAAATGATCCAAAAGAAGGGTTTAGACTTATTTATTCTAAATAAAATAAATTTCAAGGATATGATTGGAATAATTCATTTTGCTCCAATTGATGTTTCTACCTATTTATGTTTACCCATTAAAGTTAATAAGATTTGATGTGGGACTATTTTTCTTGTTAACTGATACCAGCAATTTTACAAAACCACTTGTTTTCTTCATTTTAATCTTATGGTAACATTTCAATTCAGATCAGATATCTCTTATATTATGTATTGTTTCATGGTTGCTCTTTTCTGTCTCATCACTAAATTTATTTTATCAGATGAACTTTAGAATCATGTTTTCATATTACAAAAATTTGTGAATTTAGGTAATAATTGGAATTTTGTTAAATCTGCCAAATATTTTATGGTGAAATGAAAAACTTACAATGTGGAGTCAAACTCAAAGAAATTTACATGTCAGGTCTTTTATATCATCTTAGGATTTTTCATTTTTCATATTTTGTTTGTTAAATAATGGTGTTAAATAAACCTTGCTTTACTACTAATTTTGTTGATTATTTTTATATTTTAAGAAGTCAAATTTATTAGCTGTTTTATTATCTGGGACATGCTTTATCATGGATGGTACCTTCGATTTATAGGAAAAATGATTTTGTGTAGTACTTTTCCATCATCAACATAATTTGTTTGAAGTTACAGTCTAATTATGCTTTGTGCTTAACCTGATAAAACTTTGCAGTTCTTTGAGACATCACTTTGATTTAAAACCTCTTTACTTATTCCGTGATAGATTTTATTTTTAAGCACTTCCTGAAGACATTTGTCTCTTATTAAGAAAGTTTAGACAGAGCATTGTCACAGTGATGCAGTGGAAGCTTGTCATTTTACTTTGTCCCTGCCTTCCACTACTTTATGAACATTCTCTTTCATGAAAGGATTCTTTTGTATGCTTTTTTTTCTTTATAAACATCATTCATCTAAATCTAACTGAAATATTCAAGAATAAAATGGTATGTTTTGTTAACTCCCAGAATTATTTTAGAAATTTCTGTTTTTTTAAAAAAATTTGTCAATATGCTATGTGCTTTTATCCTTGAATTAGTCATGGAAACAGTTTCCATGATGAATTTGTTATTTAAAAACTTCATCTACAGGCTGGAGAGATGGCTCAGCCGTTAAGAACACTGATTGTTCTTGTAGAAGACGCTGGTTCGAATCCTAGCACCCACCTGGCAGCTGACAATTGTCCGTAACTCCAGTTCCAGGGGATCCAACAGCATCTTCTGTCTTCCATGACCATTGCACAATGCAGGTGCACTTACCTACATGCAGGCATAACACTCATACACATAAAATAAAAATAATAAAATATTTTTTCTAAAACATGTACTTTGAAAATATTTTAATAATTATTAATACTTAGCTATAGCTTAACTGGTTTTAATACTAACCATCTACTTTTTAAAATTTTAATTAAGAATATAGCACCTGTTCATATTGTACAAAATATATTTTCTACCCCTAAAAGAAGCTTAGACTCATCCATGAAAATTTATTTTCTTATAATCTAAATAATCTAAGGCTTATTATCTTGATTTTCAGAATATGGTTTGTTTACCATCTCTGTTACCAGTGATCAGGGTCTGGGCTGAGTGTTTCCAGGTTCTCAGCCTCTTATTTAAGAAGAAAATAAAAGTCCAACTGGACTGAAAAATAGCAAAAATATTTATTTAAAGCAAAGTGATAGAGCAGGTCAGATACACTATGAAGACTGACAGCAGGCCACATAAGCAAAGACACGTAAGTAAATTCTCTGATTGTTGTTTGGAGCTTCCTTTTATCGCGCTCAAGAGGAATTTTATTCCTAAGGGTCAAAATCTTTCATATTTTACTGATCCCTTTCCCTTTCTACTGATACCATATGGACTCATTCATGTCATCAGAATAGGAGCTTGTCAGAGAACACTGCACTTTTTATGTTGGTTAATTTCCTTTATAGGCTAAGAACTCACAGCCCTTGTATCAATGACCTTGTTTGCCTTCTTCCATGTGTCTATGTGTGCATGCCTGCCTGCATGTTCATATGTGTGTGAGCTTACTAGTGGACACATGTCTATGGAGGCCTGAGGTTGACATCTGCAGTCTTCCTAGATCACTACCTCATTCTTTAAGACAGAGTCTCTCAGTTGAACCCGGGGCTAGTCCAGGAAGCCAGTTCTTTGGGAGAGTCCCTCTACCATTAGAGCACTGGAATTATAGGTGGGCCACCAAACCCACCTGGCATGTCATTGTGTGCTGGGATCGTGCACGCACAGCAGTTTCCCCATTGAGCTCTCTCTCCAGCCTACAGCAACTTTCTTTGCTTTCTTCTGAAACGTCAGAGTTCAGAAAATTGGTATGTACCATCTGTTGTTGCTAATCCACATCAAGTTTCAATAGCGATCTCAAAAAGTCAATTTGAAATGAGCAAAAGCTGGAAATAAATTTTTGTGAATTACTGGTTAATTTTTTATTGAAAAATTTTGTTAGGTGATTATTGAAATGTTATAGAAACTGTCCCTTGAGTTATTAAAAAATTAAGTGGTTTAATGAGTAGTGAATATTGTCCTAGCCCCTAATTCATTCATATGTATAATGTTGTGAGCAGTCATAAAACCTCTTCAAACTGATGCCTATTCAAGCTCACAAAACTGAAGGAATGGTATGTTATTGATTTTCCATTGCTACAACACAGTCTTAAACTTCTCAGTCAAGTAACAAGAGACGACTTTCACCAGGAGAGGGCTGGAGAACACTATGGCAATGTTGGAAAGTTCTTTGGCATGATGTTGGACTGACAATAAACGGGAGGCAGATGATCTTTTTGCCTGGTTCTATCTCTCTGTGTACTGCATTTTTGTTTAATTAATTAGTGAATAATTTTTTGAGATAAGATCTCATGTATCCCAGACTGGCCTCAAACTATCTCTATAGCTGAGGATGACCTTGAGTTTTGGACCTTTGTTTCTAACTTCCAAGTGCTGATTTATAGTGTGTTCTATCGCACCATTTTATGTGTCCTGAATTTTTGATTTTTTATTTGCTACACAAAATCATTTGAAGCTGCTGAAGAAGAAGAAGAAGAAGAAGAAGAAGAAGAAGAAGAAGAAGAAGAAGAAGAGGAAGAGGAAGAGGAAGAGGAAGAGGAAGAGGAAGAGGAAGAGGAAGAGGAAGAGAAATAAAGCCCATTTTTTAATGAAAAAATGACTTCTTCATATCAGGGTTTTCATTTGCGATATACCAATCTTCTTCACTCATGTATCAAGTGAAGTAGACACTGGTCAGAGCATGTGTGTGTATATATATCCTTCATGCCACACACTGTGGGGATTTGTATGTACTAAGGTAAATCACTGACAGGTTGCAGATACCCAAGACAAGATGGATTTCTGAGTTGCATAAGCAAGTTCTATATTGAAATGGAAAAAGACTTAATCCATAATATGAGAAGACTTTATCTTTTGGTCTTATAGTACTGTTGGTAATATAAAAGTTAACCAGATTAGCATGTCTCTTCCACTACAGTCCAGTCTGAAGGATACAGGTGAGTCCTGAGAATCATCCCTTCAGTTACTGAGGGGAACACCTTGAATAGCTACAGGTAATTAAAAATTATCATTTGAAGCTGAAGTTAGCATTTTGTTATAGTATGTTGAAAAAAAATCATGCTAAGGATGGAAAAAAAATTGAATATAGAGTTGGAAATGTAAGTGATTAATCAAATAATTAGTCTCTCAGAAAACAGTTTACTCAGAGTGACATAGTTACTTTGTAAACAATCTTAGTCATTGATGCACCATTCAGTTTTGAAAATATAATTACCTACAAAAGGCTAGAGTCCTGGGTTTTCCAAGATTTCTCCAAAATGCCTCAGATATTACTGGTGAGCTAGGCAAAGATTTGGGAGTGTTGATTTACCATTGCTGTCTGTCTCAAATGTGATTGATGAGACATCGTTTCTAGTCAATACCTCAAATGCATTCATGTAATCTTATGTGATATCTATTCAATACCTTAAATGCATTCATATAATCTTATGTGATATAATTAATGAGACAAAATTCCAAAACACATTTGAAACTGCATATTTTTCCATTTCATTTACCACATCAAAGGTTGACAAGAAGGCTCATAGAACAAATCTGGCCCACCATTTGTCTTTATGAATAAAGTTTTATTAGAACACAGCCATGATCATTCATTTACATATCATTTATGGCTGCTTTCATGCCTACAATAGCAATGTTGCATGGTCGTGACAGAGAAAGTACAGCTTACAAAGCAGTCATTATCTGGCTCTTTACAGAAATTTGCCAACCCCATTAGTAACAATCTTATCACTAAAAATATTGGTAACTGCTTTTTTACTAGCACTTCTACAAACATGAAATACATTTCATTCAACTAAATCTTATTTCCAAAGAACCTACTTAAAAATTGCCTTGAAATCCATGTTTGAGAATCTTCAAATTTCTTGCCCAGGAGTTAATCCCCAGTTCAGAAAAACAGATACACATTTAAAAGTGTTCTTTTATTATTTCTAGTTAACATATATTGTATAAATACTCTATTTTTATATGCACTTTTACAAAAGTGATATAACTTAAAGGTTTTAATCATTAGAAATAAATGTATAAAAATAAATATGTTATCATAGGCATTTATTATAAACTATAGTCCTTCTTAGAAGGAACACAGAAACCAATACTTATAAAGTACATATAATTTATAGTAACATATTTTACTATATACATATGGAAAGTTATATTCTCTCTCAGTAGAAGAGCTGAACAGACATTCACCAGGATACGACTGTTGACAAGCTGCCAGGAATGGACCTGCTACCCTGCAGCAGCTTCCCACTGTGAGACAAAATGAACTCGGTCTTCTCAAACCCACCAAACCCATGGACCCTGTTCTCCACACCCCATTCTTGCTCTGCATGACATCCTTTCTGTGTGGTCCTCCTGACTTAAGTGAGACATGGGTGATCTTTTCACACCTAGTCCCCAAATAGGCTTACCTAGGGAGAAAAGTACAGGAGGAGGCTCAGCTCACTGCACCTTCTGCAGTGCTTGTGAGCACCTTTACTTCACTACTTTGTCTTTCTGTGAACTTAATGCACATTTCATAAATAGGTGAATTGTTTCTACCTCAAAATGAATTACACAGTTAAAGACCAAGATGGTACAAGGCACCACGAACCCTTTCACATATGTGTGACTTTCTTTCATGTTGAATTATCTGAACTCTTCATTCTTGGTAGAAATGATGCATAAACATTCTCTGAAACCACTGCACTCATAAACTGCTAAGCAACCATTTAGTTTGTACACCTTTCTCCTCCCATGGCTGGCAAGGTAAAGTAAGCCATGTCTGAAATATCATCTCATCTTTCTTCTGCTTTGCTTTTCCCAACCCCCAGGATACAAAGTGTTTAATCAGTACCAAGAAACAGGGCTTGCAGTCCTTGTCTGACTCTGACAGTTGTTTCAGCAATAGATGTAACGAAAGAAATACTAGTAAGGCCCTGGGGCTTCATCATGCTATATATCATTTCTCAGACGCTAATAATCCTCATTAACTACCTTATCAAATTTTAACTGGCAGGATAGTGTCCTGATCTACCTGCACTGCTCTCTACCTCCCTCCATACTCCCACCTCATTGACACACCTTACTTGTTACTGGTTAGATACAATGGATCCCTCCAGTACTCTAGGTTTTAGTGCATCAGCCCTCCCACACTCCCTTTTCCTCAAAGTGGGCACTCCTTAACTGCACTCTGCTAACACGCAAAAGTCTATGTAATGCTTTGGTTTCTTTAAAGGATCACAGCTCTCATTGGATAACACTCCCCCATCGTGGGACACACACTTCAAGGTTCTCTTCTTGTAACCCTTCCCACAAGTCTTAGAACATGGTGACCAGTCCCCCAGCTGCCAATGTGGGCAAGGCAGGTCTGCACAAGGTCTGGTGCTGGCTGGCTTCACTTCTTTTGCACACTCCGAAGCAGGGTGTCCGTTAATGTCTCTGCAGTCAACTAATCTTCTCTGCCAACCCGAACCACATGACTTAGAACACTCTCCCCACTCTTCAATGACCCACTCTGAAAACGTAGGGATAGCGTTGAAAGACTCCTTCTTCTTCTTCACGAAATAGGTGTATTTGATTTTGGGTAGAACAGCATGGCCCACAGTGAGAACCTGGATGGTTAAGGGTTCTTTGAGTGGACTAAAGCTGCGGATTCTTTCCAGTGCTGCCGAGGAGCCGCTGTACCTTAAGAACGTACCTTTGTAGGTTAGGTCTTGCTCCAGAGTGGACAGAGTGAAGTTCCCGTTCAGAATATAGGTACCATCGGCTGCTTTGATGGCAAGAAAGCTTCCATTGCTTCTGGACCCCTTCTGATTCCTCTGTTTGACTTCAATGTTTGTGGCTCCAGTGGGAATTGTGACGATGTCATGATACCCAGGTCTGTGGCAGAGAAAAAAGGGGTGAATCTTTCTTTCATTGATTAATGAACTGCTTAGCTTAAAAATGCATAACACTTTTGAAAACGATTTTCCTTACTTCTATAAAATTGTCTAAAATTATAAGGTCTCTGAAGTATGAGGTTTTTTTTTTATATTTTGATTAATTAATTAATTTATTTTGGGTTTCTGAGACAAGGTCTCACTTGTGCCTCAGACTGTTTTGGAACTCACTATGTAGTCCAGGTTAGCCTATAACACACCACAATCATCCTCCATCAGCCTCACAAGTTTTGGGATTACATGAAGTATGTGGGTTTTGTTTTTGTTTTAAATTTGTATATTATTATTTTATGTGTAAGAGTGTTCTGCTTGCATATATATAATTGTACCCATGCCATGCAATGCCCACGGAGGCCATCAGAGGTTGTCAGATGCACGGGAACTAGAATTAAGGCCAGTTATTAGCCTGTATGTGGGTGCTGGGAACCAGTGCTTTTAACAGCTAAGCCATCTCTCCAGCCGTTTTTTGAGACGGGGTCTCATGTAGTTCATACTATCCTGAAACGAGGTAGCCAAAGATGACCCTGAACATAAGATTTTCTGGTCTCTCTTGTCTGCAGCTCCTATGTGCTAGGATTACAGGTATGTGCCATCATGTCCAGGCTTATGCACTGCTGGGAACTGAGCCCAGGGCCTTGTGAATGCTAGGTAGGCTCTCTAGTCATAGATTACATCCCCAACCTTGAAGTGTGTTTTTTCAAATGTACCTTGTACTGGTAACTGTTCCTGATATTTTCTTGCACGTAGATCCATTTCCTCCACACACACCACATTTATCGAATTTCATTTTAGAGTCTATGATGCGATCACAACCGGCTTTGACACACTGTCCTTGCACACAGACAGAAGTAGAGTCTGGACTACAGGGGGTGCCATCTACAACCTGAGAAGAGAAGATCGGGTATCTGGTGGTCAAATATCAGAAGGGAAGGGCACAGGCTACACAGTCATGAACCTTTTCCTCTTAGCTTTCTTGACCATGCTATTTAATACAGTATTCTCCTCTCCTGCCAAACATTACCACCCTTCTCTTCAGCTCTATTTTGAATACTTTCTACACCTCTCTGAAAAAAATTACAAATGTCTTGATTATTTGTTTATTGGTCTACCTTCCCTCTAAAGATCAACAGAAGTAGAGCTTATTGTCAGATTGATTATTGCTCTATCTTCAGTGCCTGGAATTCCATAGAGCAGCACAAGGTACTTTATACATTACTTGCTGAATGCTGAATCTGCAACTCAGACTATTTTCATAGCCCTCAGCACTAATGACACAGGATAACCTTAAGCATACTTAATTTCATTTTCTACTTCATGGCAACATTTATCCCCTGAGCAAAACACCGAAAGAAATGGTGATTCTCTTTGTTCAAAGTGTGTTCCAATATAATTACAATGCTCAAACTTTCATCTTAATAAGTATGCATCCATGTGCTACTGCTAGTTACACAGTAACAAGTACTTTGGACTATTTTCTAAAACCTCCAGCTGTTGTGTTAATATATAATTTCTCTAACCATAAATTGTTATACGTGAAACCTAGTTATACAGAAAAGCTCTTGATTTTCCAAAGGGCTTTTCTTCGGATGTAAAGGAGTAATAATAAGCAACTGCAAGAATCTTAAGTGCTATCAATGTTTCAGCTTCCTTTATAAGTTAAAGCAACGCAAACTTCAAAGCAGGAAGCTGCCCATGCATTTAGAAGAATACATCCTAAATTCAAAACCAAACATATGTTATACAGAAGAGAGTGAAAAAGTCTGCAAGAAAGGTAGCAAGTGAAGACCTTTGGCTCATTAGCAAATACAAGTGTTTAAAAGTATCTACCTTGGGCTGTAAAACAAAGAAGTAGCCAATGCCTTTGGCTTGACAGATGAGCTTGCACCTGTCCTTTGGTGAGACGCCAGCATACTTGGGTGTCCATTCCACCTTGGGCTCATTCCCAAAAGAAGCTTTTGAAAACTCATTGTGTGCTTCACATTGCTCCTCTCTAAAGGTTTTTCCTGAAAAGAGAAGGACATGATGATGTTACTGGTTTTCAACTTTCAGCCACCTGCTGTGGGCTTGTCTTATGCCCCATTTCTGAATGCTGAGGCGTAGTGTTACTCACCATTATTATCTGGGCAGTCCTTAGTGTTGCAAGACATATAGCGCACTCGTCTCCCTTCACAGTACTTCCCTCCATTCTTTGGGACTGGGTTGTCACATTCTCTCATTGTATACTGCACACCTCCACCGCAGGTTCTTGAACACTCTCCCCAGGGTCCCCATGTCCCCCAGCTTCCATGAACAGGGGTCTAAGTAGGGATACAAACATCACTGTTAGAATTTGCTTAAGAGACCTTTTAGGGAATCAAAGAGAGAAATATGAAACAGAGACTCATTCTCTTGTACTCCCACTAGGGGACACAGACAAATGTGTGTCTGAGTAAGAACTTTTAAGGATCACTTTGTTCTTTCCAATTCTGAATTCTGAATTCTGATGGGGCAAAATATGTCTCAGAAAAACTCACATCAAAATGCTTCATGTTGGTCTTGTTCACACATGTGCCGCTGACACACCATTTTCCTTCTCCACAGCTAGTGCCGTCTGCCCAAGGGAAATGTTTCGTTTGGCACACCAGCATGCCACCCGAGTTACCAGTGCACCACAATGTGCTGCATGTGCTGCTTGCATCAGGGCAGTGTTTGGATTCTTCTCCAAATGTGAACTGGCACTGACGGTTGACATCGTACAAAGTACCAGGGAGATGGGATGGGAGCTTGATGGGATTCTGCGGCTTGTCCATCAAACATTCCCCTACAAAGAACATGCCAAACTGTATTAACACAATTCTGAAAACATGCAAGGTGCACTGATCATGCAGATATTTACCACATGAGATAATATATAGTCATTTGCCAATAGCATTTTGGGAAAAAAATGCCAGAGAGATTTAGAATTTATTAATATAGTATCCTCAACACGATATTTCTGGATTAACCATGTCAAGGAGTTACTGTTCTATTTAAAATATGAATAAATGGATGTAGGGAGCTACTCAGCTAGAAGCACTATCTTTCACTGGGAAGGAAGAGTTGAAACTTATGATCATGACAGTAAAAAGTAATTTTGAAGGAGGGAAAACAGAGCTGGGTACGGTGGTGCAAGCTTTTAATCCCAGCACTCAGAAGGAAGAGACAAGCCAATCTCTATGGGATCAAGGCCAGCTTGGTCTACATATTGAGTCCCAGACCTGTTGGGGCTACAGGGAGACCCTGTCTCAAAAGAAAAAAGAGGGAAAAATCAAATTGATCAAAAATCAAATTGCCCTTTTAAATAGAATCATATATACAAAAGGCTGAATACTATCTACAATGAGTAGCTCTGGCACCTTACCGTGGCCGTTATCCAGGAACGATGTGACCATGTAGGCACTGCACAAAGACCATGGTTGGCTGTGGTTCAAACTGGAAATCATGGGGGCCATCAGGTGGGAATTCTCATTCACAATATTAAGGCTGGCACAGTGCTTTGCATCATCATGTGGCATGTTAAACACGTGGCCTGGGAAGCAACCAAAGCCCACATTAAAACACAGGTCACATACAGCTCTGACTTTTCCCAGCAGGGACACATTTTGTCCCAAAGGATATGCCTACAGAAGGAAATATATTTGAGACAATTTGTTTTGGTGACAATGTCTTATTTTTCACAGAGTATAAACAAACATGTCAAATTTTAAACATCCATAGTCTTACTTTAGTTCTTATTCTGCTAAGACTGTATTTCACATGGTGGAAAACATCTCCTATGATTTTTAATGTGCCCTAGTACCTAAAATTGCAATAGAATCTGCAATATTATCTTCCTCTCAAATTTAAATATTGCAGTAGGCTTAACTTGTACCCTGAACCCACTTACCTAACTCATGGGCTGTGGTAAAGGCAGCTTGTAAACCATCATCTTCTATGACTGAGCAGCTTCTGCTGGGGTCACACACTGTTCCAACATCAGCCATCCCAAGAGTATCACATGTACGGGCACCACATAGATCCTACAAAGAACCAAGGTAAATCCTTACTAATAAAGACATTATGAAATTGAGACATTTCAGATGGTTATGTCTGCACATGTGTTTTGGAGCATATACATTCACTATTGTTGTGCTCAAAAGACAATCTGCAGCTTTAATCAATACGGTCCCTAACACACTGAAAATAGAAATGCACAGCTTGAGATATTGAAATTATAGTAGAAATGAGTACAATAAGCCAAGCTAGCTAATTTTAAAAAAGGTGAAAAAGCACTGATGAGATGCCTTTTATCCATCTGTGTGGTACAAGGCTGACTTCTACTTCCACTGGGACACAATGAAAATTGTTGCCATCTTGATCTCACCTGTCTGGTGAAGAGGATTGCTGTGTCGTAGTGTTCTGCATCTCGGTCACTGGGAGGGTTGTGCTGCTTCTGCCATTTGCAGAAGTTCTGCAGGGTGAGAGCAGCATTAGAGGTCACTTCCGGCCCCTTCTGCTCCTCATAAATGACCATAATCTTCACCACCAACAGGCTAATTGAATTCCGAATACTGGGGTGTTTGTAAAACCTGGCTGCCACAGAGAACAGGGTCAGAAGGTAATGCTTTAGACCACTGCCATGGAACTCAGCCATGGACTGGTCAGCCACAAGCATGGCTTCCACATAGCGAGGGCTGGACACAAATCGCTTCTTTCTTATGCTTCCAGGTCCTGTACAGAGAAAAGAAAGACAGTTTGCTCATGGGCAGTCGCTCCAAGAATAGCGACCTTGCTAGAGTATATAAAGAAAGTTAGGCAATCAAAGCAAATAAAACTGAAACATACTGGGAACAACTATAACACATCTACTTGCATCTCTTTTTACTGGAAATGTTACTTTTTAAAGTTTTCCGTTTGTTTTAAACAAAACAAAGAGAAACAAACAAAAAATACCCCCACTAACTCTGCTGTGCCTGTGTCAGCAGGATTTCTTTTGTTGCCTTTGAAAATCTACACTGTAAGCAAGGCAGTGTGCATATCCTCCTACCCAGCTGTAGTAAAAACTTGGAGCAAAAGCACCAGGCAGTGTGCCCTGAGTCACTCTTCCACTCTAGAAGCCAGGGCTCAAATCCTGAATGAGATCATCCGACAACACGTGGAAGGCTTAGGGCAGGGCTGGGGCCTTGGCCAAGGGGCGGGGCTTGAAGGAATCTCAGCCTTCTTGGCTCAGCTCTTTCATTCCAGGGGTCCCTGGGGGCGCTCTGCTCTCGCCAATTCCGGGCACTAGGACCACCCACTCTGCCCAGCGGTCTATTCCCCCTCGTTCCCACTGCCTCAGGGAAATAAGTTCCCGTTTCGAGTCAAGTCTGACTTTTTTGGAAAAGAGCCCTTCTTCAGACTACTGACTGACATTCAAGCCCTGGGAAGTCCACCCCACTAGCGCCATCTGCTATCAGGAGCAGAAAATCAAGGGCAAGGGGTGGAGTAAGGGGAATCTAAAACGAGACACTTGAGGAGAAACAAGAGAAAAGGTACGAAAGTGATCAAATGAACTGGATGGTAAGTACTGCACATAGAAGAGGCAAGGGAAGGCGGAGCAGTAATAATCTGCAGCGGCTCCAGAGCAGAAGGAAGGCCGCGAGAGGGAGTGCAAACCCGGAGGCCCTGCTCCGAGGCGCAAGGAGGTGGGACAAGCTGGGAAGAGACCTCCCAAGCAGGTTGGGCAGAGGGGCCCCTCCGCCTTCCAGAGTCAGTCTTTTAAGAGGGGGCCGAGGACTAAAGGCCACAGAATAGAGATCGCAGCACAGGTGCCCAGGGTCGCGGACACATTTCGAGGTCACTATCGCGCCTCTACTTCACCCATCTCCGCCCTCCGGTGAGGGCTGTGCGCACGCAAGCAGTCAGAGGTTACAAAACTCAGCGCGAAGCTACAACCCAGCCCAAGTGAACTCATAAACTCATCAGAAAGGATTGAAGGATAGAAATAAGTCTTACAAGCTTACATTTAACTAAAGAGTAACAAACTTCCCAGGGGAAGCACTTCGCCTTAGTCTGCAAGAAGTGTGCTTTGCTTCTCCCTTAGATATTCGGGCAAATACATTCAATGTTCTAGCAGGATTTGATCAACTGATTTTGCGGATCACTATCCCAAGCCTCAAACTTCTTTTCTCTACTGCAGATCTCCGTCCACTGCACAGAGCAGGGCAGGGGTGGATGGAACTTTTACCTGTTGGCTGTCCAGGACGTTGCTGTATGGAATCCCGGGGCGGCCAATGACGCCGGGCGTCCTGGGTCTCAGGTTTGGAGTCGCTGGAGGGTAAGGTATCATCGTCCACGACTCCGCATTTGGCACCGGCGCTGCCCCGCCGCCTCCGCCTTAGGAGATGGAACTGTGGCCGAACCGGTGGCTCCTCCCCGGGGGCTACAGGGGCCAGGTGCTTGGTGGCGGCGGCAGGAGCCGGCTGGATGAAGAACTCCTCGCCCTGCAGGTAGAAGGCGCCGCGCACGCCTTGGCAGAGGCTGAGGGCTGCAGCGGAGCTGGGGTCACCATTCACTGTGCCCGAGTAGAAGCAGTGCGCCAGGTCCCCGGCTGGGTCTAGAGGCTGCGCCTCGGGCCTGGGACTGCGCCCCACCGTCTGGAGCGTGAAACCAGGCGCCAAGAAACCGCTGTCCGGCTGCAGCTTCAGGTGCAACCTCTGGCCGAAGGCATCCAGGTGGAGGCGCGCGGTGGTCTGGGGCCCTGGGGTGCGCTCCAGGGAAGGCAGCACGAGCTCCTCATCCTCTTCCGCGGGGCGTCCGTGCGCACCCCGCACGCACAGCAGCACTGCGGGCGCAGCCAGCACCAGCAGCAGCATGGGCGAAGGCGGAGAGCTCCAAGCCCGTGTTGCTCGCTGGGCGCCCCGCATGCCGCAGCGAGGCCTGTGGGTGCGTGATCCCGAAAGGACTGTGGGCTGCATTGGAGTTCCGAGAGACTGCGCGCCACAGCGCACCTGGCTTTTGTTCGCTTAGAAGCGCGGAGCTCCGCTGGCAGTGCTCCAGATCAAGTTCACGCTCACTTATTCTTTGAAAGTGCGCGCAGAGCCAGCAAACCGCTGGTCACCTAGAAGGAGGCGCTGCGGGTTTGCAGGCGGGCGGGCACTTTTTCTTCCAGCACTGAGTTGGAAGCACCGCACGGCTGGAGATGCCAAGCGGTTGCTGCGGGATCAAGAAGCGCTCCGGGGCTGGGGGACAAGTCCAGGATCGGCCCCTGGACACTTCGTCCTCCGCCGTTGCCGCGGCGTGGCTCGCTCTGAGCTGGGCTCTGCCCTCTCCGCTCGGCTGTGCGCTCTGGCCTTGCGATAGCACCTGGCTCGGAGTCGCTATCCAGCGAGTGCAAGAATCGGGCAGCCCGGGCCGTCCCTTTATAGCCCCGAAAGAGCCCCTCCTCCACCTTGGCCTGCTTTCCATCCCTGCGACGCCGCCCCCTGAGCTCAATCGGTGCTCTACCACGCTCAGCGCCGCAGGCCCTGGAGGGGGAGGGGGCAGCCTCCGCGCTGGCCAGAAGCCACCGCTCGTCACTCTGGGGGCGTAGAACTCCGAAACTGCGCGGTGAACAGTGTTTGGTACTGCGCGGGCTGTTCTGGGGAGAGAGCTGACCCTTCTACTCGTCTCTCCCCCTATGGATTTCCCGAACCACCTTGACTTCCCGTCGCCCCTTGGGTTCCCGGTGGAGGGGGAGGGGGCAGCCTCCGCGCTGGCCAGAAGCCACCGCTCGTCACTCTGGGGGCGTAGAACTCCGAAACTGCGCGGTGAACAGTGTTTGGTACTGCGCGGGCTGTTCTGGGGAGAGAGCTGACCCTTCTACTCGTCTCTCCCCCTATGGATTTCCCGAACCACCTTGACTTCCCGTCGCCCCTTGGGTTCCCGGTGGGCTGTAATTTCCAAAACCCAGCCTGTGGGGGCGGGG
>NW_008331036.1:1303070-1316411 GCF_000622305.1 Nannospalax galili | reverse complement strand
GCCCCCAACCCCGTCCTCCAACGTGCTCCTTAGCTACAGCTTCCTCTCTTCACCCCAACTTTTCTTGGGGAATGTCGCTTGGTTCTCCCTTCTCCTAGAAAGAATTATTGAGTAGAGGGCGAGGGGGCCAGAGGACACGTCCCAGGTTACAAATTTTAAAAGTGCACGTGGAATAACCTTAACTGTGGTCTTTGTGGGGACCTGGGTTCTCCTTTCTAGAACAGGCGTCTGGAACTTCAGTTTCCTGAAAATTATGGAGGGACTTGCATTTGCTCATCTCTAGAGAAGTAACTACCGCCCAGTCCGAGTCCTTAAACAATTTAATAGCTGCTGCCTTAGGCCGCAGGCCAGGAGGGCAGATGCATCCAGGAGCCCCACTTTCCCTCCCTGGCTGATGGCCAGGGCTAGGAAATGTGCAGCGGGAAAGGAGGAAATTAGGTTCCTTCCCGCACCCCTCCCTCCTCTTCCTAGCAGGAAGGGGAAAGGCTGCATCCGAGTTACGAAAGCGACAAATGCTGAACCTTTCCAACCCAGGCCCTAAAGAAATAGCTGAGGGGCTCCTCCACCGAAAAATAGGGAGGGATTTAGTGACCCAGAGGAAGGAAGTGGTTCACAATGCTCTCACGGGCGGAAAGGCAGTGGGACAATGGTGAGAACACCGCGGAGGCCGCCAGCGAGCTCACCCTCGCGCGCTCCCTGCCCCTGCCCTTCCCAGTCTGCGTCGCCAGAGTCGGGCCCCATCCCCCACGCGCCCCTCAATTGGCTACCACTGATCCGGGTCCCTTTGCTCCTCCCCACATCTTCCTTATTTAGTGGGCCCTGGCCAGTCCCTAGGAGTCCTCCGGTGCTTCCCAGTATCGCTTCCAAACGTTTGTCAGGATACTTTCTAGCTTATTTCTTCCAGAGTTCTAGGATAGCCTACTTGAAAAACACAAACAAAAACTTTGCATCCCACTCCAAGGAAGACCAAATGAAAACAGAGTGTCAGAAACAAAACGCTCCAGTCTCCAAAAGGGTTAATAACACCCACCCCTCCCGCTTGCCCCATGGGAGGGGGCTGTCTCAAATGTAATTTTACTTTTCAGCAATCACACTTGGGTCAACCCAAGAGTTGGGTATATTTTAGCTGTTCCTTCCGGGGCAGGGTGGGGGGTGTCAAAGAGCAGCCAAGCTATACCATCAACCACAACTATAAGATCTCTGCATTACTGTTTTTTTTTCCTTCAGATATTTTTTCACTTTGTAACACTGATGTCGTGTAACATGCCATCTTTCCTGTAGTCTTGCCTTTGAATCTGTTCTTCACCCCTTTCCAGTTTCTTTTTCAATTTTAATATTGCATCCACAGACATATACTGGCCCATTTATTTCCATGGTGTCCAGCCAATTCTTCCTTCCTCATCAATAAACTAAAAGGATCACTTCACCTTGCATCAGAAGTGGAGTTAACATGCCTCCAGTCTTTGCTAGGCCCAGTTTGGTTGGCAGATATTTTTTTTCAAGTTTCCTTTTTAAAAAAATATTTTATTATTTTTATTTTATGTGTACAAGTGTATTGTCTGCATGTATGTGAGTGCACCAGTGTCATGCAATGCTGTGGAGGCCCTGAGCCACTCTCCAGCCTCATCAAGTTTCCATTTTTTATTACAGTTCTCTAGCATTCCAGTTTGCAAGCTTTCCTTTCCTTTCCTTTTGTTTTTTCTTGCTGGCTACTAGAAAGGTTTGACCCTTAGGAGGACATTTGAAAGCAGACAGTTGACACATATTGACTATGGACTCAGAAAAATATGATGGCAAAGTCACCATGGTGTTTATAAACTCCTACCTTGCTTAGAAGAAATCAGAAAAGAATATATATATATTGGATGATAAGCAGTCAGGCTGGTTTGGACTCAGATTGGCTCAGAGAGTTCAGATATTTAAGGTGGCCTGGAGGCTGAATGACACAGTAGATCAGCTAGGGGATGTGTGATATCCTTGAATCCAGGCAGAAAGGGAAATTCAGAAAACCACCAGAAAACTGTGTAGTTTTAAAACAAGTGTGTAATGTGTTCCAATTCCGTCAACTCTCTTACATAAACTATCTTTTAAAATACATCATTAATTCAAGTTTGGCTTTGAGCTCCCTTCTACATCCAGTGTATTCTTTATTTAAAAATATTTTATTTATTTTTATTTTGTGTATATGAGGGTTTCATCTGCATGTATGTAAGTGTACTACATGCTTGCAATGCCTGACGAGTGCAGAAGAGAGTGTTGGATCACCTGGAACTGGAGTTTCACATGGTTTGTACCTGCCATGTGGTTACTGAGAACTGAACTTGGGTCCTCTCTTAAACACTGATCTATCTGCCCAGCTCCTTCTCTAGTGTGTTCTTATTGGACGGAAGTTTAATTAGAGGAGTACATTTCTATCTCAAGTGGGTTACTTCAAATCCATTATATATATATGTATATATATTTCATGTTTCATGTTCTGTATCCATATAGAGAAATAAAGCTGGCAAAAAAAAAGAAAAAAGAAAAAGCAGTGCGTTACAGGCAAAAAGATTGCCAGGAACATGGCTTTTTTATTCCCCGGTTTCTCTCCAGGTTTCTGTTCTTTTGCATAATGACTCCAATCTGTTGTGCACCTGTAGTTCTGGGAAATGATTCTTTTTTAATCGATTCAGCAGAGACATGGATGTAGGAGCTGCCAGTTGCTAAAGTGAAAAACTCAACTTTAAAAATTTTAAGACAGCATTCATCAGGTGTTTGTGGGCATTTTGCATATAAAGATGTGACATACTTCTGTATTTACAAGCAAAATGTGAATTGAAAAAAAGTTTGAATGACGAAGCAAGAACCTCGGAGCCACATTTGCCATAGCATGAGCGGCAGCAATGAAACACGCAGACCTTGCAGTAAGTTTCATATTCTGACCTCTGTGAAATCCTTGCTGGTTGATGAACACGCACCTAGACATCCCCATGCTTTGCTAGTCCACGTTCCTTGTATTCCTGGCTTTCTCTCTGTAGAGTACATAAGGACTTGCAGAAACATCAGTCGTAATGTATTCTAATGTATAGATTTTCATCATTTCTCACAATTTTCAGAGATGATTTACTTCCCCTCCAAATATTTGACATAAAACATTTTCTCACAATGAAAAGTCTGACCTTTTAAACAAATTCTTGACTTTTCTGAACACAGCAAGCTCCTGAAAAAGAAAAGGCCTTGTGTATTTTAAAGTGAAGGCAGTAAATATGCAAGTGTTCGCTTCTATCTGCACTTTACATGTCTGTGTTTGTCTCACTGATTCATATGTTACAGAAATTCTCATGAAATCTTTATCAAAGAGGGTATTCAGAAAGTACCCTGAGATGAGGAAATATGGTAATCTGGTGGAGCTGTTAGGATTGTTTTAGTGTAAATATTGTCTAGAGCAACTGCTAATGAGCATATTTCATAACCATGGAAAGCTTTTGATTCATGTTTCATACCATACGCTTTGCTAATTAGGAATGGGAAAGCCATTTGGCATTAGTCTTGCTTTAGAGAACATATGTGCACAAGTCACCATTGGACAAATGGACTTGTTCATCCTCATTGAGAAATAAGAAAGAAGACATTTAATCTAAACAGGTTAAAATACCCTTAGAAATTAAATGTGTTGAATGCTGAGAAATTATCATAAACGCCATTTGAATATAAAATTTCTACACCCTCCATCAAACTCATGCATTTACAGATTGGAGGGATGTATAATCTCTGTTATCTACAGAAGTGAGCATCCAAATATTAATTAGTTTGCCCAGAATGTTATAGTGTGGAAATGGGAGGTGGCAAATAAGGAACCCTTGTCATAATTTTTAATTTGACGTCTCTTGTCCTTTTAATGTAGGTGTTCTGTAGGTAAGAATTCTGTCAGACTTGTAACTGATGTTCTTTACGATGATTAAATTTCTTTCGTTTATAAATAGGAATTTTGTAGTAGTAAAAAAAAAATCCACCTTAAAAGATTCCCAGCCTTCAGTTCTTCTTTCTCAGACCACAAGGTGGCGATAGGCTACAACAAATGTGCAACATTAGGATTTTTGTTTTTTTGTTTTGTCTTTCTGTTTTGTTTTTTCTTAATAGTTCAAGTTAGGAATTTGCAAAAGTTTAATGTCTTTTCAGTTACATGTAACAGATTTGTATCAGTTCTTCTACCTTTAAAATATTGCAATGTTAGCTGTAGTTACATAATTTTAAGTGTCTAGCTACTTCTTAAATCATATGGTTTTGCTAGTTTAATCCAAAAATCAATTATATTTCAAAGAAAAAAATTCTTTGGATACTTTTGTCATAGGTTAGAGCTCTACGCAATCAAATGAAAGAAGAAGAAAAAAAACCACAATGCAGTAAGACAGATTAAAACTCCATTTGTTCATTTACTATGTGCAGTTTGTTCAGTATACAGTGGTACTTGACACTCAGTACTCAGTTAACTAGCTTTCCTTGTTTACAAAAATTCCTTGGCAACGACAAGAACTTAAAGTGAAGGAAAAGAAAAGGAGGTGGGATAGGTGAGAAAAAGTTCTACCACCAGGCGGCAACAGAAGACAAAATTTTAAATAATTCTTAATGAGTGAGTCCTTCATAGGATTGATTATCCCAAACCTAAGTGACTTCTTAGTGTCATGCCATTCAAAGTTACATTCTGAAGCTGTTTTATTACTGAATGTAAATTGATATTAACACAGTGTCTTTAGTTGAATAGACACTGGATTTAAAGGAGACAGTTTTGGTCAGCAGGAGGCACATGAGACCATAGAATAAGAAAGTGTGACTATTTTGCTACACCTTTTTTTTTTTTTCCACCACCAAGCCTACAATTTATTGATTTGTTGACAGAGATCAGAGGCCCTCTAACCCCTATTTCTGATGTCTAATCAGAAGCTGAAAGTCAGTTGTCCAGATGTTCTGGTAGTGATTTTTGCCCTTGACACCTAATAGTGGTTGATGATCTGTCTGTCAGCTTCTTTGTCGCAGGAAGGATTTGTACCTTTACAGGGTTCCATGCTGCTCCTACATGACTTGTAACCAGTAGCTAAACTGTGATTGAATGTGGCCACTGGAAATGCACTATGGCTGATAGAACTGGCAGCCTCTCAAAGTCACTGATGTTTGGGTATCTTCAAAATCTAGCCCTAAGTTTCCCCATCTTTTCTACTGTGCTTGCCAAGCCCTCAGAGATGAATGATCTGTATGCTCACTACTAGAAACACTGCTCCCTAAAGCCGTCTTGTCCCAAATGGCATTCAGGTCACCCTATGAGCTGAGGAAAGAGAGTTGAACAGTGTCATGTCAAAGCACGGAAAGGTTCAAAATGTTCGGTCCCCACCACTTAACAAGACTGAGGTGGAAAGCGAGATAAATCTACATTTGAATTCTGGCATTCGGACTGCCCCCTCTTTACTTTGTGGCTTTAGGTAGGGAACCTTAGATTGTCCCTGAGCCTCAGACTCCTTGTGTGTAAAATGAAGACAGTAAGCCCTGAATTGAAACGTTGTAAGGATTAAAGATAACACTGGTATCCAACAATTAGTGACTGGGGCTGCTAATATGGAAGACTTTGAAAGTAGTGAAGAAAGAACCAAGAAAAGCAGGTAAGGTGGTCCCTGAGCCTGAGGTGAATGAATTTTGATCAGGTGTTTATCTTGGAACAATTAACATCAGAGAGTAGCTCATGATAAACTTGTTTTTTTGTTTTTGTTTGTTCATTTGTTTGTTTTTTGGTGTTGCATTTAATCGACACATAATAATTGTGCATACTTGCAGGTGCAGTGTGATGTTTCAGTAAATGCACTTTATTATACAATCATCAAATCAGGGTATTTAGCTTATTAATTTCACTTTATATATTTAGGCTGGGGAGAATAGAGAGAAGGGGATAGGGCAGATTGATCAGTATGTCCAAAGTTTTCTGGCTGGAGAGATGGGTCAGTGGGTAAGAGCACTGGCTGCCCTAGCATGAAGACCTGAGTTCAGATCTCAGCACTCATGTAAAAAGCTGAGCATAGTCACACACCTGTCACTCCAGCATTGTGGGAGGCAGAGACAGCAGAATCACTGCAGAATCACTAGGTTGCCAGCCTAGCTCCACATTCAGTGAGAGACTGTCTCAAGATAGTAAGGATAGAGACAGAGATGGAAAAGGACATCCAACATCCTCCCCTAGTCGCTGAGGGCATATAGGTACATGCAACCATCTACACAAATGCATATAACATACACACACAGACACACACACACACACATACACACACACACACACACACCACTCACACATGTATATGAATACACACAAAAAATAATTTTAAAAAGGGAACAATTAGGAGCAATTAGGTAGGAGAAATAGACTGCTATTTATTGCACAGTAGGGTGATCATGGTTAACAGTATTGATCACTTCAGAGTCAAGCCACCAGTTTTTTAAGTGAAAGAGGCTGTTTGGTCTTCTCTCTTCAGTAAGACTCATTGTTGGTTTAGACAACTCTGGTGGTCTGAATGAGAAAATTCCCCCATAGGCTCAAGTATTTGAACACTTGATCCCCAGTTAGTGCCACTGTTTGGAAAATGATGGAATCTTTAGAAAGAAGCTCTCACCGGGGCTGGGCATTGAGAGTTCTTAGCCTTGTTCCATTTCCAGTTTGCTTTCACTTTTTCATGTTTGCTCTTCAAGATGTGATGTCTTAGCTTCCTTTTGTCACCATGGATGCCACTTATTGCCATGTCCCCACACTACGATGGACTCTTATCCCTCTGAAGCAGCAAGCTGAAATAGAAATGGAGTCTTTCTTTCTGCCACCTCTTCCTCGATAGTTCCTGAGCCTTGGGTGGATAAAGTTTAATGGTGTCCGGTCCAAGGACAATTATTTAGCAGGCTCTTGACTGCTATACTTTGGCCATTTGTGACCTTTTGTGTTCCTGGCCCTCTACTGCATGAGGGAGCTTCATTATTGAGAACCGGAAGATTCATTAGTGTCCATTTCTTTATCCCTGTTCTATGATCCATGAGCGTTAGGTATAGAGGCTTTATTGTAGATTGTCCCTTAGGCGTGGGAAATTCATAGACAATGTCTGTGGGTGACCAGTTGTGGTATGTGGTAATCGTCTCTGACTGGTACAAACATGAGCTTCTTTGATGAGTGATGATTGGGATATTTGTGTGTAAATATAAGGATACATATTTTGCACATTGTAAGAAATCAAATTAGTCTAGCTATGTGACAGCTTTGGGGTTTTCTCTAAGCACTATGACCACTGCAGCCATGTATATTAGGTTATGTTTACAGTACCATGCTTAAACTTCCTCCCTTTCAGTGGGTGCTTAGTCAGACTAGGTAGCTGTTGATTGCCCCCAAGATAAAAGTGCCACTACTACACCAATGACGTATGCTGTGCTGGCCGTTGATGTGGTTATTTGTTCTTGAAGCTGGTGTTGGATTACCCATTGATGTTTTCCCTTGGCACCTTCATAGCGCTCTTCAAAGCTATGAGAGTTAACCATCAGGGGAAGTGGTTGCAGGTCAGTTGCAACTCTACTGCTCCAAATCCTGTGCCCAAGGTATGTTCTGTCTTCAGTAGTAGGGTCTTACCCTCAAGTTCTTGGAGGCCATCAAGAGCTGTGGCAATAGCTTGAGTAATTTTGGGAGTCTCTTGGACCACCCTGACCAATAACTCAAAGGAAGGTGTCTCCTCTCTGGCACTATTTCTTTTTATGTAGCTTTTAGCTATTCACATGGACTCATGTAGAGATAATGTATGTGTAATTTGTCAGTAGGTTGTTGGACTAATATGGTTCCCTCTGGTTTTTTAAGACTAACTAGGCATTATTTATCTCTCCTCTGTCTCTCTCACTGTCTAACCCTTCCACCATGGGTTCCCCATTTAAAGTGTCCCCATTTTCCCCATGTCTCCCTTGATAATACCTGTCTCCTTTAGTCCCACCTCTCTTGAGCTCCTCCTTTCACTTTGTCCCCAAACTTCCTTGTATAACCGTCCCTCCACCTACCCATTTAAATAACCCCATTTTTTTTTTTATCAATTTCTCCCTTAGTAATACCTGTTTCCTACTGTTCTCTCTCTCTTGGGTTCTTTCTTTCCCATTACCTCCCTGGTTGCTTTTCATTATTCTGGTTCCTGTCGTTATGTCTGGATACATTCTCACTTGTAAGGATTTGGTGCTAGGATCCACATATGAGGGAGAATGTAAGTCGTTTGGTTTTGTGTGTAAATGTACCACATTTTCATTATCCACTCGTCAGTTGATGGACACTTAGGTTGCTTCCATATCTTAGCTACTGCAAAAAGTGCAGCAATGAACATGGATGTACAAGTGTCTCTGAAATAGGTCGAGTCCTTTGGGTATATGCTGAGGAGTGGTATAACTGGGTCAAATTGTAGGTTTACTTTTACTTTTTTAAGGGTTGTCCACACTGCTTTCCATACGGCTTGCACAAGTCTGCAATCCCACCAGTATTGGATGAATGTTCCCCTTTTCCCACATCCTCTCCAACATTTGATATCATTTGTTCTCTTGATCTTAGCCAGTATCTCTGGGGTAAGATTCTTAAAGTGGTTTCTATTTGCATTTCCCTAATTACTGATGATATTGAACAGCTTTTAAGATGCTTCTTAGCCATCTTTATTTCTTCCTTTGAGAACTCTCTGTTCAGCTCTTCAGCCCATCTTTTAATTGGATTACTTGCTTTCTTGATTCTTTGTTTTTTGAGTTCTTTATATATTCTGGGTAAACCTTTGTCAGATGTGTCGCTGGTGAAGATTTTCTCCCACTCTGTGGGTTTTCTCTTCACTTTCTTGGTTGCTTCTTTTGATGTACAGAATCTTTTAGTTTAATGAAGTCCCATTTGTTGAATTTTTACCTTATTTTCTGAGCAATAGAATTCCAGTTTAGAAAATCCTTTCCTACACCTATATCTTGTAGGTTGTTGCCAATGTTTCTTTCTAACAGTTTCAGAATTTCAAGCTTCACATTGAGGTCTTTGATCCATTTGGAATTGACTTTTGTGCAAGGTGAAAGATAGGGGTTTAGTTTCATTCTTCTACAGGTGCAGATCCAGTTTTGCCAGCACCATGTGCTGAACATGCTGCCTTTCCTCCAGTCAATGTTCTTGGCCCCTTTGTCAAATATCAGGTAGCTGAAATGGTATGTACTCATATTTGGGTCTTCAATTTTGTTCCATTTATCTATGGGTCTGTTTTTGTGCCAGTACCATGTTGTTTTTATGACTATAGCTCTGTACTATAGTTTAAAATATGGTATAGTAATCCCACCAGCATTGCTCTTAGTGCTCAGGGTTGCTTGAGCTATCCTTGGTCTTTTGTGCTTTCATATGAATCTTAGGATTTTTTTTTCTAATTCTGTGAAGGCTGTCATGAGGATTTTGGTTGGCATTGCATTGAATCTATAAATGGCCTTTGGTAGGGTGGTCATTTTCAAAATATTAATCCTTCCAATCCATGAGCATGTGAGGTCCTTCCATCCTCTGGTGTCTTCCTCAACCTCTTTCTTTAAAGATTTAAAATTTTCATTGTAGAGGTCTTCAATGTCTTTGGTCAGGTTTATTCTAAGATACTTTTTTTTGAGGCTATTATTAAAGGGGGTGTTTCCATGTACTCTTTCTCTGATTGCTTGTTATTGGTATACAGAAAGGCTACAGACTTTTGTAGATTAATTTTGTAATGTTCCAGTTTACCAAAAGTGTTCATTATTTCTAAGAGTTTTCTGGTGGAATTTTCAGCATCTCTTAGATATAATATCATATCATCTGAAAAAAGGGATAATTTGATCTCTTCCAATTATTACTCCTTTAATTTCCTTCTTGTCTTATTTGTCTTGCAAGAGTTTCAAGCACTATGTTAAAAAGGAGTGGCAATAATGAACAACCTTGTCTGTTCCTGATTTTAATGGAATACTTCCAGTTTTTCTCCATTTAGAATGGTGTTGGCTGTGGGTTTGTTGTATATGGCTTTAATTATGTTGAGGTGTGTTCCCTCCAGTCCAATTCCATCTAGGACTTTGAACATAAATGCATGTTGAATTTTGTCAAAGACCTGCTCTGCATCTATTGAGATGATGATGTGGTTTTTGTCTTTGAGTCCATTTATATGATTAATGACGCTTGTTGACTTGCATATATTGAACCATCCTTGAATCTCTGGAATAAAGCCGACTTGATCATGGTGGATGATCTTTTTGATGTGTGTCTGTATGCAGTTTGCAAGTATTTGTTGAGAGTTTTCGCATCTATGTTCATTAAGGATATGGGTTTATAGTTTTCTTTTTTCATTGTATCTTTACCTGGTTTGGGATTAGAGTGATGCTGGCCTCATGGAAGGAATTTGGAAGTACTCCTTCTGTTCTATCTTTTTGAATAGATTAAGTAGTATTGGATATAGATGTTCTTTAAATGTCTGATAGAATTCTGCTTTAAATCCATCTGGGCCTGGGTTTTTTTTTAATCAGGTTGTTTTCTATTACTGTTTCAGTTTCCTTATGTGTTATGGGTCTGTTTAAGCTGTTGATCTCTTCTTGGTTTAGTTTTGGTGGTTCCCATGCCTTTAAATACCCATCCATTTCTTATAAGTTTTCAAATTTAGTAGCATATAGGTTTTTAAAGTATTCCCTTATAATGGTCTGAGTCTTTTTGTTGTCTGTTGTGATATTTGCCCTTTCATCTCTGACTTCTTTGATTTGGAGGTGCTCTTTCTTTCTTTCAGTTAATTGAGCTAAGGGTCTGTCAATCTTGTTTATCTTTTCAAAGAACCAAGTCTTGGATTCGTTGATTCTTTGTACTGTTTTCTTTGTTTCTATTTCATTAATTTCTGCTTTGATTTCTGTTATTTATTCTTGTCTGCTGGGTTTGGGTTTCATTTGTTGTTGCTTTTCAAGTGTCTTGAGTTGCAACATTAAGTCATTTATTTGTGTTCTTTCTGATTTTGAATGCATGCATTTAGAGCTATAAACTTCCCAGGATCCCAGAGGTTTTGCTCTATTGTATTGTCTTTTTCATTTAGTTCTAAGAATACTTTTATTTTTCTTAATTTCTCTTTTTACCCATTCATTATTCAAGGAAGTGTTGTTTAATCTCTGTGAGTTCATGGTATTTACTAGGGCTTCTTCCAGTGTTGATTTTAAGCTTTATTGCATTGTGGTCAGATAGAATGCGGGCAGGTATTTCAATTATTTTTTGTATTATATATAGAAACCGACCTAGATATTTTATATGAGTTATAGAGTGGAGCCCAAATGCCATTCTTAGATTTAAAAGAGAGATTTAGCACTGAGTGATGAGAAATATGCAGTAAAGTGTTCCATCTTTGCAGTAGAAGACATGCTTCTATTTAGAAGAATGTGACACTTGCTCACAATCACTGAACAGCTGGTGCATAAGCCAACTCAAGGCAGCTGCATAAGCTATATATACTTTACACTGGAAATCAAAGGAAGCAAGTGAAACCAAAAGGAAAATTGCAAGAAATAGTCACACGCACACACACAATACAGAGGTTCTGTTCTGAGCACCTGTGCAACGGGAGAGAGAACACGTTCAGAAACCATGCAACTTAGAAAGGAAAAAGATAAGGCTAGAACTTTTTAAAAAATGAAAATTTGAGACACCACAGGCAACAAAACAAAATTCCACATATGCTTTTCAGAGAAAAGGACTCTAACCAATGAGCCTCTTACCCATCTGTCATATCTGAGTAACTGCATCTAAGAACATGTCTTTTGAGAAAAAACCGAGAGCATTGGGCTCCTAGCTCAATCTCAGATGACACAATGTGAAGCAAATATTACACGAGGTTTAAAAACAAATGGTAAAATTTAAATGCTAGAACATTAGTATCACAAGAACCAAAAGACAGCAAGCAATTAAATTTAAGTAATTAACCATAAATTAAATCACAGATGTCTATTCACCCACCTTATTTTCCATGAGGCATAGTGAAACAGAATGAGATAATAATATGTTTCTTCAGTTGCTTCTTCCCTAATGTATTAATTCCTAAACATTTTAAACTTGACTCAGTTAAAATAAGTTCACTAATCTTGATATTTTATGAGTGTAAGTCACTGAAAGTGACTGCTATCAGCTTCAAGACATTGCAAAATAAAATCTGTGCTAAGAAACTGGAGGAAGAGAAACCTTTGTCACCAAGTAGAATATAACCTTTTGTAGATTGTATCGTGTTTTCTTCCTTGGCTTTTCAATCTTGCTGCCTCTCCCTCCCCCCTCCCTAATTGTTTTGTTAATAGAATTGCTCTGCCTCAACGGATTTATCCCTGCCAACTTCCCCCTTTTCCCCACATCCTGTTAACATCCTTCTATCATTCTTCCTTTCTTTGATATCCATTTCCTTTCTTTTTCATTTGTAAATTTTATTAAATACCTACTTTGGGACTAATGATGTACTAATTCAAAACAACATAAACTTTGCACCCAAAGACTTCCTAGTTTTGTGGCATTACTACTAAAAACTACTACTTAAAAACTAAATTTAGTTTTTAAGAGTGAACCCAATTTGGATGTAACTCATCCCACTAGAGGTCTCTTAGAACTGTCTGCTTCCTGGAACTGTGCTGATAGAACTGTTTTGCTGGAATGCTCACTGTCCCTGAAACTATCTCCTGAAGAGACTGGCCCAAACCACAGTTTTATTCAAAATTGTTTCTCCAGCTTCAACTGGGAAAATACAAACTTGGCTCCACCCTAATATTTCTAGTCTTTTCATCCCTAGTGCTAGAACATCTCTCACTGAAAGTCACTTGTCCTTCCATTCTCCACTGTGTCCAATGGAGGTAGGGTGCTGCCATTCAGCACTTTGATCATGCATTTATGTATTCATTAGTTTTTTGAGTGGAGTGCCAAATTGAGGTTGCCTAGGAAATGAGATCAAGTGCCAAGGTTAGAAGACATATTAGCACATGGTTTTTCTAGGGTTAGTTAAAAGTCATTAGCACAGATTACATTCATTAATAAAAGTCATTCCCACAACTCTTATAAAGGAGTATTCACATAACTGTTCTTTGTGTTAGTACTACTAGAGAACAGAAGCAGGAAATAGACTACATAGAAATATTGGGACAAAACTGGAGCTATTAACATTGTCCAAGCCCATGGGTGGGTGGAGGAGTAGAAGATTTTCACAAAGGTGGGGTGGTTGTATTATTGGGTTTTATTCGATTTATTGTTTTGAGATTTCATAAATACCTGCCATAGCATCCACATCCCTGTTGCTGCAGATATTAAGGTCTCATGCTTCTGGTTGAAGACTGTTATGCAATGGAGAA
>NW_008331036.1:1292544-1302990 GCF_000622305.1 Nannospalax galili | reverse complement strand
ATATATATACACTGTAGTTTTCACCACAGAGACTGCAGAATGTAGCTCTCTATCCTCAGTGTTCTGTGTTCAATCTCTGACCATTGAAACTTTAAAAAGATAGATAAATGTTTGAGGAAATACACTTAATCTGAATTAAGCATGCATTGAAATATCACCTTACTCTTTAATATGTGTAATTTCATTTTTTATACATCTGTTGAAAATAAATTTATCAATAAATTTGAAGGGGATCAAAGCATGTTGGAAAGACAAACTATTTAATATGAAAATTCACCTTCACATTGTTTCTTTGAGTAATGCCTAAAATCCAAGTTTGAGGTTCACAACAGTCTCAAACTCCAGGTCCAAGGGATCCATCTCCCTCTTCTGGCCTCTGTGGGCACTGTCCCCACATGGCACACATGCATATATATAGGCACTCACACATTCACATAAAATAAAAATAATCTTTGATACAAAATGATCTTCTTTGATGAGGGGTGACTGAGATATTGTCTGTAAATATAAGGATACATATTTTGCACATAGTAAGAAATCACGTTAGTCTAGCCATGTGAGTCTTGGGGTTTTCTCTAAGATATATGGCCACTCCAGTCTTGTGTATTAGGTTATGTTTATATTACCACACTTGAGCTTCCTCCCTTTGAGAAGACATTTAGTCAAATCAGATAGCTGTTGATTGCCCCCAAGATATGGACATTGTCTATGAATTGCCCAGGCCTAAGTGACACATCTACAATGCAACCTCTACACCTAAGACTCATGGAACATAGAACAAGGATAATGAAGAGGACACTAATGAATCTCTCAGTTCTCAATAATGAAGCTCCCTCATGCAGTGGAGAGCCAGGAACACAAAAAGTCACAAATAGCCAAGGTGTGAAGATCAAGTGTCTACTGAATGCTGATCCTTGGACAGGATCCCTTTATTAAAATTCACCCACCTAAGGCTCAGGGAATATCATGGAAGAGGGGGCAGAAAGATTGAAAGAGCCAGGGAAGAGGTGCAGGATCATATGGAAACAGAGTTCTACATGCTTCTGGGAACCTGCTCATATGATTCTATGGCAAAGGTGTCAGCATACACAAATCCCATGCAAACTCAGGGAGAAAATAACCCAGCATAGAACTGGGAAAATAAACAGCAGACCTCAATCTTATCTAAAGGAATGTTAGCAACTGATTGCTGCTAGATGAAGAAGAGCTGATCTTCCTAAAGCAAGGGACTCTAGATAGGCAGAGTAGACTCAGTGGATGGACTTGCACTGGGGAATGGCTGGGGACATTGACAACCTGGTGGGCCTTAACAGGGATGAAGGAGTATATGGACTCCAGTTGGGAGGGGGGTTATGGAAGGGTGGCAGTGGGGTCAGGGGTATAGGGATGATTAAGATTGAGATGTTCTGTATGAAATTCACACAAAATTCAATAAAAAAGAAAACATTAAAAATAAAACGTATCTTTTAATAGATCAGGCAAAAGTAATTTCTGAATTGCTTTCTGAAAAGAAGTGTCATGTGTAAGAACCAATATGGTTATTGATATCGTGAACTGTTTGAGCAAGTGGAGCACATAATGCAAATTATGACCTTGGGATTGAAATACCACCAGTACTGGTAATGAAATATAGTTAATAAATCTCAATCATTTTATAGGATAAAGTGTAATTGCTTAGAATAGTTTTATTATTTATACTGTTTCTATCATCTATCTATCTGTCTATCTGTTTATCATCTATCCTATTTAACTAGATATAGCTTTACTCAAAAATTTGTTGGAGATCTCTGGGAGAGGACATGTTTAAATGTACACAATTTAAAGCATATTTAATTAGTGTTCTAGAATATATTATTAGTTGTAAAAGCATGTGTACATGTGATGGAAGAGGGCATATGAGTACAGGTGCCCATGGAGGCCAGAGGTGTCAGACCCATCTGGAACTAGAGTTATAGGCAGGTGTAAGATACCTGGTCTGAGTACTGGAAATTGAACTCAGATCCTCTGGAAGAGCAGTGTGTGCTCTTAACCACTGAGCCATTTCACTCGCCCTAGAATTTAATTTATAGTTATGGTAATTTTTATGATGTCTCATTCAGTCAAAAAATGTTTGGAATGCATTATGTTTTGTTTTAAAATTGCAAAAAATATGTGTAGATATTTGTCTGCTATTATATGTATATGTAAATATATATCAACAAAGCCAGACAGTTGTTCATTGATAAAATAATAGATTTTCAGTATCATGAAAATTTTAAAATTTTTATTAAATTTCATACAATATATTTTGACCATATTTGGGCCCATTCCCCTATCTGAACCCCATCTTAATGCCCCCTCTCAATTTCATGTACTCTGCTATATATATTAAAACCTACAGAGTTATATTTGTACCCCAAATGCCCTTCAGTGTGGGCACATCCACTGGAGTCTGGTTGACCTACCTGGTGTTGTGTCATATCCTTAATGAAAACTGACTCTCTTCTCCCAGCAGTTCGCAGTGTCAGTAGTTCTTCAGTTCACGTCCCCACTTCTGTGTTGGGATTTTTGTCTGGCTTGAGCTTACATGGAACTTGTCCATGCTGTCACCATTGCTGAGAGTTCAAATGAGTTAACTTCCCAGACATCTGGAAAACTCTGTTTCCTTGTGGTCATCCACCCCCCCACCCCCCACCCCGGGCTCTTACAGTCTTTCTATCACCTCTTCTGCAATAATCCCTAAGTCTTAGGTGACAGAAGTTTAGTGTAGGTGTCCTACTCAAAGATAATCACTAGGTAGTCTTTTATATTCTGAATTTTGGTCATTGTGGCTTTTTGGGTTAATTACCTTCTGCTGTATGAGGAAGCTTCACTGGTGAGGATGGAGAGATACATTAATATTCTTCTTACCCCTATTTCATAATGTTCCCTGAGCCTTAAGCGAGAGACTGCATTGTAGATGTGTTACATAGTACTAGGCATCTCATGGACACTTAATCTCTGCAGTTGACCAGCGGTGGTGGAACTTTGTAATAGTTTCTGTCTGTTGTAGAAGGAGGCTTATTTTGATGAGTGGTGAGAGGTAGACTTGTCTGTAAATTTAAAATACAAATTAAGAATATAGAAAGAAATTACATTGGTCTACGGATGAGCCAAAAGTAGGTGTTTCTCTAGGGCTGATGCAGTCTCCAGTCATGTGTATTTGGCTATGTTTACAGTATCACACATGAGTTCCCTCTCATTGAGTTAGTCTCAAGTCCAATTAGACAGCTGTTGATTGCCCCCAAGATAAAAGTGTCATTACTACACCAGTAGAGATTATGTGCTAGGACTTTCATTGTTGTAGTTCGTAGACTTTACAGCTGGATGGGACCATTGATGGTTTTTCTCCCTTGGTAGATTGCAAAGACTCTTCTTACACTATGAGAGCTAGTCTTCAGGGAGGAGGCTTACAGGTCAGTTCCAGCCTGATTTCATCAAGTACTATGTTCAAAGTGTACCATGTTTTCACCAATAGGGTCTGACTTTCAAGTTCTTGGAGACAACCAAGGGTCGTGGCACTAGCCTGTGTTATTTTGGGCCATGTTTTCACCAATAGGGTCTGACTTTCAAGTTCTTGGAGACAACCAAGGATAGTCTCTTGGACTATCCTGACCAACAATTTTAGGGGAGGTATCCCCTGCCTGGCAATATGTTTTTAATTTCCTTCTGACTTTTTCACCACCACATAAGCATTATGTATTTCTCCTTTCTTGTGCCTTGTATAACCCTCTCCATTCCCTCCCCAGTTAATATATCCATTTTCCCCTTAATAACATCTGTTTCCTGCTCCAACCCTCTTGTGAGCTGCTATCCCCTCCCTTTCCCTCCTTGGTATTTTCCAAATTTACCTGCAAACTTCACAGCCACCAAGTAGAATCCATTGTGTAAAACTACATTATCCATTCATTGGTTGAGAGACATTTAAGCTATTCCTGTTTCCTAACTACTGTGAAAAGAGCAACAACAACCATGACTGAGCAGGTTTCTCTGTAGTAGGATATTGAGACCTCTGGGTATACGTCAAGGAGTGTCATAGCTGGATCATATGGTAACTTTATTATTTAGTTTTTCAAGAGTTCGCCACACTGATTTCCACAGTGATTGTACTACTTTGCAATCTCACTAGCAGTGAATGAGAGTTCCCGTTTCCCCACATTCTTGCCAGCATTTGAAATAATTTGTTCTCTTAATCTTAGTCATTCTGACTATGGTAAGATGAAAATTCATTTTAATTCACATTTTTCTAACAATAAGGATATCGAACACTTTTTATGACATTTCTTAACCATTTTGATTAAAAATGTTTACAGATATATGCCCAAGAGTGATATAGGTTTGTCCTAGGGCAGTTCTATTTCTAGTTCTTTGAGAAACCTTTAAGATAATTTCCAAATTGGCTACGCTAGTTTGCTTTTACACCAATACTGTATAAGGGTTTCTCTTTCCCAACATCCTCTCCAGCACTTGTTATCATTTGATTATTTGATAACAACCATTCTGACTGGGATGGGATGAAATCTCTAAGTAGTTTTAATTTGCATTATTCTGCTGCTTATGGATGTTGAATCCTTTTCATGTGTTTATTAACCAGATATATGGCTTCTTTTTAGAACTCAATGTTCATTTTCATAGCCCATTTTTGACTGGCTTATCTATTTTTTTGATGTTTATTTTGAATTCTTTGCTTATTCTAGACATTAATCTCTAATGTATATCTGGCAAAGATTTGTCTCTCATTCTTTAGACTATCTTTTCATTTAACTGACATTTTTCTTTTTAATACAGAAATGTCTTAATTTCAAGAAATCCCATTTGTTAGTTTTTGGAAAGCTAGTGTTCTTAAAGGTCAAGGAATCATCAGTAAGAAACAAATTGAAAACGTGAACCTTTCTTTCAGCACTTTCTGGATGAATAAGGTTTGTTTACAGGAGCTGTAGAGAAACAGTTTCCAGCATAAATCCCTTCTTGCACAGATATGGAGTTTATCCTTTGTTCTTTATTTACAAACAGTCCCGATACAGTTATAATTATAGAAATTACATTCAAGGGGCTGGAGAGATGGCTCAGCGGCTAAGAACACTGGCTGTAGAGTGGTCTGCGTCCCGATTCCTTATTGGCAATTTGGGAAACCCTTTCAGAGGATGGCGTGGTACGAACAGGGGATAGGAATTGGCTATGCAGTTAGGGTAAAAAGACCCCAAAGAAATGTAGGCAGTTTCTTGGCTAAAAGTCAAAATGTTCTTGAGCCTGTTACTGTTCCAAAGTCCCAAAATGGTAGAAGTATTTGGGAGCTTGTAACTAATCCTTAAAAAAATTTAGGGTTACCTCTTCAGAGGGGGGAATGTTAGAGTTTGTAAAAGTAAAAAAAAATAAACACTGGCTGTTCTTGCAGAAGACCCAGGTTCAAATCCCAGTACCCACATGTCAGCTAAGAACTGTCTGTAACTCCAGTTCCAGGGGATCCTATGGCCTCTTCTGTCCTCCAGGTGCATTGCATGACACAGGTGCACTTACCTACTTGCAGGCAATACACACATACACATAAAATGAAAATGATTGTAGGAGGAAGTGTGGCCTGAACAACCTGCCCATGCACTCTGCAAACACGCAAAAAACATCCAGCTGAGGCAAACCTGTGTTCTGCCAAAAGACATAGAGACAGCTGATGTGAAAATGGCCTCATACAGAGAGCCAATGAGGAACAGATACGACCTATCAATGGACCAATGGGACACCAGGAGGCGGGATAGAAGGGAGCACCATATCCGCAATAAACGAGTCTGCAGCTTCTCGCACTGCCTGCTTCTCACCTGACTCCAGGAGCCTGCGTTGTGACTCTGTGTCGACTCTACCCCCGCCCGGAGGGCCCCAGGACACCCGCAACAAATGATAAAGAAAATATTTTTTTAAAAAAGAAATTGCATTCAAGATAGGGAAAATAATTCTCTAATTAGCGTATATTATTGAAGAGTTTAGATTAGGCCTGGGGTAAGAAACCACTGAGATGGGCAATGAGGTTCTCTTGGTTTAAAGAGAAATGAACAGGACTTCCTGGGCTTGGGAAAGACCAGAGATATGCATCTAGGACACTCCAAATGTTTATTTCCTTTTATGATGCTGCTACTGAATTCAGAATGACTAAGAAGAGTTTAGATAGCATTGACTTTCTAGATGGAAGTTTGCACTAAATGCATGACAGTTCTTTCCAGACAATTAAGTAAGAGAAGATGTGATTAGAGGATAAACTCTGTCCTGGGCAATTTCCATTCCTGCTGGAACCGATGTATTAAGTCTTTGCTCTATCTTCATTACAGAGGTAACAGTCAAGACTTTGCCATATAGCTTTGACTGGCCTGGAATTAACAACCCTCCCATGTTACCTTCCTAAGGATTAGGATCCCAAGTATGTGCCACCATGACAGGCTCTATTTTCTTTTAAAGATAGTACCTGGCATACAAAAAAAAGCATAGTATCTGTGAAGAAACAAGAAATGTTTCTTTTTGAACATTTATTTATTGTTTATTTTTATTTTATGTGTATGAGTGTTTTGCCTGCATGTATGTAAGTGCACCAGATACATACAATATGCATAGAGGCCAGAAGAGAGCATCAGATTACCTATAACTGGAGTTATAGATGGTTATTAGCTGTCATGTAGGTGTTGGGAACTGAATCTGGATCCTCTGCAAGAGCAGTAAGTGATCTAAACCATTGAGATTTTCTCCAGCCCAAGAAATGTTTCTTAACAAAGACAAAAACAGGAAAGAACAGAATACAATTCACAGATGGTCTACATATTGAGATTATTAGACAAAGATATCAAGAACATTGTTGTGAAACTTATGTTCAAGAAAACAAACATTAAAAGAGAAACACAGAATCAAAATACACAAGTAGATATTGTAGAATTGAAAATCCATATTCACTGAGATTTGAAATGTGTTTAGTTTATCAAAAGCCTAGGCACAGAAGACTAGAGGATTAGAGAATGACAATTCAGGGCTATTTAATGCCAAGAAATTAACATAAAGATGTTAAAACAGCAAAGATATTCAATAAAGTTATTTAAGAGAGAAAGATAAAGTTACTTTAGGGATTAAATCTAGTATAATTTGACATCAGTATAAAAATGAAGTCCATATGAAGGTCACGAATGGGGTTCCCGAGAAGCTCAGTAGTAGAAATTTTAATGCTTGGGGGTGGGCAGTATAGGAGTGGCCCTCATGTTGCACATTATTTCCAGAAAAAGATGATGAAGAAGAAAGGAGGAGTGTGTGTGGGAGGAGCAGAAAAGACAAGGAAAAGAATAAAACAGGATACAGTAAAAGGAGTACAAGAGACACAGTAAAATTGTACATGTTTGATTCAAGTTCAGAAGCAGAGGTGTGAACAGATGAGAAGTAACATTGGAAAAGAACATGACTTATAGTTTTATAGTGTCTGATGTAAGTTAGTAACCCAGATAGTCATGAAAATTAAAAGAAATAAAGCAATATGAGTGCAAGAAAACAGCACCTACCATGATGCTATAGAGAGAAAACCTCAAAAGCCAGAGACTTAAAGAAGCATTGCTTCTAAGACTCATACATTTCTTATGACTGCAGATGGGACTAAAAACTGAGAGCAGGATGGGACTGATTAAAAAAGGAGACAAATAACCAGATGAGTGGCTGAACTGTGCCATTGTATCGACAATCCTAGGTAAAGATAAAAGTGTTTATATGACTATACCAATAATAATCATTGATAATAATAATAACCTATGTGTCTTCTTATGAAACACATTTTAGTTAAGAATAATAAAGTATGAACAATTGAAAATAAAAATAAAAAATATATACAAGAAAATCTGTGATTAATGTATGTGTTGTGAATATATTAGTCACATATCTTGGCAAAACTTTAAATGATACAATTGCTGCACCAGGATTTAAATGTAATCTGGTAAAATTTATCAACTTTGCCTTTTTCCTCTTAGTATTTTATGGATATTGTTTGTTAATGTTTGTTTATTAAATTCCACCCTGTTTTTTTTTCTAGATGTTTATAACTGTAATTTTTTTTCTATTTAGAGCCATTAGCCATGCAAAACTCTGGGTATATATGTACGTAATACACATGACTTGTCCTAAAGAAGTAATTATAATATGCATGTGTGGTGGTTTGAATGAAAATGTCCCCCATAGGCTCCAAGTATTTGGACATTTTTGTCCCCAGTTGGTGGTGCTGTTTTGGGAGGGCTTAGAAGGTGTGACTATCCTGGAAGAAACACATCACAGGGAGCGGGTTTAGAGAGTTCTTAAGCCTTGGGGGATCTCAAGTTCCTCTCTTGCTTCCTGTGCCTACTTGAAGATGTGAGAGCTTAGCTTCTTCCTCCAGCCACCTCTGTGGCCATGCCTCCCTGTCACGATGGACTCTTGCCCCTTGGAACTGTAAACTCAATTAAACTCTTCCTTCTATAAGTTGCTTTGGCCAGTGTTTCTATCATAGCAACAGAAAAGTGACTAATATAGCATGTATATATGTGTGCCTGAAATTAGAGTACATATATTCACCTTCACTTTCCATATGTTTACTGGGTCTGAAAACAGGAACAATCTACTATCAGGTAAGCATATTTAAAGCAGCTAGCATGTGAATTTTGTTATGCTGTGATTTGAAGCCAAAGCCTTGTGCATGGGAATAGACATTCTATGATTAAGTTATACCCACAGGTTTCTAGATATTAAGAAAATTTTTTTAGAACTAGCCTAGAACTCACTATGTATATGAGGCTGGCCTCAATCTCAACCTCAGAGAGACCCACCTGCCTCTGCCTCCCAAGTGCTGAGACTAAAAGCCATGTGCCAGCAGATCCTATTCCAGGTATTGATTTTTACATAAAATTCTCTCATAAGTAAAACCAGGACTCTTAGTACAACAGTTGATTAAACAGGGAAAAAATAGGGTTCAGTGCCTATGGTACCAGAAAATATAGCAGTTTACAACCGGATTGATACATAATCGTGAAGAGCATACATATGAGTATATGGTGGACTATTTCTGTATCATCATTTCACTTCTGTGAAGTGTAGAAATATCCAGAAGTAGACACTGTTGAAGAACGCAAACACCCGTGTTGATAATGTAAGAATGGAGGACACAGAATTGAGAACACTGCTTTCCTTCTTGCTGTTGATCAGCAGCCTCACAGCCCCCACCCTGAGGCTGTTTTCCTTCCTTATCTCACATGTATCTCTTCCTTGTTCCAATTACTTCCAGATGGTTTGATTCAGTAAGTCTAGTGATTCTATCCTCTGGGTAGCAGCCAAAGTTAAAATTGAAGATTGATTTTAGCTTTCTTTCTTGAGGGTAAATGATTCCATTTCTCAAAGATTGTGTTCTTTAACCATTTAACTGTATTTACAATTAGGGGGGTGGGGTGGGATTCCTCTGAGTTTTCCTTACTCTTTAGCTTGAAATCTCATTAAAATGTGGCAGCATTGACTGCTCCTGAGTGTAATGAGCGGATGGTTCTTTCTTTCTACGTGCTGAGTTCTCTGAGGCATCAGTTAGCAAAGCCGGATTTACTGGCTCCAAATTTAATTTCTGGAAAAGTCTTTAATGATTCAGTTCTCTAAAGAACAGTTCTTTAGAAATGCCTGAGCCTTGAGTGGATGATTTGTAATAATTGAAACATGTCTTTCTTAATACAAATAGAACTGTAAAATTATATGGAGATATAAATTTACTCTTACTACATTTTCACTTAATGATAAAAATATACTATATATAAAATACAAAAGCTAAATGTAAATAAATTCTCAGAGCAAAATGAAAGTAGTAATGTCAGATAATACTAAAACCATCAGAAATATTTACTATTTTTCTGAGTTTAATAAAATATATTAGAAATAAAGATATTAGGTTTCAACTAGTACATATATTTTAATCCTAGGGAAAGGAGAGGGTGGGGGAAGGGTTAGCCAACATCAAGGATGTATGAAAACCCCCTAAGGAATCCTGTTGCTTTGTTAAGTTTATAAAAATATTTTTAAAGACTTTGAAGGAACCACTGTGTATGAGAGGACAATGCTGTCCCCAGAAGCTGGAGGTTCTTAAATGAAAATCTCATTGCCAGGCCTGGGGCACCATCCTATAAAGTTGTTGGTTAGGGAGGCCCCAAAGGCCCCCTAATAACACAGGGTATTGCCATTACTCTTGGTTGCCCACCAGAACTAGATGTAAGACACTATTGCTTAAGACAATGAACATTGAGAAATCAAACTGGAACTGTACTGGAAGCTTACTCCTTTCTGGCTAGCATACAGAGGGCCAGAAGGCACTATGCAAGCTGTTGGGGAAGAAAACTCATCAATGATCTCACCCAACTGTGGACTATGGACACTAAAGTACTGAACTTCCAGGCAAGATGTACCCATGTG
>NW_008331036.1:1262544-1287544 GCF_000622305.1 Nannospalax galili | reverse complement strand
TACTCTTAGACTTCCAGCCTCCAAAACAATGAGCAAAAAATTTTTCTGTCACATCTGTGGTATTCTATTACAGCAGCAGAAAACAGACCAAGACTAAAAATATTTGAGATTACCTGTGTGTGTGTATGTGTGTGTGTGTGTGTGTGTGTTGCCACTTAAGGGGGTTGCATATGTATGTGCAGGTGAACATGCATGCATGTGTGTATGTGTGTTCACTGAGATCAGAGATCCTACTCTGGTGTTGGTTCCTCAGTCACTGTCCACATTGTTCTTTTAAGGCCTGCAGCGTAACTAAACCAAACTGCAGCAATCCTCTGGCCTCAGCCTCACAAGAAATGGGATTAGAAGTGTGAATCTTCACACCTGACTTTTTAATGTGGGTTCTGGTTATTAAACTCAGGTCCACATGCTTGTGTGACAAACACTTTACTGACTAAGGCACCCTTTCAGGCTTCTTTTGAGAGTGAAATAAATTATTCCCCACTTACCCACTCAACTTATCAATGAAGATATAGTTAATAAGTCGACACATGGAAAACACAACCTATGTCACCCTTCATACTGTTCCAACTGGAATTAAAGAGGTAGTTTCCATCTAGGAGCATGGGGGTTCTGTACACTGAATGCCTTCTTCTGCTGCCTTATTCGCCTTTTCACACACTTGACTGGGCAGCCTCTACCTGAAAAACAAATTTGCCTACAAATAACTGAAGTAGTATGAGGAGTCACTGTTTCTAAAAAGAAACAAAAGGAAATTGCTGGCTTCATTTGCCCAGGTGTTTCAGCCTTACCATTTAGATGAGCCCTCCCCATGACTTGTGAGGTGTGGGAATGGCAGAGGTGGCAAAATCCAGAGGTCCAATAACAGTGGAATCCACTCCAAATCAAAAGAATCACAGGGAAGAGCCTATGTTCTATAGCAAGATAATTATCTCTTCTTTTAATTATGATTTTATGACATTCATATTACCACTCAGTATTAATCTGAAATACGTAACTCCTATCTGAACTTTTAGCTTGATTCATTTCATCATAAGCAAGTGTTAAATGAGTATAGAGACTAGGGAAGCATAGCTCAGTTGACAAAGCACACACACAGATATACATGCACAGAGAGAGAGAGAGAGAGAGAGAGAGAGAGAGAGTCTTATCTTCACTTAACTAGCCATCTTGTTCACTGTTTATTTTTTCAGAGGTGCTGTCGTTCTGACATAATCCTCAACTATTGATTTGGTTCTTTGATAACCCTCTCCTTCTCCTCCCCTTCTTAAATCAATGAGGATGGCAATAAAATACCTATTACATGATGCTTTTTTCTGATACTGGCTACTTAAGCAAACTATAATCTTAAAAGAGTGTTTCCTCTGCATGTATGTATGTGTACCATGTGCATATCTGGTTTCAAAGGAGACCAGAAGAGGGCACCAGATCTTTTGGAACTGGAGTTACAGACAGCTGTGAACCAGCAGGTGGACACTACCAAACCTGGGTCCTCTGTAAGAGCAGTGAGTGCTCTTAACTACTGAGCCATACCTCCAGCCCTACTCCACCCTTTCTCTGGAGACAGAGTCTCATGTAGTCCATGCTAGCCTCAAACTTGTGTCTGAGTATGACCTTGAATTTCTGATCTTTCTGACAGGTGTACACCACTATGTCCAGTTTATGTTGAGTTGGGGATGAACCCAGGCTTCCTGCATGCTAGGCTATGAACTCTGCTACTGAGCTCCATCTGCAGCTTTGAACTGTCATCTGGGTGTTGTCTCCAGATGTTATCTGTCATCTGGATGTTGATAAGACCAATTTGTAACTTACCTGATGTTTACTGATTCCCTGCTGTCAATCACCCATCTTCCATCAAGATATGGCATGAATTCTCAGATTGTTTTCTCCCTCTAGATTCATCATATTTATAATTAAAAAAAGAACCCCATCTTGCAAAAATGACAACTTAAACCCCTTGTTTCTCCATTTTCCCACAGCTTGGCTCTGAGTCTCCTGTCCACCATGCTTTTACAGATTCCTCAATTTATCACACATCCCACTGGTCTTCTAAAAGTTTGTCCTGTTCTTACTTTTTTGAGAACTGTACAATTCTACTGCTAAATACTTTCACTTAATGTAACAACAGAGCCTCCAGGGAAGCATGTAAACTAACTTGACTCTTCATATGCAAATGCTGTGAATAACTGTATGTGTAAAGATAGGCTAATTTATGCTTCATTCACAAACAATCCTCGAATTTCAATGACTTAACAAAGTCTTAACAGTTCTATCATTGTTCAAGAACCCTAGTTCCAGCTCTGCTGGGAGACTCAAATTAGTTTCTTAAATGTAAGCCCCTGTAAAAACAAAACAAACAACGGAACAGTATAGATTTCCAATATAAATGGTATAGAGTGGACATTCTTATTCTAGAAGGGAGGAGTATAGGAATATGAACATAGCAAGAAAAGATCAGCTCAATGCAAGACTGCAACTCTTCAGGCAAACACCACACCCTGTAGATCAATGTCTGAATCTGGGCCTTGTGATGGCATCATCTAGGTACCATTGGGCTGAGTAGTCCTCCACTTCTAGCTCTGCCTCAGTTGTAGCTTCTCCATTAGCTCCAATCAATGCCTGAAGTTTTTCTCAGAAAGTCCCACATTTCTAGCATCTGTGATACCTTGGGGTCTCCAGTAAAAAGTCACTTCCCAAGCTTTAAATTCATCTCATTCAGGAGTTCCATGCAGAGGATCTGATCCTGCTACATCTTGCCTGGCCACAGTGGCTTTCTGGAACCTTGGTGCAAGCTTTCATGACTCACTCATTCTTGCAAACTTTCATGCTTGAAAAACCAATACCTTGAAGATAATGCCAAGATCTGCAGCCAGTTTGAGATATATCCCCCTTGGACCATAGCTGCAGTCAACATTGAGGGTGCATTTGTGGCTGAACCTTGGAAAATACTCTTCTAGACAGTCATTTTCCATAAGGTATCCTGACAGCTTTATCTTATTGGACACTCCTTTCAAATGTACGTTACATTCTAGAGTTCATAGTGTGTGGAGTCTAGTGTCGAGGAACCTTTCCTCTTGTCTTAGTATAAAATTTGAGGTTTTGCCTTACTGGCTCTAATTTCTTTGACAATTACAACCATTTTGTCTGTGCCCACTCTGCTCTCAACAGTAACCATATTCTTTGGTCAAATCACACATTTTCATTTTTCTACTCTACTTACTTCTCTATCTCACTGTAAGTCTGGGTAAATGCAATACAAAATAACCATACTGTATTCTGGATATTGTGCCATTTAAAGTTTCTTCCACTAAATACAGTATATTACTTTTGAATTTAATCTCATTTAAGTTATTAAGACATGGGCAGTTAATAGGACTCCTGATAGAATCCTGTTCGCTTCTGAAACCACATGAGCCAGGTGTAGGCATTTAAATTTCTGTGAACAATTTGGTCATTTGACCTCTCAGCAAAATCAATTACTAAACTCTCCTTAAAGCATTCTAGGGCTTTTGTAGCCTAAAGCTCTAAAATCTTTTAAATTTCTTCTGCAAACCAGTTTCAAAGGCCTAAAGTTCATCTGGTCAGATTTCTCAGAGCAAAATCAATGGCCCTATTTCTTAGTACCAATTTTCTGTATTAGTTATTCTTGTTGTGACCAACTATATGACAAAAGAAACTTAAGTGGGACAGGATTCACTCAACTGATGGTTTGAGGGTATAAGGGTGAGGAAGGTTGGGCCATGGGATCTTCCTGACATCTGGGCAAATTGAGAAGCAGACAAAGGCGAATGCCAGCTCTGATGGCTTTCTTCCTTCTCCCTGTTCATGCAGTTGGGGACCCCAGCCTATGGGATGGTGCCACTTATGTTCAGGGTGGCTCTTCCCTCTTCAGGTAAGCTCTCTGGAAACATGCTCCCAGAGGCACCCAGAGGTATGTCTCCTAGGTAATTCTAGATACAGTCAGGCTGTCGAAGAAAATTAGCCATCATATCCAGAAAAAGAATTTATGATGCTGTATATTATTTTGCTACATTTTCCATATGGTTATGGCAAGAGAAGAGAGAAAAACAAGGTAGAAGGAATGTTTAGTGCTTCTGATGAGACGTGACATGACATGCTCTTTGCAGATGGGCCATAAAGTATGTTGCAGTAAGCAACTTACTTACTGAATATAACCCCATCACAATGAGTTTATATTAGTAATCTCAGACATATATATGTATGGATGGAGAAGTTTTCAGTTCTAGCATAGCAATCCTTCACATACGACTACCACTATCCATAGCAAACAAACAAACAAACAAACAAAAAAACCCAACAACAACAAAAAACTCACAGGGAATAAAAATTATTGCTCATTACTGCCTCTACCAGTTTGTGTCACCCACTGCTAGACCAGATGGATGATCCATGAAAGGCCTTTGTTTATTGATGATGAACTAAGCTAAGCAATAAAGATGTTCTAGAACATATCAGCTATGATAAAGCAAAATGATTTCTAACTTCCAGAGAATGTTGAAAAGTAGGAGATTCAGTGGTTGTATTATCTCAGTCTGCCCAAGCAGCTACAAAAAAAATGGCATAAATGGGCTATTTTATAAACAAGAGAAATATACTTTTGGAGGCAAAGATGTTCAAAATTAAGGTTCAGGGAGAGTGCATGTTTGGTAAGGTCTTTTTTTCTCTTAGACAAACGTCTTTTCACTAGAACCTCAGTTACCTAGACAACTCTTTGGGGGTGTATTTTATAATGGCATTGAGGTAATTTTCAAGGACAGCACCTCCATGATCAAATCACCTCCTACAGACCCCACTGTGTACCACTAGTACGCTCTGGATTAGACTTAACCGTGCTAATCATGGGGAAGCAGGAAGATCCAGACTGTAGCTGTGGCTTTGCTGTATCGTTGTGCCTATCTATGTATAAGTGCCTATGCAGCCTCCATATTGGATAGGAGTCTAAGAAAATGGGCAGTGTGCAAGATAAATTTACCCTGAACCCCACATCCCATCATCAGGGGTACACAAGGCTGTTTTGTGGTAGGGAAGACTGTCTTCATTAGAAAGACTATTTGTGGGTGGGGAAAAAGTATGGCTTTCCTCCCTGTGACTTTTTTTTTTCTATGTACAGAGGTCTCCTTTGTTGCCAGACTCAGAGTCCCTTGCCCACTCAATTCCACACAGCTGAAGTTGGAAGAGCACATTTTACAGATAAGTTTGGACAGGCCAGTTGGCTAGTAGAGCTAAAAATCTTCCTTCTGTGAGTTCAAGGCCGGCCTGGCCTGGTCTACATAGTGAGTTCCAGGACAGCTGGAGTTACAGGGAGACCCTGTCAAAAAGACCCCCACTCTCCTACTCCCCAAAAAAAAAAAAAAAAAAAAAAAAAAAAAAAATCTTCCTTTTCTGTTAATGACTGGACTCAAATTCTTAAAGGACTGTGTCAAGTTTCCATCGTGTATAACAGGGAAGCTCTTTACCCTATGCTTGTTGCAATTTTTCTTTGTTACAAATGTTTATGAAGCCTTGTTTACCTGCTGTAATGCTTATTCCCATTGACTTTATCTTAAGAGGGTATAAGATGCAACTGGCCAATCATTCTGTGGTTTCTGGAGTAGCAGCCTTCCATTGTTTCCATTATTTGTGTACTCTGAGATGGTCAAAAACATTGCACTATTTCTTCTTGGGCTTCAATGGTCTCAGACTTGTTCATCTTCATTTTTATATAAATTATTTCTGCTGGACTGTCTATTCTTCAACATGTTAATGGTTGTGCCACAAAATCTAGAGCCTTATGAACATCTGTAGTTTTTCTTCTCTTTCTAGCAGAGATTAAAGTTTGAGTTAATAGAAACTATAGGAATCTAAAAATTTTTTTTGCTTGTTTGGTGCTAATTTTTTAAAAGATAATAGAAGGTCAGCATTTCTAGAGTCTTAAAACTCTATAATGTCTTGATATTAGAAATATTTCCTGTGTTTGAAATTAGGATGCTTTAAGATATATTCATTTTGTACATGTGTACATGTCTTGTGTACATGTGTATGGGTACATATGAAGGCCAGAGATCAACCTCAAGTGTCCTTCTTCAGGATGCTATCTATGTTTCTTTTTGAGACAGGCTCTCCTACTGACTTGGAGCTTGCCAACTTGACTAAGCTAGCTCATCAGTGAGCCCCAAAGATCTGCCTGTCTCCTCCTCCCTCGTGCTGGGATTACAAGCACATGTTACCATACCCAGTCTTTTCACAAGGGTTCTGGGATCAAACTCAGGCCTTTATGTCTGCACTGGCAGGCACATTATTGATTATCTTCCCAGCACATTTCATATGAATTCTATACAGGCCTGAGTTATTTGACTCTGTAGAAAAGATGCTGAGTGTACTGCCTCTGAATCTCTCCTATGTGTAATTCATCACGTGCTAGGTATTCTTTTAAGCATAGAAACTGATGAAAAGCTAAATCAAACAAAGTTCCCAATGTAAAATAACTGAATCTGTATTCTAGAAGAGAAAATTGCATATAGAGTAATGGATTTTTTTTGTTGGAATTACGGGCCAAGTGACTCCTGAGTAAGGAACAGGGTGAGCAGCAGTTCTAGCCCTGGAAGGCAGGAGGGAAGGAGTTGCTAAGGTGAGAGGAGGACAGGAAAGCATTCCAAGTAGAGGAGCAGCCAGGAGATGAGAGGATGTGTAAGTTCAATGTCTTTGGCTCAGAGCACTGACAGATGAAGCTGCAGAGGTGAGTAGGAGCCAGAGCACAGCAGGCCTTTCTTTTTCAGTTGTCGCGGTCACTTTGTGACGCAAGTGTTTTTAAGTGTGTCTCCCATGTTCAGACCTTTGGAGATCGTCATAAGATGCTGGCACACCTCAAGAGAAAAGCAATATTATTTGATTTACGTTGTAGAGAGTTAGTTCTGCCTTCTTAGAAGAGTATGCATTGTGGAGGATAAAGACAGATGCAGAGAGGTAGTTTGTAAGTTGTTGTGTTTATTTCAGCATGGAACCTGTGAGGACAAACTGAATTAAAGGAGAGTTTTTAATGATGGAAAGAAGAAAGGTAAATACTATAGGCATAATCAATGTGGTTTACTAATAAATATTTTCTCAAGGTGTGACTTGTAACTAATTAGATGTGTGGGGTGAAGAAGAGGAAGAAGTCAAGGATGAGATGCAGGTTCAGACTTGGGAAACCAAGTGGATAACAAGGAAAGTCATTGATTGGATGGTAGATTCATTCCTTCTGTGTCTTTATGTGATTGGGAACTATAATTGCTGTATGTTGAAGATTATGGTAAACACTCTAAGACTTAAGTCAGTGTCTTTTTTCTTATAATTTTTCCTCATCAAGAATAGTACTGAGCACAGCCAGGAATGGTGGCATAGACCTGGAATCCTAGCTACTCAGATGGCTGAGGCAGGAGGAATACAAGTTCAAAACCTGCCTGAGTTTCACAGTGAGTTTAAAGAGAGCCTGGGACAAATCAGTGAGATCCTGTCTCAAACTGAAAAAAAAAATATATATATGTATATATGTATATATATATATAAAGGTGGATGGGGATATAGCTCAATGATATTGCTCTTGCCTAATATGCATGATGCCTTGAGTTCAACTCTTAGTACTCAAGACCAAACAACCAAAAAAAGGTATTTATCATTCAGAATATGATGTTACTGTTGTTGAATTGGCTACAGTTGAATGAATCTGGCATATGAAGTTATCCATTTAGAATGACTGCTACATCTTTACTGAATATCAGTTGGTAATCTTTGATTGTATATTATAGAAACTGACTCTTAGTAATACAAGCCATACACATTTGTGAGAGATGGGGAATTCTCAGACTTGACATACATGTCTAGAGCAACTGGTTTGGAAATAGATGAGATTAAAAGCCAACACAGAGAATGATGGAGAGCCCATGAGAGGTGTCCTGTGACCTGAGGATCTACTGAGGAAGCCACTGTGGACATGCCTCAGCCAGACAAACTTTCAGTCTCTGTCCTTCTGCTCAAGATTTCAGTTCCACAGGACTTTAAATTATTGCCCATCTTAAGTAACATTTCCTCTGTTTAGTTAGGAGAGGGCTGGGCTCCTAATTATAGTCTTCCAGAGGAAAGGGGGTCATTCCTTAAACACTTGGAAAGCACAGTGCATTTAGGAAGAGAAAAAGGATGCTAGCCAGACAAATTACAAATTCCCACTTCAAGATGATTCTAACAGTTTTTGTTTGTTTTTGGTTTTAAGAGTCTTGAAAATGAAATTGAAGCTTTATGAAGTATGGACATTAAAATTTCCTTTATAGTTAAAAGAACTTGGAGGTTTTTCAACTTAACTGCTTTTTTATACAAAATATAGGCTATTATTTTGGCCTTTGGGTTTTTAAAATAGTAGGACACTGACACTGAGCTAATGGAGACACAATAGACTATTTTATAGTTGGAAGAAAACACTATTTAGATTCTGCGGGACTGAAACTGGATGGGTGAAGGAAAGGGCAGAGAAGTAAATACATGAGAAAAGCAGGGAACACACACAGGAGAAAGCTACAGCATTATTTGGATCAGCTTCAGAACAATACTCAAACCAAATCTCCAACCCTTGAGCATCCGGAGGGAACAGAGGAGGGAGCACCCGCCACTAATTACAGGACTAAGATGCAGGAAGCCACTTGCAGGAAGCCACTTCAGGGCTGTGAGCCCAGGATCCCTCACCCTGATGGCAGGCTCTAAGATGTGGCTATGCTTGTTTGTTTGGTGGTAGAAGAGAGCTTATATTGACTTTCCCTGGCCTCAGTAGATGTTGATGTATCTTTCATCTAATCTCACTCCAGAGCTTGGACACACCTATGCCAAGTATAGTTTGCTCATTCTGCCAGACAAGTCCTGGTGTTGCAAAGTGAAACTCCTGTGAGGGATGTTTATGTTAGGGAGTGGAGCATCACAATTTGGTCTGGAGTTTTGTTTAGAGATAACTGCAAAGCTTTCCTATTCTATTTATTTTGAGAAAATAAGTAAAAGAGCTGCTTTGATGACAGATTCTCAAAACTGTGAAAGGATTTTAATCAGATAATATATTTCAAACCACAATTTTGATGACATTTCTCATTTCTTTCACTACAAATATTTTCCTTTTTTATTGTTTCTTTCACTTCTAATAATTTTCTCCTCTGTAAAGAGGAGCTCAACATGGAGAAGGTTGACATTCCTTTGGAGGGTAACAGAGGCAAAACATTAGATTGAAAAGTGCCTCTTGGAAATATAATTAGCATTTTCTTTGATCAGTGTGAGTTTTTAAATTGCAAATATTGGCATATTATAATCTGCCTATGACACATCCACCCCCTGTACTCCAGGCTCATGTATTTACACACTTGGTGCCTACCTGTTGGTGCTGTTTTGGAAGATTTGAAATCAGGGACATCATACTTAACTGGTGGACATAGGCTATTTAGGGACAACCTCAGGGTTGCAAACTATTCCTGCTTCCAGTCTAGTCTTCGTTTCCTGGTCCACCAAAATGTGGGGATTTCTGCCACCAAGGGACCACATCACCATTACAGTGAACTGAAATTCACCTGAAACTGAGTCGAAATATACTTTCCTTCTATAAGTTGCTTCTGTCAGCTGTTTTTCACAGTGATGAGAGAAGTAAGGCAGTATCTATGATAAGTTTCTTTCCCTGTTATTTAAATTTGCTATTTTACTTCTTGTGACTCTGAGTTATTATTTCTTTTGTGTGGAGAAAAATAATTGTGGAAGGACAGAGATGAAAACTCGGCTAGCAGAGCTGCTTAAGATGCAACGAAATGATTTTCATTCGTTACAGAAAAAGACATAACATATTCTTCTAGCTTTCAAAATGTTTTCTTGCTTTTATTTGGAGGGGAAATTGCTACCTTTCCAGGTATGGTATTTAATACATCAGACACAAGCTTGTGAGTTAGACTAGATAAAGTCTCAAATTTTATTCAAAGATGAGTTTCTGTTACTATCGAAGTCAAGGATGTGAGGCACATTGGATGGGTTTGAATCTCAACTACATAATTGACTGCCATATGTGAATTGTAAACACGTGGCTTTTTCAAGGCTACACCTACATTTATCAGGTTCTTAAAAACAAAACAAAACAAAAAAAACTGGAAATATGTTTTCTTTTTTCTTGCTTTCTTATTTGATATTTCTGGAGAGAATAATAAGACTGTGCATGTCATAACAACTTGTAAAAATATAATGTCAGGAGCTGGAGAGATGACTCAATGGTTAAGAGCACTGGCTTCTCTTGTAGAGGACCTGGGTTCAGTTTCCAGCACCTATATCATGGTTAACAACTGTCTGTAACTCCAGTTCCAAGGAATCTGACTTCCTCTTCTGACCTCTGTGGGCATTGTACAACATGGGTGCACTTACATACATGCAGGGAAAATACTCATACATATTAAAAAATTAAAAAAATAAAATTATAATATAATCTATATAATATAATCTATAACATCATGTGTACAAAAATGCACACACTTACTGTATTTTGTGTATATATCACTCAAAAAGAAATGATAGCTGTAATGATTAAATAGATAGTTTTGATCTTACCAAGCTAGCCTAAAAGGAAAAACTCAGTTGAAGATCTCAATATTCAGCCCATTTTGCATAGAGTTTTACAAAGATTTAACTGTTTTTCTTTAACTCCTTTGTCTACTATCTTTTTTTTTTTTTTTGTATATGTATGGTAACGATGGTATGATTAGAGGGGTGGAGGCAGAGCAGAATCCAAGATAGACCTTTACCTTGTAAGCTCTTCTCTCACCGTGGGTGGGAGGAAGGGTTGGGGGTAAGAGTTGAGACACAGCCCTACAAACAGCAATCACCAGTCTCTGCATTTGGAATGTGAGCTATGTGTTGGAGGTGAACACTTGGTAGTTCTTCCTAGGAATTCTTTTACAAGGATTTCTTTTATCACATTAGTCATATCTACCTTTCTTTCAGCTCCTCATGTATTCAGAGCAATTACATGCATATGGTTATTTGGAGGATCTCCTTCAGTTAATTCATGTGACAACTAGAAACGTTTTGTGATTGTCTTTGTATTTGGGGATTGTTTCAAGAGTGGTTTAAAATAAAAGTTAGACTTGAAGTCACTTGGAGCTTTCTATGAAATTAAACAATTTTTATTTGCTCATAAATGCCTATTAAATTTTACTGCATTCTTGACTATATTTCTTGACACGTTTTTGTGGAAAGTAGCTGCTCTTGATTTAAAAAATATAGAATAAATTTCTAAGTACAAGAAAGTTTCTCTAGTCTTGTCCAAGTTCACAATAAATTGACTTTGCATGGTTATCTTTTTTTAGGGACAGGAGGTGGAATGGAGAATGAATTGTAATAAAATAATTACTAATGTCATTAAATATTGCCTTAGTTGCATAATTTATAGCTCAGAATTGCAGTATTTTGATTTGGGTAAGGTAATACTAATGGTGTGACTTGGAATTTAAGGTGTTTACATCCAATTTTTACCCTCATGCACATATCAAAGTGGATTAAAACTAAATTCTGTGTATGTAGACATCATGGGCTCATGTCACAGGACAAACATCATCTATATATGACAGCACATCTGGAAATTGCATGTCAGGGTCAAGTTCAAGTCATCGGTTGTAATTCCAGGAATGGTTTCCAACTAAAATTCTAAACAGAAGCAGTTGTAATGCAGGGATTTCTTTAGTAAGTGAAGATTGTTTTGGCTTCTGTAAATGCCTTGATTCACTACTGTGAAGCTTTTGAGATGCAGCCATGAGACTGTATCCTTAACTTACAAGTTACTTTATCTATCAAGTAGCTTTTGTCAGGTTTTTTTTCTTTTTCTTTTAATCTCAGCAAGCAGAAAAAGTGACTAATATAAGCAGTATCCTAGAATACCCGTGTCTTAATGAAATTGTCAGAGAACTTTGCTTGTTCCCCTTCAGGAGAGTTATAGCTTTGGCTTTCACATCTAGTTGGTAATCTATTTTTATAAAAGAGAATATTGACGTTTAATTTTTATCCATGTAAACATCCATGCTGCTCCAGGATCAAGTATTCCCATTTACATGCTACATTTATCAAATGACCATGTATAAGCAGATGTACTCCTAAAAGTTTTATTTTTTCTATTAGACAATACATTTATATTTGAAAATGTCTTCCAATCTTGATTGCTGCATTTTCGTAGTCAGTCGTGAATTAAATTGTTGTAATAATTTCAACTTTGTTTCTTTATCAGTCTGGATCATTTGGATTTCAAGATAAAATTTGAATCAGCTTTTTAATTTAAAAAAATTAAAAATTTTAATGATAAATTTCAATTTATCAAGTTGGAAGAATTGATATTTAATTTCAATGTTATATTTTCTAATTCCTAAGTGGTATATATCTCTTGATGTAATCTTTTCCTACTTTCAGCAATATTTATAGAATTTCAGTACATAAAGCTTTTGATCAACTACCAAATATTTTGTGGCTTTATGCTATATTGAAAATGATGTCTTTAGGGCCAGCGAGATGGCTCATTGGGTAAAAACACTTGACACTTTAATACCTAGTGTGAGGCACAGAGGAACACCACACAGTGATGGCTGAATCAAGAATCCTTTATTTAGCAGACAGTCAAAAGAGGCTCATGCCCAAAAGAACTCTCAACTCTGAGAAGAGGCACAGCAGGGTTTATAGAGCTTAAAACCAGAATTACACCCATGGCAGGGGTAAAGCCAATAACCATGCTGACATTAGATCATCATAGTTATACCAGAACAGGGGCAGGTTGATTAACAAAGGTGTTTTCAGTTAACAAAAAGTTAGAGCTCCAGGACTCAAGAAGAAAAAATGTTCTTTGGCTTCCACACTGTCTGTGGCATGCATACACTGACACACATGCACACACAAAATAAATTAATTAAAAATTTTACAAAGAAAATGATATCTTCAGGCACTGTGTATTGATAATATATAAAGTCATACTTGATTTTTTAATACTGATGGTCATATATATGTATATGGAGGCCAGAGGTCAGTCTGGTTTCTTCCCTAATTGCTCTTTACCATAGTTTTTGAGACAGGGTCTCCCAATGAACCTGGAGCTCAGTGATTTATCTATGCACTTCACCAGGCCTGGCTTATGTGTCAATACTGGATAGTTGAATTCAGGTCCTCATGCCTGAATGACAAACACTTTAGAGACCGAGCCATCTCCTTAGCCCTTATTGATGGTTTTCAAAGTAAAATTCATATATTTTTTGTAGTGCTGAAGAAAGAACTGAGAGGCATGCATTCTATTACTGTGCCACATCTCTAGAATCAAAAATCATATTCTTGAGGGTGTATTTTTAGAATGCATTTTTATTTATATATTTTTAAAGATTCACTATTATTTTATGGGTAAAAGTATTTTGCCTGTGTATATGTATGTGCACCACATGCATGCCTATTGCCTATGGAGATTAGAAGATGGCATTGGGACCCCTAAAACTGAAGTAATGGGTGATTGTGAGCTGCCATGTGGGTGCTGGGAAGTGAATGTGGGTCCTCTACAAGAGCAACAACTGCTCTTAACCACTGGGCCATCTCTCTAGCCCTTAGAATGCATCTTTAGCCCTCCATTTAGCCCTCCTTTTTCTTATTTTTTATGCTGTAATTATCTTCTAGCACCAAATTCACAAAAGATTTTACATTGTATTAATTTTTCGTCTTTTCCTGAACTTTTTCATGTAAATGAATGCATACAAAATTAAAACTAAATATTAGTGACCCTTGGTATATAATGTGCGAAGATGTGCCATGATACTTGTATTGGAAGTTATACATAGCATTCTATCACCAGACAGAACTGGTCCCTTTTCATTCACAGTCTTGTATGATCAATACTTCTAACTCTGGTCACAGTTGCACATGTATCCCTGTATCTGCTCTCTCCCTCCTGCGGTCCTGTCTGCTCTTGCTTTGAGTCAGACTGCTCATCACAAAGCCAGCAGAGGAATCTGTGGGTGGGAAAATTTCAGGTTTCTTACTGAGGACTAGAAGTCCCTGTGTAATTGTAATTGTTGAGCTGAACCTTAAAGAGGTGCTGGCATTGGCTGGTGTTTGCCACGGGAGGGGAACTTACTGGGGAAGTTGGGCATGGTACCATGCATGCTGAGGAAGGGAATTCAGTAGTGTGATGTGGTAATGTGAATGTTGTGAGGACATGAATGTAGACTAGGTCCCTTTGAGTTCATAGATGAAAGGATGCTATAATATCCCTGGCAGGCAATTTGAGTTCTAGTCATGAATTATTGGTCTTCACCCATAGAAATGAAAAGGGGGAGGTGAACACCGATTTTCTAATTACTTTCGTCATCATTGGCCTCTAGTCATTATTCTGGGAACGTGTTTGTTCCCACAGGTAAATAAACTTACTCCAGCCATTCTGGTGTGTCAAGGCTGCCAGCAACCGTGGCCCTTAGCTCTGATTGCCTGCAAACCAAATACTGTCTCCACCCAAAACTTAGTTTGACTTCTTATTTCCTAGGTCCATATAACACATGAAAGCTACTCACATGATTCCAATGTATTTTTATTTGACTAAGCAAGCTTTGAATTAGCACCTTCTTTATGTCAGTCAGACAAAATACAGTGCACTGTTTGAAAGCATTTCTAAAAATATACACAATATTATTTTTAGTCATTAGTCTGATGACTCGGGTGTTTGGAAGTGTAACTATTTGTTTTCTTTTCTAAGATTTTTACTAGCATGCATTAATTATACAAAGGAAATAGCTTAATTATGACTTTCCATGTATGCATATCATATTTTAATCACAATAACCCCTCTATTGTCCTTTCTTGTCATTCCTCTTTCTCCTTACTCTATTCCCCATCTTCAGTACCTCCTCCTTTAGTTTTCCATCCCCCTTCCAGGGGACACATATAAAAGAAAACATATAATAATTGTTTTGCAGGATTGGCTTGTGTCATGAGCATGGTGTTCTCTGGGTCTGTGCGTTTTCCTGCAAACAACATAATTTCATTCTTCTTTGTGGCCTGAATAAAACAACACTGTGTATACGTACCATAGTTTCTTTATCCATTCATCTGTTTGTGGATGTAGAGGTTGATTCCGTAACTTAGCTATTGTTAATAATATCAAAATAAACATGGGTGTGCACATATATACGCTATACTAAGCCAACTTCAATTCTTATGAGTATATACCCAGAACTGGTACGACTGGATCATATGAAGGTTCTTTTTGAGAAATCTTCATACTGACTTCATAGTAGCTGGTCTAATACACATTCTGGCTGATTGTATAGAAGGTTCCTCTTTCTCTATTTCCTTGTCAACATTTGGTTTTTATTTTCTTATTTTTACTCTCTTTCTTCTGCTTGTTCCATTCCTTTCCTCAAAGAGTCCTCCTTCCTGCTTTCATGTCACATATAAACATATGTATCATACATATTTAAATTACAATTCCACATATGAGAGAAAACACAATTTTTTGTCTCTTCCCCCATTATCATCATTATGCGTATTACCCCTCCTTTGATTTCTTCCCTTCCCCCAAGTAGTCCCTCTTGTGACATCAAGAGTGTGACTGCTTTACATTTTTTTGATTTATGTATTTTTATTTTATGTGTATGAGAGTTCTACTTACATGCATGTAAGTGCACCCATGCATGCAATGCCCGTGGATACCAGAGCAGGGCATCAGATCCCTTGCAACTGAAATTATGGATGGTTCTTAAACACCATGTGGGTCCTGGGAACCAAACCCAGGTTCTCTGCAAGAGCAGTCAGTGCTCATAACCAGGGAGTCTTTTCTTCAGCCCCAAGTGTGACTACTTTAGATATATTTCCACTTTGAAGACATTGCTTTAGTTTGATGCTTTGTTTTCCACTTATTTTCTTATTGTTGAAAATTAACACTTTGACACTTTTTTAAAAGATAAAAATACCTAGATAAATTTAAGAAAAGGAAGATGTGAACAGAGGAAATAAAGAAGGGGAAGAAAGGGAGTAGAAGAGGAGGGATGGAAGGAGGGGATGAAGGTAAGAAAGGAAGTCAGGAACGACATAAGAAATAGGAAGGGAGGAAGAAAAGGAGAAAACAACATGGGATCAAAAACTAAAGATCAACTCCCTACTGCTGAGTGCAGGGGCCCTTGAGGAGTAGGCAGTCTGGATCTTATTTGATTTGGCATTGTGGGTAAAGTTTTGTTGTGTGGCTCTCAGCTCACCTAGCTAAGCTGAGTTAGTACTTGAATTCAGTTCACTGTGATCTCATGTTCTCTTTGGGGCTATTAACACTTACATCAGCCATAGATTTATCAACAGTAGGGTGCCAGTAGAGGAAGCCAATGCTTACGGAATAGAGCCAAGGGGAATAAAATAAGGGCTTCTTAAATTGTTTCTCTCAGATGTTAAGATATTCATATTGGGTTTGGGTGAAATGGTATTTGTTAAGGTTTGTTACTGGAGGCACAGAAAGGAACATCCATTCTCTTTAAGTGACCTTCTCAGTTTCTTTCTGTTTTACGGTGTCTTCTTGTTTTAACTTCTGACTTGCTTTTGTTGTCATGCCATTTTGTTGTTCATTCATTCATTTCAGGAGAGTGGAAACGAAGTCCTGTTAAAACTTCAGCAGGAATATGACTGGTTTACTTCAGGGAAAATCCATCAGCCAAAGGCAGGAAAATTTCCCCCAAAATCTATTTGCTGAAAAATGTGCAAACAAGCTTTTCATCACTCAAAGCCTTGCTCACAATGTGGTATTTGAGGGTGGGGGCCACTGTGGGTGGGGAAAAGACAGAATGTAATAAACACAGCAGACACTCCTTGGCATCAAGCTGATTGGAGAACATTAGAAAAGCAGGTTAGGAGAGAGCTGTGAAAACAGGCTTTGTGTTCTATGCAGTGGAACATTTCAGAGGTGCTGATTATATAGACTGGAGCTAATAGCCATGCCTCAAAGCAAGGGTTCTGTTGCAGGCTCACATATGCACATTTTATTCTTCATTCATAAAGCAATCTTAGTTTGCAAACAGGAAGTATATCAGACGCCTCAGGATCTAAGAATTCCATGTACTTGGAGAATAGATGTAAATGTTGGCCCTCCTCATGAAGTGAAAAACAGAGCTGCTGAAAAGAAAAAAAAGCACTTTGCTTATCTATCCTTTTGAAAAAGAAAAAGTATGAATGTATTAGTTTGTTTCCTTTAAAAAGTAGGTTAGAATGTTTCCTTTCCTCAGGAATATTTGTTTTCTTTAATTTATTGACCACCATGAGTTTTCAAAGTTCTTAGTTTATTTGACATTTGACTTAAAAGGACTAGGGATGAATTTCAGTACCTAGATGTGGAAGAATATCTTTATAGTGTAGCCTTCCTAGCTTCCTAGAGGAAGTAACAACTAAATTGGCTCTCAGAGGAAGGTACAATACCAACTGCAAAAGGGTGAGAATAGTCTCCTAGGAAGAGGGAAGGAATTCCTGAATGTACTGGTGAGGGGCTGAGGGTAAGAATCAGGTACCTGAGGGGTTAGTGAGGGTAACGTCCTGTGCAGGACATAGATAAAGAAGAGAGCAGCACAGGGTGAAACACCAGGACTGAACCTGTTTTATTATTTTTAAAATTTTTTTCAATTTTTGAAAATTCCACACATGACTATTTCCTCTGCATCTCTCAGATGTATCTTCTCTGTGTATGATCATTTGTGGAACACTCTAATAGCATTCACCTGTTGCAAAAGGAAGCTTCTTTGATTAGTGGTGTATGGTACATTTGCCTATAAATATAAGGATTTATATTTAGCATACAGTAAGAAATTTCATTTGTCTAGAGATAGGACAAAAAAAAAAGAGTTTTCTCTAGGATCTATACCTCTCTAGCCATGTGTATTTGGCTATATTTACAGTGCCACCCATGAGTTCCTTCCCACTGAGAGGGCTTTAAGTCCAGTTAGATAGCTGCTGATTACCCCTTATATAAAAGTACCACTACTGCACCAATATAGTTTGCTGTGCCAGTTGTCATGGTTATTAGGTTTTATAGCTAAGTTGAACAATCAGTTGATTTTCTCCCTTAACATCTTGCATGAGAGCTAGTCTTCAGGAGGAGACTTCAAGATCAGTTCTGATTCCATTGCTCCAAGTCCTATGTCCAAAGTATGTCCTGTCTTCAGCAATAGGTTCTTCCCTTCAAGTTTTGGGATGTAATCAAGGGCTGTGGCAATAGCCTATGTTATTTTGGAGTCTCTTGGACTACCCTGACCAACAACTCAAAGGGAGGTTTCTCCTCTCTGGCATTGTACATTCAGATAGTATATGTGCATTTTTTGATGGGGGCTTGAGTTAATAAATTTACCTCTGGCTTTTTATACCACCTAAAGTTTATGTTTTCTCTCAAACCTCTCCCTGTCTAACCTACTTCCTCCCTCTCCAGTTAAAGTAACCCCATTTCCCCCATTTTTCCCTTGCTAATACCTGTTTCTTATTATGCCCCCTCTCTTGATTTCCTGCTTCCCCTTTACCGTCACAGTTCCAGTTCCTTGCATATCCTTCCTTCATCCCTTCCCAGCTGAATACCTCCATTTTCTCCATTTCCCCCTTGGTAACATCTGTTTCCTATTATCCACCTTTCTGAGGCTTTCTTTTCCTGAGAGATGCCCAGTCATTAGTGACATATCTACAGTGGAATCTCTATACCTTAGGCTCATGAAACATAGTGAACAGGAGGTAGAGAGAATACTAACACATCCCTCAACTCTCACCATCGAAGCTTCTTAATACAACAGAATGTGATACACTCAGAAGGCCATAACTAGCCAAATTTTAGAGAATAAGAGACTGACGAATGCATGTCCTTGAATTGGACCCCTATATTAAACCTCACCCACCCATGACTCAGAGACCATTATGAAAGAGGGGGCAGAAAGATTGTAAGAGCCAGGTTGGTGCATGAGCATAAGAAAACAGGCTTTTAGGCCTCTGGAAACTTGCTCATATGAATTGCAGCAGTGGTGACAGCATGCACAAGACCTATGCTGACTCAATCAGACCAAACCTCAGCATAGAACTGGGGAAATGGGCAACCTTAGCAAAGAAATTATTGACAACTGATTACTGAGAGGCGAGGGAGAATTGCTCTTCTTTAAGGGAGTGACGTTAGATAAGTTGTCTAGACTCCAATGGATGAGCTTGCACCCAGGGACATCTGGGTACAAATGCTTGACTGGATAGGCATATATGGCAGAATGCACAAAATCCAGTGGGGGCATATTGGGGGTATAGGTGGCAGAGTGGGTCTAAATTTGCTTAAGATCTATTATGTGAAATATAAAATGTCTCAATAAAAATATACATATAAAAATGTTGTAGACTAGCAGGTTCCTTTCCAGGAGGTCAGCCCTCTACACTGGATCTCAACCTTTATTCGCTCAGGGTCCCACCTCTGGATCTATAATCAATTTCCTTTCTAAACCCATTCTTCTGCTGTTTGTGACTCTCACCCTTCTAATTCATCAGAAAGAACCTGGAGACCACTGACTCAGAAGTTTTTTGTGACTGTGAGTGTTTAGCACCCTACAGAGAAAGTCTCCATGGAACTCAAAGATACCCCACTTTTCTGATATCAGGAAGACTTCCTCCTCATTTCCTATTAAAATATTCACAAAGAAGCACAGGCAGGACAGTAGTTATCTCCAGTTCTGTCCATAGCATGAGATTTGGGAAAAGTTCTTGGGCTAGAAGCGAGGCTTTAATCTGTGAATACAAATAAGGAAGAAGCTTTCAGAGCAAGGGGATAAACATGATGATGTTTCATTTCTGATGCTGGATATCAGGCTCAGGAGTTTCTCTCCTGGGAAGACAGGCTCCTGCTTTGGAGCTGTGCAAGGAAAATCTGGTTGCCTTAAATCCAGAGCCCAGGTCTCTCTCTCCATCCTTTTAAACTTCCCTTCTTGACATTCATCAAACAACACACTCTCTTCAAGTACAGGCTAGGAAGTCAAGGAGACTAATAGCTAATAGAGATGGGAATCTTTGGGGTGTACATTACAGGTCCAAGGAGGAGCTGTGGATTACATCAGAATGTAGCATATTTGGGGAACCTGCTACTCCTAGTGCTGAGGCACGCAAACTGAGCTCTCTAGGTGAATCTCTACTATGTTGCATAAGACCGTCAGAGGCATGTGAAGCTCTTTTTTGTTTTCTGATTCAGAGGTCATGACCCCCAACCCTGAATCAAGTATAGATGAATGGGAGCAATTTAATGTCTTCTTTGCAAAACTTAGTTCTAGATAGATTTATATTCACAGATGCATAATTAAAAATCAAAAGAACTAAAGGATAGGACTGATGCATGGCACATGCCAGGTAAGGAATGAACAATTCCAGGATGTTCAGAAATCCCTGCTCATCTGCTTCCTGGTGGGGTCTCCTGAGGAAATATTAAAGAATAAGAGCACTTAGGCTTCAACCCAAGAAGTAATTACTTAACTGGTCTGAAGTGAGTCTTTTTTTTTAAAAATTTACTTATTTTTATTTTATGTGTATGCATGTATTGCCTGCATGTAGGTAAGTGCACCCTTGTTGTGCAATGCCCGCAGAGATCAGAAGAGGCTGTTGGATTCCCTGAGACTGGAGTTATGGACAGTTGTTAGCTGCCGTGTGGGTGCTGGGGTTCAAACAGGGTCTTCTGCAAGAACAACCAGTGTTCTTAACCACTGAGCCATCTCTCCAGCCCTGATGCATTTTTCGTTTAATAGATTTTTTTAAGGTTGGTGTTAGGTTCAAAGTTGAGGACATAAAATCAGAAGCTTTGGTTATCCCCCATACACTTTTTCTCCACCTATGATCAGGCTCCATCAACATCCACCTCCAGAGTAGAATTTGTTCAACCAAAAATCCTATGTCCAAACATCACCTGAAATTCATAGATTGCACTGGGCTTGATTCTTGGTATTCCATCTCCAGGGGTTTAGATGGATTTATAGTGACATGTATCTACCATTCTTTCTCTTTTCTTCAGAGTGTCATTCCCTAATCATCTGTCTTCCATTGTTCATCTTTTTCTTTCCACAAACCTGGCAGCCAGCAGTCTACTGTTTCAAGTTTTGATTTTTCCAGAGTATCACATAATTGTACTCAAATTGGATTCTTTCACTTAGGACAACATGTGCTCATGTTTCCTTTCTTTCTTCCTATGACTTGATCACTCTTTTTTGTAGTGCTGGATAAAATTCCATTGCTCAGCTTGACAGAGACCAAAGGGCATCTTCACTGCTTCCAGAGATTGGGAATTATGACAAGCATTGGAATACAATCCCTTGTGTTCACAAGTTACAACCCATTTGAATAAATTTCAAGGAGTATGATTGCTGGATATAATGGTGAGATGATCTTTAGTTTTGTTTAAGATCTGCCAAACTGTCTTCCAAAGTGACCATATCATTTACATGCCAGACATAATGAATAACAGTTCCTGTTTCTCGAAAAACACTCATGTGTGTGTGTGTTTGTGTGTGTATTGACATTTACCCGGTGACTCTAGCCCAGGTTGTGAACCCCCACTTAGAGTACGACCATCTCTTAGCAATTACTTTCTTTTGAGATTCAGTGTGCTTACCTGGTAGGAGAGACCTTCAACAAAGCAATGAATCACTGTTTCCCTTCTGCCTCCTTAGACATGCTTTTATTTTTCTATAATGTTCACAATGTAGACTCCTCCTAGGAAACACATATCCATGTTAGAAAAGGAAAAAAAAAAAGCAATAAATGGAACTAACTGACATTATGCGTATTTTTAGATTTATGTGTATGTCTTTGTTATTATAGAAGTTGTAGTTATCCAAGGAAACTGAATTCAGACTGGCAGAGTGTAGCAGGAGGCCTCCAAAGATGGTGCAGACCCAGAGCCCTGGGATTCAGCAAGAATTCACTTCACTTCTTGGTCCTCAAATAGCCCTCCGAAAGGAGCCCATGCCTCTGTACCCTGCTCGGGAGCCCAGTGACTGCTGACAGACTGCATGGCGGGTGAACCAATCAGAAAACAAAATGCTGACTAAAGGGACTTGGGGGCAGAGAAAAGGGAAATATAAGGCCTGCCCCCTCCTGCATTAAACGACTCTGCAGCACCTCCCCTAGTGCTTGCTTCTACCTGACTCCTGGGGTCTGTGGGTTGTAGCCTCGCGCCTCTTACCCCCTAATTGGCAGGGGACCCGATCCAGGTTAGGGTCTTCACAGCTGGCCTGAGGAGAACCCACAACAGCAGAGATCAGTACTGATAAAACCAAGAACCTTAAATTTTCCAGCATGGGGAAGTTTACTGGGCGCTATTCATGACCACAACCCTTATACCATTGATGAAAGCCAACACGACTAACAATAGCCAATGAAAAGCAGGTTCTTGAATACTTTACCCTAAATTCTGACCCTCGACGCCTTGCTTAATCTTTAAAATGAGAATATAAGGTAAGATCTATAAACTTCTTTGTTCTCTAACTAAAAAATATGTTATTATTATTCAGTAGTAATATTTCATTAGCATTAAGGAAAGCAAGTTGAAAAGTTTATTCCAACTTTTCTTCTGCTCCTCTCTATTCACCATAGCGTTTAGGATAAGGGGAATGAAGAACTTGCCCTTAGCAACAAGTTTAAGGTGAGGTCTTCCCTTAATCGTTTACTCATTTATCATGAAAAAATACTCGATGTTACATTCATTTCTTTTAAAAAAATATATCATAATTAAGCCTGGCATGGTGGCACATGCCTTTAATCCCAGCACTCACAAGGCAGAGGCAGGCAGATCTCTGATATTGAGGCAATCCTGGTCTACATGGTAAGTTCCAGGCTAGCTGTGCCTACAGGGAATACCCTGTCTTAAAAAGACCAAGGGAAAAAAATCAAAATTGATAATAAATAAAATATCAATCAATAAATAAAAACAGGTTATGATGAAAAACCATTTATTTGATATTATAAATTTGTATCTATTTTGTTTGCCCAATGTAATATTATAATATAGTTTCAATGTTATCAATTACACATACTACAGAATTTTAGTTTACGCATGCGTGAAATATTACCATGGTCTACAAAGGGACTAAAATCTAATGTGGGATGTAAAAGTAGGTGGGATGGGAGCTGGAGAACTGGCTCAGTGGCTCAGAGCACTGGCTACTCTTTCAGAAGACCTGGGTTCAATTCCCAGAACCCACATGGTAGCTAACAGCAGTCTATAACTCCACTTCCAGGGGAATCCAAAACCTTCTGCCCTCCACAGGCATTGCATGATACAGGTACACTTATACACATGCAGGCAATACACTCATACACATAAGATAAAAGTAATAAATAAAATATTTTAAAAGAAATAGGTGAGACAAGGAAAGAAGACTTACGTAAGGAACTTTAAGACACAGAAAAATCAAAGTGTATCACAACACGCATAGCCAGAACATGGCTATTTAGAAGAAGGCATCATGCCCAGGCTTGCTTGAGACACATGAGTGCTGCCTGCCACTCATTAGTTTCCTTTTGTAGAAAGCTAACACTAGCACTTGAGTCTTACAAAGTAAAGAGGAAGACACAGAAACATTAAATATGGAGAAAAGGCAGGGAGGGAAGAATGAAAGAGGAAGGGTAGAAGAAATAAAGGGGAAATCAGAGAAAGAGAGATAAAGGAAAAAAGACAGTTGACTGTTGGGGCCTTGGACTTTTCAGAAGTAAGGAAATCTAGATCTCAGTTCACTTTGCTTAGGAGTGTGTGTTTCTGTATGTGGGTGTCCAAATGTGTGAAAATGTGTGGTAGAGGAGTCTTCATGAAAAGTGTAACATTTATTCGTACCCTTCTTTGTTATGAGCGATAGTTGAAAGACACCTAGCATGAAGATTTACTTTGCACAGGTAGAGATTTGGAAGATAGTTAGGAAGTTCAGGAAAGAAGGGGGTCCTGTGGCTGAGTCTTAAGTATGGTAAGGTACAATTATTTGACTTATGACTGAGAACAGAGTAGAAGGTGGATTACGGTAGGAGGTTCCATCACCTGCTGCATTCAAGTCAGGTAGTACTGGCTAAAGAATGAACTGAGAAGATGTGGAATCCCCTCTGTTTCTAAATGCAATAGTGTTTTGGAAGTTTTTACCTCTGACCTACTAGCAAAAGAGATTTAATTGAGTACACAGAAAAACATGTTGTCTCTACAGTTATCTGTGAACTGAGAAAAGGAATTTTACACTTGTTACCTATACACACACAGAGAGAGAAACAGAACCAAGGTAAAGTACTTTTAGGGATGGCTTTCCATCCTCAGGCTCCATGAGATTTAATTTATCTGCCATTGACCCTTAGGTTTTGGGTTGCCCCAAGACTGACTGTGATGATTGAGAGTTATTTCCGCAGAGAAAAACAAAGCACAACAAAGTGCAATCATTTTTTCAAATTTTGTACTGGCTTCTTGAAATGTATCTTTGGTCTTCACTTAAAAGCTGTGGTGCTGAATCTTTTAAGAGGTGGAAGGTAATGGTTTTAGACAGCAGAAATAAATGGGTACCTCCAGAATCCTTAGTTTAGCAATAGAATACAATAGCAAGAATATTGTATACATCTAAAAATAAATAGCTATAAAAATGTAAGCAGGACCCTAGCCTGCCCTCTCCCAATCTACCTGCACGTAGCTAACTGCAGTGTTGTGGCTCTCTTTCTCTGTTCTACCTTTTTCCATTTAATCTTTTTATGATCGTCTCTGTTCTCTTTTCCTCTCTTCGACCCTCCATCTCTCTAGCCCTTTATTTATAATCTCTAAGGTATTGCTTATTGTAAGTCCTTTTGGGGGCTTAACAAAATTTCTAACCACTATACTATTGACGATTCTTTTCTAATTTCGAACATTTTAGTTTGAAGAAAAAGAAATGAAAAACCACTTTCCTCACGTGTTCTTCTTTGTCAATTAGAACAGCACTAAAGTTATGCTAATTGACCAAATTTAAGAGAGAAT
>NW_008331036.1:1238011-1262515 GCF_000622305.1 Nannospalax galili | reverse complement strand
CCCCCCCCCCCCCCCGCCTCATTCACCCTGTCAGGTTCCCCACCCCATCGCTCCTCCTAGACTGAGCACTGGCCCATTTCTTGTCTTGGCACCTCTGGACCAACCTCTTGGTTCAGACAAAAGCAATTTGGCCACTCCAATATAAAATCAAAAGAGAAAACCTGAAGCCTAGACCAACCAGCTTTTCATGCCCAACAAGTAAACCACAAAGGCACATAAAGTTTACGAAAAGAAGCAGACCTAAACTCAACAAAGGAAGGCTTGAGTCTCACACAAAAATCAGAAACTACAAAAGAAATCCACATGTCAAGGTCACAGCCAAAAAATAATAACATGAAAACCCCAAATAATATACACCCACCAAGTACTAACAGTTCTGTAAAGGAGTACAATGAGAACTCCCTAGAGATAACACAGGACACGGAACTTAAAAGAACAATTATAAACATGATAAAAGAATTCAGTGAATTTAAATAACACACAAAAGAAGAAATCAAAGAACTGAAAGAAGACAGGGATAAACTTTTGAAAGGATTCAGAAGAGAGTTAGAAGTATTGAAGAATACTCAGGCTGAAAAGAAGAAGGAAGTGAAACACTCAGTAAGCCAATTAGAAACAACAGGAGAAAGCCTCACCAATAGGATGAATGAAATGGAAAACAGAATAGCAAGAATGGAAGACAAAGTGGACAAATTAGACCAGTCAAGCAAGGATTATGAAAAATTTAAGAAAACACAAGAATGGAATATGCAGGAATTGTGTGACACCATAAAAACACCAAACTTGAAAATCACAAGTATAGAGGAAGGAGAAAAATCTCAGGATATTGGTATGGATCAGATCTTCAACAGGACTGTAGAAGAAAATTCCCCAAATTAAAGACAGACATACCTATACAAATACAAGAAGCATATAGAACACCAAATAGAGAGGACCAGAAAAAAAAAAAAAAAAACTCTCCACGGAACATCATAGTAAAAACACTAAACATACAGAACAAAGAGACAATACTGAAAGCTGCAAAAGAAAAACAAGTCACATATAATGGAAAACCCACTAGAATTACAGCTAACTTTTCAATGCAAACTATGAAAGCCAGAAGATCCTGGACCAAAGTATTCCCATTTCTAAATGACCACAGATGCCAACCCGGATTACTATACCCAGCAAAAATATCTATTAGAGTCGAAGGGGAAAGAAAACTGTTCCATGACATAAATAGGTTGAAGGAATTCATGTCCACAAAACCAGTCCTTCAGAGAGCTCTTGAAGCAATGCAAAGAGCTGAAGAAAGGAACAACTATACCCATGGGGTTACAGAAAGAAACTTAATGAAGGTATAACTATGGAAAGGCACAGCTGCACCAACAATGTGAACAGAAATAAAAATGAGAGGAATAAATACACATCTTTCATTAATAACTTTAAATATCAACAGACTGAACTCTCCAGTCAAAAGATACAGATGAGTTGAATGGATTAAGATACAAAACCCATCTTTTGTTGTCTGCAAGAAACTCATCTCACTTTCAAGGACAGGCACTACCTTAAGGGGAAAGGATAGAAAAAAATATACTAAGCAAATGGTACTAAGAAAAAAATCAAGCATTACAATTCTAATATCTGACAAAATAGACTTCAAACTAAAATAATCAGAAGAGGTAAAGAGGGCCACTTCATTCTGATCAAAGGAACAATTGATCAAGAAGGTATTATAATCATGAAAATATATTCACCAAACTCTGGTGCACCCAACTTAATGAAACCAGTACTACAGGACTTTAAGACCCAGATTAATCCCAACTCATTAATGACAGGGGATTTCAATGCCCCATTGTCTCCATTAGCTGGGTCAAAAGGACAGAGAATTAACAGAGAGACAGCTGAATTAAACAATACCATACATCAAATTGGCCTAACAGACATTTACCAAATATGCCACCCAAGCACCAAAGAATATACTTTTTATTCACTGCCCCACTGAACTTTCTCCAAAATCAACTATATACTGAGGCACAAAAGAAGCCTCAACAAATACAAAAAGATTGAAATAATTCCATTCATTCTATCAAACCACAAAGCAATAAAGCTCAAAATCAACACTGGAAGAAACCCTAGTAACTACATGAAAACATGGAGATTAAACAACACACTCCTGAATAATGAATGGGTCAAAGGAGAAATTAAGAAAGAAATAAAAGTATTCCTGGAATTAAATGAAAATGACAATATAACACAAAAAATCTTTGGGACACATTGAAAGCAGTCCTTAGAGGGATGAGGGAAGCTTATAGCTCTAAGTGCCTTCATTAAAAAATCAGAAAGAACACAAATAAATGACTTAACATTGCAACTCATGATACTTGAAAAGCAACAACAAATGAAACCCAAACCCAGTGGACAAGAAGAAGAACAAAATTCATAGCAGAAATTAATGAAACAGAACCAAAGAAAACAATAGAAAGAATCAACAAATACAAGAGTGGGTTCTTCGAACAGATAAAAAATATTGACAGACCCAGTTAACCAAAAGAAAGAAAGAGCACCTCTAAATCAACAAAATCAGAGATGAAAGGGGAAACATAACAACAGACACCAAAAAGATCTGAACGTTATAAGGGAATACTTTAAAAAGCTATATGCTACTAAATTTGAAAACCTAAAAGAAATGAATGGGTATCTAAAAGCAAGAGAACCACCAAAACTAAACTAAGAAAAGATCAACAGATTAAACAGACCCATAACACATAAGGAAATTGAAAGAGTTATAAAAAACATCCTCACTAAAACAAGCCCAGGACCAGATGGATTTACAGCAGAATTCTTCCAGACATTTAAAGAAGATCTCTATCCAATACTACTTAATTTATTCAAAAAGATAGAAATGGAGGGACAACTTTCAAACTCCTTCTATGAAGCCAGCATCATTCTGATACCAAAACCAGGTAAAGATACAACCAAAAAAGAAAACTATAGACCTATATCCTTAATGAACATAGATGCAAAAATTCTCAACAAAATATTTTCAGACCATGTACAGACACACATCAAAAAAGGTCATCCACCATGATCAAATCAGCTTTATTCCAGAGATGCAGGGATGGTTCAATATACATACATGAATAAATGTCATAAATAATATAAATGGTGTCAAAGACAAGAACCACATGGTCATCTCAATAGATGTAGAGAAGCCTTTGATGAAATTCAGCATGCATTTATGTCCAAAGTCATAGAGGAAAGTGGACTGAAGGAACACACCTCAACATAATTAAAGCCATATACAACAAACCCATAGCCAACATCATTATAAATGGAGAAAAATTGGATGCTTTCCACTAAAATCAGGAACCAGACAAGGCTGTCCACTATCTCCACTCCTTTTTAACATAGTGCTTGAAACTCTTGCAAGAGCAATGAGACAAGAGAAGGACATTGAAGGAGTAATAACTGGAAGAGATCAAATTATACCTTTTTGCAGACAATAAGTCTATAGCCTTTCTATACACCAATAACAAGCAATAAGAGAAAGATCACATGGAAACACTCCTGTTCACAATAGCTGCAAAAAAATAATAATAAAATATCTAGGAGTAAACCTGACCAAAGACATTAAAGAACTCTACAAGGAAAATATTAACTCTTTAAAGAAAGAGATTGAGGAAGAAATCGGAAGATGGAAGGACCTCCCATGCTCATGGTTTGGAAGAATTAATGCTGTGAAAATGACCATCCTATCAAAAGCCAATCATAGGTTCAATGCAATGCCAATCAAAATCCCCATGACTTTCTTCACAGAGTTGGAAAAAAAAATCCTAAGATTTATAAGGAAGCACAAAAGACCATGGGTATCCAAAGCAACCCTAAGTACTAAGAGCAATGCTGGTGGGATTACAATACTAGATTTTAAACTGTATTATAGAGCTATGTTCATAAAAACAACATGGTACTAGCACAAAAATAGACTTGTAGATCAATGGAACAAAATTGAAGATGCAAATATGATTAAATGCAATTTCAGCCACCTGATATTTAACAAAGGTTTCAAGAACATTCACTGGAGGAAAGACAACATGTTCAGCAAATGGTGCTAGCAAAACTGGATCTCCACCTGTAGAAGAATTAAACTAAGCCCCTATCATTCACCTTCCACAAAAGTCAGCTCCAAATGGATTAAAGACCTCAATGTGAATCTTGAAACTCTGAAACTGTTAGAAAAAAAAATTGGTAATAACCTACAAGATATAGGTATAAGAAAGGATTTTCTAAAGCAGACATCAATTGCTCAGGAAAAAAGGTCAAGAATCAACAAATGGGACCTCATTAAACTAAAAAGCTTCTGTATATCAAAAGAGCAACTAAGAAGGTGAAGAGAAAACCCACAGAATGGGAGAAAATTCTTAACCAGCAACACATCTGACAGAGGTTTAACATCCAGAATATGTAATAAGCTCAAAAAACAAAAAATCAAGAAAGGAAATAACCCAATTAAAAGATGGGTTAAAGAACTGAAGAGAGAATTCTCAAGATAAGAAATAAAGATTGCTAGGAAGCATCTCAAAAGGTGTTCAACATCATTGTTAATCAGGGGAATGCAAATTAAAACCACTTTAAGATTTCATCTTACCCCAGTCAGACTGGCTAAGATCAAGAGAACAAACGATACCAAATGTTGGAAAGGATGTGGGGAAAGGGGAACTCTCATCCACTGCTGATGGGATTGCAAACTTGTTCAGGCCCCATGGAAAGCATTGTGGAGAACTCTTTAAAAAACTAAAAATGAAATAACCATTTGACCCAGTTATACCACCCCTTGGCATATACCCAAAGAGCTCATCCTATTGCAGAGACATGTATGCATCCATGTTTGTTGCTGCTCCTTTAACAATAGCTAAGAGATGGACGCAACCTAAGTGTCCCTCAACTGATAAGTGAATAATGAAAATGTGGTTCATTTATACACTGGTGTTTTTCTCAGCAGTAAAGAAAGATGAAATCATGAAATTTGCAGGTAAATGGATGGAAATAGAAACTGTTATACTAAGTGAAGTAACTGACTCAGAAAAACAAATGATGTATGTTCTCCCTCATATGTGGACCCTAGCACCCAATCCTTACAAGTGTGTATCCAGACTTAACTACAGGAACCAGGATAATGAAAAGGAAACAGGGGGGTAAAGGAAAAGAAAGAACCTTCAAGAGAAGAACAGTAGGAAACAGGTGTTAATAAAGGAGAGATGGATAAAAATGGGGTTATTTTAAGGGGATGGGGAAGGGAGGATTATACAAGGAACCTTAGGGATAAAGGGAAATAAGGAGCTCAAGAGAGGTGGGACCATAGGAGAAGGGTATTATTGAGGGAGAAATGGGAACAATGGGGGCACATTAAATGGGGAAACCATGGTGGAATGGTTAGACAATGTGAGAGATAAATAATGCCTAGATTATTTTAAAAAACAACAACAAAGGGAACCATATTAGTCCAACAAGCTACTGTCAAATTATACATACAACTAGCTCAGGGAATATAATATATATCTAGGCAAGGATTAACTGAGAACATTTGGTCTTTGCCCAAGCTTTATCTGCAAAGCACATGGTAATTAAAGTACCAGACTGGTGGAAGTAGCTTTCTTAGATGTTTAACAGCTATACTTTGAGGCCCATACTAATTTGGTCAGAGGGACTTAAGGGACAATCAAGGTCAACTAAATTCCAGGGAACTATGGAGCATCTCTCCAAATGTTCTGTAACTGTGGTGATTCACCTGTCCTTTTGATCAAGGAGGCCACGGAGACCCCACCAGATGGACTTGATCCAGTGTCCAGTCTACAAAGAGTATGGTCAACACAGAGGAAACATTTCCTCCATGCTTCCAAGTGAAGCCATCCATGGTCAAGCAGGACTTTTGACTTATCTTCACATAGGTGGAACTGGTAAAAGAAAGAAGCCAGGGGCTCCTCCCAAGCCCATATGACCTCTGAGGAACAGATCCTCAAACAGCCTTAAAAGTAAAACTAAATTGGTTTATCAGGGCCAACTGCATGATCTTAAACACCCAAAAGGAAAGTATAACCAAAGATTAAAGCGATCAATATAATTCTTTAACAGTCCATGTGTATATCTAAAGGCTACATAACAATAAACAATTCCAGACAGGAGATACCTCCCTTTGAGTGGCCAAGACAGTAGACCAGCATGGAACTGGGAAAATGAATACCAGACCCCAATCTTATCTAAAGGAATATTGACATCTGCTTGCTGCTAAAAGAGGAATAGCTGATCTTCCTAAAACAAGAAAGTCTATATAGGCTGACTGGACTCAGCGGATGGAGAAGCACTGGGGAACAGCTAGGGGTACAAACTAAACCATGGACAGTAACAGGTCTGTTAGAGTATATGGGCTCCAGTGGGGAGGGGGGCTATGGGAGGGTGCTACTTGGGATGTGGGTACATAGATGAATAAGATTGTTTGGGATATTCTGTATGAAATACACAAAAAATCAATCAATAAACAATGAGTTATATTTGAGGAAGATGCGTAAAAATTTGCTTCATGTCAATTAGTAGATGTGAAAAACATTACCATTGAAATCTACCTAATGACTTTATATCCATGCTCAGGTGTCAAGGATCTCAAAAAGTAATTGACTGTGACTAGTAATAATAAGATATATAGAGATTAGAGACTCATGTGCAAACATCTGAGTGTTAGTTGCATTAAAAATGAGTTTTTCTGTATGAAACAGCATATTTTAAAATGAAATGGAGATATTTTTTAAAGGGTAAAATATCATTCAATTTTATGTCTTATAGGGTTTATACTGAGTTCAATATTGTATAACTCTATTAATTCAACTGTAAACCTAAAAATTTACAGCCAATTTTGAAAGAGATGTATCTTATCTCTGGAAATTGTTATTGAATGTGTCAATACTGTTGTAATGAAATGTTTCTTCTAATTATGTTTATTAAATAAATAATTTAAAAAAGAGAGAATGCATATTTTGGTAAAACTATTTACCTACAAGCTTTTGTATAACTCATAAAACTTTAAAAACTCTTAACAGTTTCTGAAATGGAATTACCAGCATCTGTAGCAAATGGATTATTTTTGAAGCTGAGTTGAGACTATGGGCTGCAATACTAAGTTTTTTGAGTTTCTAGAATTTCCTAGATACTATTATTTAGAGTAGTTGCTATTTAAAAGTGTGTGCTGTCTGCATGAAAGTAAAATAGCATTTTAAAATTTCTCTTGAAGTCACGAAACTTATTCTCCTCAATTCTTCCATTTGGGTACATGAAAACATTCTACTCAGCTCATTCAGAGACTACACAGACCTAGCTTTGGGCATAACACTAATTTTATAAAGTGGTTTGGCCACAGAGGTTTCCACTGATTTCTTGTAATCAGCTGCCTGAATTGGATTAACGCTGTTGTAGATTCGTAATATACTCACCTGTATAATCCATCAATTGTCCTATCAATGTTCAGAGCTCATAATCTACCTGAAGTTATTTAGTCCTTGGGAAACACCACATGCTAATGTTCTAACAATGAAGGGCTGGCTTCCAGCTTCTGCTGTTCCAACCTCTATAGCACTAAAGAGAAAAAGACTTCTGCTGGATAGCTTTAGTTGTCAACTTGACATACCTGGGTAGAGGGAGCCTCAACTGGCAAATTTCCTCCATTGGACTGACCTGTGGCCATGTCTGTGAGGGTATTTTCCTGATATTGAGTGATGTGGGAGGGCCCAGCCTACTCTGGACTAGTACACTTCTGGGCAGGTTGTCCTGTATTATATAAGAAAACAGGCTGAGCATGGGCCAGGGGAGCAAGTCAATAAGCAGCATTCCTCCATGGCCTGTGCTCCAGCTCCTGCCTCCAGGTTCCTGCCTGAGTTCCTACCTTGGGATCTCTCAGTGATGAACTGTGACCCAGGAGATGTAAGCCAAATAAACCCTTTCCTATCCAAGTTGGTACTGGTCAGAGTATTTTGTCACAACAATGGAGAAACAAACCAGAACAAAGAACCAAAGCCATGGTAGCTGACATCTCATTAGAAGGTAAGAAGTACCTTCTGAGTAACTTTATCAGAGTAGGACGTTCTCACCTCAGTACTACTAGGATTCCAGGTGAAACCTGCCTTGCTGTGAGAAGCTGTTTTATACATTGCACCTTCCCACTAGACTTCAGAAGCATCTCTTCTACCACAGCAACAACCCCAAATATCTCTAAACCTTGCCAAATATTCCTTGGGAGGAAATTAAAATCAGAACTGTTTAATTGGTCGACATTTTAATACTGACTGTAGGAAATACATTGCTATTTATTGGAATAAAAAGATTAGGACAAATGTACGTTAATCAGACTTAAATGTAACATTTATGAATACAAATTATGCATTACTAAAACATCTAGGAATGAGTTTATTGGGAGAGAGGAGTAGCACCAAAAAATCCTATACAATCTTCAAATTTCTTCTGTGTTGAAGAAAATTTAGACTCAGGTGGTAGAAATGTTTTTTTCCAAAATGGTTCTCATATCGACAGATCCACTACTTTTAATTTTAACCTTTCCTCCTTTGTACATAAAAACTCAACTTTTCTTCCTTATAGTACACTTCAACTATTTGAAAATACATACTATAGAACTCTAAATTCTTTTCTATATCATAGAATTATAAAATTCTTTCCTGAACATAAAAATTAGGACATTGTTTTAAATTTCTCCATCTTTCAATTGTCTTAGCTACTTTGTATTGTTGTGATAAAAACACTGAGAAAAATCAAATTGGGGAGGAAAACATTTATTTATCTTATGTCTCCCAGGTCACAGTCCATCAATGAGGGACACCAAGGTAGGAACTCAGGGCAGGAACCTGGAGCACAGACCATGAAGGTATGTTGCTTCCTGGCTTGCTCTCCTGGCCCTTACTCACCTGCCTTCTTATACAATACAGGATCACCTGCCCAGGGGTGCCATCTCCCACAGTGGGCTGAGTGAGCCCTTCCTCGTTACTCAACAATCAAGAAAATGCCCCACAGACATGGCCACAATTGTCTCCAATGGAGAGAATTCCTTAATTGAGGTTCCCTCTACTCAGGTGTGGCAAGTTGACAAGGCTATCCAGCACAATAGGTTCCTTGTCAATTTGACACACAAACACACTGATACTAAACCACGACCTTTTCATTTCTTGTCTCTGAGATGTGATGTTAACAATATTACAACATAAGACAGTATAACCTTAAATGTTCCACAGTCCTTAAAAAATCCAAACACTTAAAAGTTCACAGTCTCTTTTAAAAGCCTTTTAACAGTGGGCTCCTGTAAAAGCCAAAATAAGGACTGTCTCATTTCAAAAGGGAAGAATTGGGCAGAGCTAAACAAAACCTAAGTCCAGCAAAGAAGCTCCAGGCTATACATCTGGGATTCACTCACTGTCTTCTGGGTACCAGAGGGCTTGGACAGCTCCACTTCCTTCTCTGACTCTGCCATCAACAGCACACACAATTTGCCTTGTAGGTTTGGGCTGACTCCATTCCAAACCTATCGTTGCCCTTAGTGGTCATTCCACGGTCCTGCCATCTCTAGTATGCCGGGGTCTCTACTGAAACTGAGGCTGCTCCTTCACTAATGGGCTCTTCTAGATGCTCTGGGTACAATGCTTCATATTTTTTCCATGACCCCTTGTGTCCTGGGGGTCTTTACTGCAACAGAGGCTGCACTTTCACCAATGGCCTTTCTAAGCCTCTCAGGGTGCCAAATCTCAGCTGCTCTCTGTGACCCCTTGATGCTTTCAAACCAGCACTATGTAGGAGACTCTTACACATTACCAAATCTTGCTTCCAGCTTGAGATGGAGCCTCCAACCCCCTCTGTACCACAGCTTCTGTGTGATCACCATGAGGAAATACTTCCCAGAAGATTTCACCTCAATGATTCCAGTCTCTTGTTACTCACAGCTGATTTTTCAATCCTAGCTAACCAATATCAATTATCCTAATGAAGCACAAAAGGTTTTTCTGAAAATTCTTATTTCATAATATATCACTCAAACAGCCATGATAGAGGCCTTGGTTCTCTTAAAAAGTCACAAACCAGGCCTCCATCATCCACATTTCTCTTTAGTATTATTGTTACAAACTCCACAGCAGTAGATTACTAATCTCTGAGCACTCAATGGCTTTTCTAGCCCAAAGTTTCAGTTGCAGATGTTTCCACAATCCTCCCAGACGCGTATGGTCAGGTCCATTACAGCAATACCCCACTCCTGGTACCAAAATTTTTGTCCTAGTTACTTTCTATTGTTGTGATAACAACCCTGACCAAACCAATTTGGGGAGGAAAGGGTTCATTTTATTTTACATCTCCAGGTAACAGTTCATCACTGCGGGAAGCCAAGGTAGGAACTCAGTAGGCACTCAAAATGGAGACTCCAAATGCATCTGGTCACTCCTCTGTTTTCTGAAAAACCTCAGGTCCTCCTGACGGCTCCAGAGTATCAGACGCTTTTTGCTGGACTCTTCTCGGAAATCGGGGGCAGGGGGCAGCCCAAAGTTCACCAATCTACCCCAAACCATCAAGGGGAATGGGAATGGGGGAATGAAGATGATTGAGACTGAGATGTTCTGTATGAAATACACATAAAATTCAATAACAAAAGAAAAACTCAACTTTGCTATGTGGAAGTCTCCTTATTTGAAATACAAACTCTCTTTAGCCTGAAAATACTGATGACTGATAACCTGGAGATGCCCCTACATAATTATGATCTAATGGACACTTTCAAGGCCCATCATCTGGACCTCTGAGACACCCCCTTTCCTGAGACAGGTGCCAACTTGTTCATGGATAGAAGTGTTTTCATGACAGAGGGGACCAGGAAGGCTGGAGTCACTATGACCTCCCAATAGAATGTCATCTGGACCCAAGCCTTACCCCAGGGCACCTCTGCACAAAAGGCTGAACTGATCACTGCCTTCACCCAGGCTCTATTTTGGGGAAAGGCTAAATGGGTGAACATCTTCACAAACAGCAGATATGCCTTTGCCAACTTTTCATGTCCTCACCATGATCTACAAGGAAAGAGGACTCTGATACTTCCATGACAGAAGGCCAAGTGACCCAGCAGACTACCAGACTCCCTCTTGAGCCTCTCCTGGTCCCAGGAAATGAAAAAGAACTCCATGAGATGATGGACACTGTCAGACTTCAGAATCACCCTTCCTTCAGCCCTTGGATGCCTCCTTGTTGACCAGCTTCATCAGATGACCCACCTGTGTGATACCAAACTGAATGAATTACTTTCTGGTATTTGTGGCCATATTCTCTGATTGGATGGAAGCCTTTCCCTCATGGTGGTAAAAAGCCTCCTATATGAGATAATTCCTAGGTTGCCTCTATCAATTGACCCATATAATGCTGAATTAATCTTAGAGACCAGTGAAAACTGGCCCAACCTCCTATCCCTGGTCCTCCTTCAGGATTAGATGTATTTCCTAGAGGCTGAGTTTCACCCCCTATAAGATTATGTTCAGAAGTCTGCTTCCCATACTGCCTAGACTAAAGGACCCTATTCTGAAAAGTTGTTGATCAATCTCTTAAGGTTTCTCCAGTCTCTCCAGTAGGTCAAGGCTACAGTCCATTCTAACATCTAAAAAAGAGAGAGGCCAACAGTTTTCGGTTCCTTCACTGGTTTGATTGGAATCCATGGATGAACACCTTGTTTCCAGGCTTAACAAGACCTCTTGTCCTTCTCCTGATCTAATGATTGGGCCTTGCCTAAATAATTGGTTGCTAAATTTTGTCAAACAATAGGTTCCCTCTGTCAAAGTACCAGGAGGCAACGAAGTGGAAAAACCAAACTCCATTTTGTTCTATCTGATATTTGCTCACTCTGTGTTTCTGCCTAGCTGCCCATCCCCAGCCCATGTTAACAGCAGTCAGCCTGACAGAATGCTCATGCAGGCAGGGAATACATTGTTTCTCCAATACCAGGAAACTTACAACTAGCCACTCAGCTATACCTGCATCTCCAGGGAGCCTGTTGTTTCTGCTATTCTGAGAAACTTATTTATCCTACCCAAAACTTTTTGTTAACTAAAAACTTCTTATTGGTTCTGGAGAGATGGCTCAGTGGTTAAGAGCAGTGGCTGCTCTTGCAAAGAAATTGGTTTTGATTCCGAGATAATATGCCAGCTAATAACTGATACCTTCTGACCTCATGCCTTCTTCTGACCTCTGCTGACATTGCACAACATAGGTGTACTTACATATGTGCAGGCAGTAGAGTCAAACACATAAAATAATAATAATAAATAACCCCCTCCCCAAAAAATCTTATTTACCAGTCTGCCACTGGTCCATGTAACTATGGTGATACAGTGTAACTGGTTATTGGGTTTTCCCATGACATGATGTAATTGCGGTTTTAAGCTTTATGAAGCCCACTCTGCTCCTCTCAGATCAAAAGTTCTTTGGGGCTTTAGTCCCCTCTCTGACTGCTAATAAAGGACTCTTGATTCAACACTAAACTGTATAGCATTTCTCACTCAGTATTTCACCCCTGACCTTCTGTGTCTGAAAATCTCTGTTTCATCGTAGTCATCTGCTGATTCTGACTCTTATGATCTCCACCAGCCCTTTCATAACCTCTGAGCCTTGGGAGGAATGGTGTGATATTGACATCCCATTTAAGAATGCTTACTCTGAAATATCTTACTCTGGGCAAGTTGACCAGTTGTGAGTCTCTGTGTTAATACCCATCTACTACAAAAAGGAGGTTTTCTGATGATTGGTGAGAGATGCACTATGTCTTAGTTTGTTTCTCCACTGCTGTGACAAAACACTCTGACAAGTACCAACTTGGGGAGGAAAGGGTTGATTTGGCTTACATCTCCCAAGTCAGTTCATCAGGGAGCCCAAGGTAGGAACTCAGGGCAGGAACCTGGAGATAGGAGCTGAAGCACAGACCATGGAGGAACTCTGATTACTGGATTGCTCCCCTGGTCCATGCTCAGCTTGCTTTCTTATGCAACACAGGCCCACCTGCCCAGGGGTGGCACCTCTCTCAGTGGGCTGGGCCCTCCCACATCACTCAACAATCAAGAAGATGCCCCATGGACATGGCTACAGGCCATCCAATGAAGGCAATTTCCCCATGGAAGCTCCCTCAACCCAGGTGTGTCAAATTGACACTAAAGCTATCCAGCACAATTGACCCCTTGTTAACTTGACACACAAACACAACACTATTAAACCATAACCTTTCCAATTCCTGTTCCCAAGATATGATGTTAATATCACAACATAAGACAGTACAACCTTAAGAGCCCCACAGTCCTTAAAAAATGCAAACACTTTAAAGTCCATAGTCTCTTTTAAAAGTCTCTTCTCTTAACTGTGTGTTTCTGTAAAATCCAAAACGAGTACTGTCTTATTTCAAAAGGAAGAATCGGGCACACCTAAGCAAAACCTAAGTCCAGCAAAGTAGCTCAAGTTTGGACATCTGGGATTCATGCATGATCTTCTGGGCTCCAAAGGGTTCTGGAATCTCCGCTTCTCTGACTCTGCCATCCACAGCACACACAGTTTGTCTCGAAGACCCAGGCCAGCTCCATTCCACACTGTCCTTGGTAGTTGTCCCATGGCCCTGGCACCACCAAAAAGCTGGGGTCTCTACTGAAACTGAGGCTACACCTTCGCCAATGGCCTCTTCTTGCCTCTTGGGGTGTAAAGTCTCAGATTCTCTTCGTGACCCCTTCAATCCTGAGGTCTTCACTGCAATTGAAGCTGTACTTTCACCTATGGCCTTTCCTGGCCTCTCAGAGTGCCAAGCCTCCATTGTTCTCTGAGACCCCTTCATGCTTTCAACACCAGAAGCATGCAGGAGACTCTTATACATTACCAAGTCTTGCTTTCAGCAAGAGATGGAGGCTCAGGTCCCCTCTTGACCACAGCTTCTGTGTGTGGACCTGGAGGAAATACTTCCCAGAAGATTTTACCATGATGATACTGGTCTCTTGTTATTTGCAGCTGATTTTTCAGCCCCAGCTAACCAGCATCAATTGTCCCAGTAAAGCAAAGGTTTTGCTTCAGGTTCTGCTCTCTTCTTAATCACAGCTGATTCTTCAGCCCCAGCCGACCAGAACCCACCAGATTTTCAATTCAAAATATCACACAAGCAGCCTTGATAGTCTTTATTTCCCTTTGAAGCTTCACAAGCCAGGCCTCCATTGTTTGCAACTCTTTCAGCAGAACTGTTCCAAGATCCACAGCAAACTCTAATCACCCAGTGGCTTTTTCAGTCCAAAGTTCAGAATGCTTCCATAATCTTCCTAAAAACACCAAAGTCAGGTCTGTCACAGCAATATCCCACTTTTGGCACCAATTTCTGTTCTAGTTTGTTCCTCCATTGCTGTGACAAAACACTCTGACCACTACCAACTTGGGGAAGAAAGGGTTTGTCTTACATCTCCCAGGTCACAGTTCATCAAGGAGCCCAAGGTAGGAACTCAGGGCAAGAATCTGGAAGTAGGAGCTGGAGCACAGGCCATGGAGGCTTATTTCCCTGGCTTGCTCCCCTGGCCCCTGCTCATCCTGCTTTTTTATGCAGCTACAGGCCCGCCTGCCCATGGATGGCAACACCCACAATGGGCTGAGTCCTCCCACATCACTCAACAATCAAGAAGATGCCCTGTGGGCATGGCCACAGGCCAGTCCTATGGAGGCAATTCCCCAACTGAATCTCCCTCAACCCAGGTATTTCAAGCTGACACTAAAGCTATCCAGCATACACTATTATATGGGTATAATGTCATTAGGAGTTGATTTAATATTATGTTTATTTAACAGCATAATAGTAGTAGGTTCTCCCCTAGGAGATTGGCCTGAATATTGGTGTCAGGAATGGATTTCATCTTTTTTGAGAAAACTTTAAGTCCAACCAGAAAATGGTTGATTGCTTTCATAACATTTGTGCCACAAAATGCTGGAAGAACATCTTTAGGAATATGCTTTCTATAACATGTCATCCCAGATACTGAAGCTCTATCTTAGAATAAAATAATCAAAGTCTTCCTGCTATTCATTCATTTTGGATCCCCAACTACTCAAATCTTACTTTGGCTTCACTTTCCCCCAGATCAGTATTACGTGATTGAAATATTTACATTACTATATTTTGCCTACCTAATGAGATAAAATCAACTATTGACCATTTCCTGAATTATTTAATGATCTTAAATAAATTGGTAATGGCCATCAATTCTTTCATTCAGTTATTTATTCACAGAACTATCTAATGAGTGATTATCACATGCTACAAGAAGATGGCAATAAAGCAGAAATATAAAGACTATATACTCAAAGTAGATCTGTTTATATAATATCATTAATAAATATGTACAAATGACTATGTGATGAAGTTTAAAGATGGAATAAGGGAAATAAAAATGAAGGGTTAATGTATCTATTTGATTTAATTTAGGGTAGTGTGGCCTAGCCTTTGTGAAAGGTAGTAATAGGCAGAAATTTGATGGGAAAAAGGAGAGGAGTATGTGACTGGAGAAGACTATTCTAGGCAAAGGATAAAATCACAGTTCATATTGATAAAATGAAGAATAGTAGGCAGGAGAGGGGCAAAATAGATGAAGGACTAAGCCAAGGGGTGGGAAATCATGGAAATCAGAGAGGATGGTAGGACTTCCTCCTGCAGAGCTCTGAAAGCCATGAGGAGATATTCCTTGTGACTTTAAGTAGGATGAAAAGATGGAGAATTTTCAGCCAAGATGTGAAATGATCTGACGTGTTTTTTTCTAGGTGTAGTCTTGCTGCTGATAAATGCAGGAAGTTCCACCAGGAGGCATTTACTCTTGTTTAGGGCAGAGCATTTGGTGGTTTGGGCTAGACTCATAACAGCGAAGGAGCTAAAAAGGCTTTACCGTAAGGTTGAATGAAGAGACCTCTGCTGTTTCTTCTCATAGACTAATGTTCTAACATCCTCACTAACATCTGTGAGGCATTATTAAAAAAAATTGTTGATTGTCCAAGCTTTATCTACATGGCACATGGTAACTAAAAGTACCAGACTAGTGGAGCTTACCTTCTTGGATATTTAAATGCTGTACTATGAGGCTTATAATAATTTGGACAGAGGGACATAAAGGACAATTTTTGCTCCTTTCCCTCCTAGGTTGAATAAGTTCCAGGGGAATATGACCATCTCTCAAAATGTCCTGTAACTGTGGTGAGTCACCTGTCCTCTTGACCAAGGAGGCTTTGAAGACCCCATCAGATGAACCTTAACCAGTGTCCAGTCTACAAAGAGGAGGGTCAACACAGAGGGGACATATACTCTATGCTTCCAAGCGAAGCCAGTCATAGTCATACAGGACCTTTGACTTATCTTCACAAAGATGTAACTGTTAAAAGAATGGAGCCATGGGCTCCTCCCAAGCTCATGTTACCCCTGAGGAACAGATCAGGGGTAAGATCTCAAACGACCTTAAGAGTAAAAATAAATTGGTTTATCTGGGCCAATTGTAGGGTCTTAAACACCCAAAAGGAAAGTATAACCAAAGATTAATGGGGTCAATATAATTTTTAAGAGTCCATATGTATAGCTAAAGGCTACATAGCAAGAAACAATGCCAGACAGGAGATACCTTCCTTTGAGTTATTGGCCAGGGTGGCCTAAGACTCCCAGATGGAAACCCAGCATAAAACTGGGAAAATGAACAGCAGACTCCATTCTTATCTAAAGGAATATTGACAACTGGTTGCTGCTAGGTGAGGAAGAGCTGATCTTCCTAAAATAAGGATCTCTAGATTGGCTGACTAGATTCAGCAGATGGACAAGCACTGGGGAATGGCTGGGGGTGCCGACAACACAGTGGACAGTAACTTGGACAGAGGGACATAAAGAACAGTTTTTGCTCCTTTCCCTCCTAGGTTGACTAAGTTCCAGGGGACTATGAGCATCTCTCAAAATGTCTACAACTTTGGTGAGTCACATGTCCTCTTGATCAAGGAGGCCGTGGAGACCCCACCAGATGGACCTGAACCAGTCTATTTTACAGGACTATTGCTGTAAAGAAGTCTCCATGATATGTCTAAATATATGTTATAGTGGTCTTGGGTCTGTCTGTTTTCCTCCAGTTATGAGAATTTCCCCCAGAGAATTTGGGCTCTAGTGTGTGTGTGATGGGGGGAGGCTTTTGAAGGGTGCCATTTGGGAAGTGGGTATATAGACGAATAAGACTGGGATGTTCTGTATGATATACACACAAAAAAAACAACAAATTAGAAAAAAAGATATATTTGAGGAGGAAGCATAAAAACTTACTTCATGTTAATTAGTAGAGGTGATAAACATTACCTTTGAAATCTACCTGATGACTTTATATCCATACTCAGGTGCCAAGGATCCAAGTGTAACTGATTGTGACTAGTAATAATCAGGTACGCTTGCTCTGGAGTGTGTTATTGAATATGTTAAAGCTGTAATGAAATGCTTCTTCTAATCATGTGATTATTAAATTTTTTAAAAAATTGTTTATTGATGTAGGAAGGCCCAGCCCATTATGGGCAGTACCATTTCTTGGTAGGTGGGTCTGGGCTATATAAGAAAATTAGCTGAGCAAGTCATTGGGAAGCAAGCCAGTAATCAGCATTCTTCCATGGACCTTGCTTCTGTTTCTGCGTAATGAAATGCTTCTTCTAATCATGTGATTATTAAATTTTTTAAAAAATTGTTTATTGATGTAGGAAGGCCCAGCCCATTATGGGCAGTACCATTTCTTGGTAGGTGGGTCTGGGCTATATAAGAAAATTAGCTGAGCAAGTCATTGGGAAGCAAGCCAGTAATCAGCATTCTTCCATGGACCTTGCTTCTGTTTCTGCTCAAGGTTCCTGCCTTGAGTTCCTGCCCTGACTTCCCTCAATAATAGACTGTCTCTTGGAAGTGTAAGATGCACGAAATCCTTTTTTCTACAAGTTGTTTTGTCACAGTAATAGAAAGCTAACTAAGACAGGGACTAGTTCAGTCCAATTATAATTAAGAAACATACTTATTGTTTTATAAAATTTAGATATTTTTAATGGTAAATAACAGTAGCAACAAAAGAACTGAAATTCTCCGTGAAATTCTGGTGAAGGATAAAATCAGATGAGAAAGGACTGTTGCTGTAAAGAAGTCTCTATGATAGGTCTAAATATATTTTATAATCGTCTTGGGTCTGTCTGTTTTCCTCCAGTTATGAGAATTGCTCCAGATAATTAAACATTCTGTGATTTCATTCTTTATATCCATGTAATATATGGTTAAAGAAACCAATAAAAGCAGGTCTTTTCTGCTTTGTCTATTTACACAGAAACCTGTATAATTACATTGGTTCCAGGACTGTAATTAAACCTAAAATCCTATGATGTAGAATCTATAGATGTATATGATGTATGTGCTAGGAAATTATTCATTTAATTGCATGGATAAACAATAATATATACATAAATACATAAAGAATCTAAACATTAAAAATAATTTGGATGTCATACTACCAGTAGTTCCATTTCTCACCATTTCCTTTGTTCATTCTAGTTTAAAAGCTTCCTTTCAGATAATTCTTACATCTTTGACCTCATCTGACCCAGCTCACTGTGGGCCATAAAGGGGTTTGGAAGGTTAAGTACTCAAGGTTTATGGAACTCTTAGCAGCAATTTGTTGGCTTTCCAAATCAAATTCTTTTTCTTCTTTCCTTAAACAGCAATCCTTTGTGCTCCTTGCAGCTCCTGAGTCCATTCTTATTATTTGTGTGAGCTACTCTAATTCTCTTGTATTTTCATTAGAATGCTCAGACTGCTTTTGTTTTACTAAAGGTCCACACATTAGGGCCTCTAAGCACTTCTCCAAGCTCAAGGATTCCTCTGTTCACATTATGATTTCGCCCTTAGATTCAATGTTCATAAGACTTTAAAAGCCTCAATATCTAAAGATGCCAGCAATTGATACAAATTAATTAAGGTTCTCTCAATAGTGAATGGCACTTGGTGTATAGTTATCATATTGTGACTGTCATCCTTATAACTGTAATCTTAAGGTTATCCCAGAAGGTCCTAGAGAATAGCCAATGTAGAAAGTTCATGAAATGTTTACTACAGAGCCTAAGCCATCAAAATAATGGACGAAGTTCAGTTATGTTAGGACGGCTAACATTTATGGCATCTTTTTTAAAAAGTTGAAGTTTTTAGTAACTTCTTTAAAAATATATATTTATCCTGCTAAGGATAAAACTCAAAGCATCATAAAGCATAGAGGAAAATTCGGTATTTTCAATAAGCTTTCAGGTTTAGAAGGAATTAATGTCCTTTGGAAAATTAATGTTATAAACTTATCAAATATTGAAACTTGCTAGTGACTTTCGTCCCTCCCTCCCTCCTCTCTCTCTCTCTCTCTCTCTCTCTCTCTCTCTCTCTCTCTCTTTCTAAATTACCACAAGGGAACAGAGTTCTCCAGGCAGCTGGGAAGTTGCTTATGAACTTACAGCAGTGGTGACAGGATACACAAGATCCATGTAAGCTCAAGTCAGATAAAACCCCAGCATAGGAATGGGAAAATGGATAAGAATCCCCATCCTTAGTTTAGGAACATCTGGCAACTGATGACTACTGGGAGAAGGTAAGTTGGTTTTCTTTAAGGGAGTGGTGCTAGATAGGTTAAGCAGGCTCCAGTGATGGATTCATACCCAAGGACATTTGGGAACACAAATATGGCTTGATAAACCTTAACATATATGACAAAATGTATGAAATCTGGTGGGGGACTATGGGGGATTGCAGATAAGGGAGGGGCCTAAATGTAATTAACATACATTGTATGAAATTTGCAAAAAACCAATAAAAATAAAATAATAAAAGTCTCTGTATACTGATCATTTTAATGTAAAATAGTAACCAAGTTATGCTGTTTACCCTCAAATTTCAATACTAGGAAGATGATAGAGGTTGGTAGACTGGCCAGAAGAACTTAAAAGCAGGAGGCTCACTGATGTAATTAAGAGAAAAGCCTCTCTGTGCTCAACTGGATGACAAATGATAGTAATTATAGAGCCTGTATCTTTTGAGACCTGGCTTTGTACTCTAAGTGTTATGAGAAATTTAAAGATAAATGGACCATAGTTTCCAACTGTAAGTCATATTATATGCAATGCAAATTTGACCTAGTTTACAATGTATATTTATTACGTCCACTGAAGCCATAAAACCAGTATCTAAATTTACAGTTTAATGTCATGCACAGAGTAATGCTTTACAAAATTGCGATATTATTCCCGCAATGAAAAATATTACAGTATAGGTTCTAAACAGCTCAGTTCAAATGTCTTCCTGCATAACAGAGCTGGTGTGCAATGCAGACTGAGATATAGAAATGCTCTCAACAGCTGATTCTGGTATAATGTTTGTTGAACCTGATGAGACATTTTAATCAAGACCTATCTCAGTTTTCTGAGATTTTTGGTCTTTCACTTGTATTGCATGCCATCATTTCTGGAAAGTTGAGTATAATAAAACACTTGCATTTGTATTTTATAGATAGCATGTAGTCCTCATTATTTTTCCTTATCACAGAAATGTGCTATACTTACTTAGGTTTATTACTTGACTTTATTCACAGGTACTAATATAGATATTCAGTATTGGTGCCACTGCTTTGAGTCAAATGGAATATCTGTCATTGAGTTAGTTACCTGTAATGTCTATTTACAAAGTGTGTGCACACTTTTCACTGATCAATATGCCACTAATAAATGTAAGCAGTTTACTACCTTCCAACTGTAGCAAAACTAGTCAGCAGTGTCCATATAAAATCTGAATGCTCCCTGCAGCACTAAGGGTTCAGGGCTACACCGATCTTGGACATCATCTAACCTCACACATTATACGTGGTATGAACTCCTACTCTGAATAAACTCAGTACAGTTTAATACTAACATTAAGGTTAGGAAGAAGCGGTTGAAATATGGTTGTTTAATGTTCACTATGACATAAAATATCACAAAAATTTTAAAAGTTGGGGCAAATATACAGAAAAGTTTGAATGGAATGGAGACAGTTTAGGAACTGAGAAACTTTGAGCCCAAACTCCAGTCTGACTCTCTTTAAGTTTTGATGACATCTTAAGCATCCACACATGTACCATTGGTCAGAATGCTCATTACATGTGCTGCTTTCCTGAACTCTGAGCATTAAGTTGTGCCCAGCCTTGACAAAAAGATTAGAGGTCTTTCTTGTAAATTATAGAATCATATTGAAAATAAAAACTAGTTCAAAAACACATTTGATGATTTATCACTGAAAACATTAGCACCTTAGTAACAATTACAAACCTTCATTGGACCTGGCAAAGAAAAATGAGATAAAAAAAGAGCCTGCTCTGAGGACCAGTTTCCTCATAGTTTTAGACTGAGTCAATGGGCACATTACCTTATAGGGTTTCAGATCAGAAAATCAGTCTTTATCTTTTCTCTTAATCAATGTAGTCCACACAGACTGCTTAGTAGAGCCACAAGATGGGACCAGAGACAGCGAAAATTATTGGTAAGATGCTAATATATTAATATTCACAATTAACTGAATGGACTAATGTATAAGCCAAAGTTGTATTTTTCAAAATACATATATTTGCCTTACATTGCCCATAGAACTACAATAGAATTATATTCCGCACCATGGATTTGCTATGTGGAATCCTCTGTTGATCTGAACAATTTTATTCCTGTGTTTTGGCTGACTAATACGTGAATCTATATTGCAATATGTTCCCATAGTTTAGCCTAATAAAACTGGTGAGTAAATTGACTGATGGATTACAGAATGAGAATTAAAGATTGATTTGTTTTGTGATACTATGATTCAACAATCTATTCCTATAATTAATATTGATGGGGACTATCAGCATATTTATGTTTTAGTAGACTATTCAGTTAAGTTGATGTATCTATCTGATTATCTAGAATTGTAGACTTTTGATCAATGAGAGAAATAATACAGATAATCTACACGTCCGTTTTTGTGTCGAAATGGACAAAAATCCTTTAACATGGTTCTGTGCCATCCTTGCATGGCATTTTTTTATACTCAGGGTTATATATTTTATTTTATTGCTCTGAAAGATAAAAAAAGTGATGCATTTGCATGGACCCATGTTTAACTCTAGATAGATGAGTGATGCTCATCAATCATGCCTATCATTTTTTCCCACTAAGCTCTCAACCATGAGTAAAATTCAGTATTGTTATACTCAAAATATTCCCGGTATACAGTGAATTTTAAACCATAGTGCATGTCCAGGGCTTCTGAATGTGCCTGCTGTCACCATCTATTACAGTGACCTTGTTAACTTGCTAAAAAGGAAATTGTCAGTTGAGCATCAGGACCAGAGACTGACCCAATGACTTGAATGATGGGTCTAAGACTGCTTGATCTTATTGCCAGAATCAGATTGTGCAATCATAGTCAGAGGTGAACTGCAGTTATTGGAGCTGTTCCTGCAGGTCCCAGATCCTCTCTGTCAGTCCAGGCAATTTGATAGCAGTTGTAAAAAGTCACATTCTGTCAGTATACATCTGTATTTGTAGATGTAGTATATATAGTTATGACTACAAGCATCTAAATTATGAAGATCCATGTTCTTTTGTAGATCATCTATAAAATCCTTCAGACAGCAAAGACTAAATTACAGTAATTAAGAACTGTTTCTAAAGCAGCAAGATACTTTGTGTTCATTCTCCTATTACCTAGAAGTTGTGTGTACTTGACTTTCATATGATACAGTAACAGTTCCTTTTATCTGTTTATCTGTGATGTGAATGAACTTGATTCCGTTTCTTCCCCCAAGGTAAGAATTCACTATGTATCCTAGTGTGGCCTCAAACCCCCTATCCTCCTGCCTCAGCCTCCTAAGTACTGGGATTGCAGGCTTGTGCCAGCAGATCTGATTTGAACCTGATATTTTATTGTGTTTGCTTTTTTTTTTTTTTTTTTGGTCTTTTTGAGACAGGCTCTCCCTGTAGCCCCAGCTATCCTGGAACGCACTATGTAGACCAGGCTGGCCTTGAACTCACAGAGATCCACCTGCCTCTGCCACCATGCCCGGTGATTGTGTTAGCTTTTATGGGGTGCTTCTTACCTTTGTATGCCCCAAGTTTAAAGCTTGCAACTTACTTAATTGAATATACATTCTTTTTAACCTGTGACTTGAAGAAACCAGTGTGAATGGGATGCAAAGGACCTATTAATATGGCAATAAGTAGTGAACAGTGTTAGTCATGAAAGAGTAAACTTAAAACTTCCTTGAGAGTGGCAGACTAAGAATACATGCAGAATATACACACATACATCTTTTCACACATAAAGCTTTCTGTTAAAAAAAATACAAAAGCCATCAGTGCTGTATATTGTATAAACTCACAAAGTGCACTTTATACACAAACAGGAAGCATAAATTAAAAAGTAGGACAGTAGCAAAACATTTTAAATATAGAAGAATTTGCACATATTTGTTAAATAAGAATAAATAATTTTATCATACAAATTCACAGAGCAGTTGCAAAAACAATAAATTATTTATTTTTCAGTGCTGCAACTTTTGTTGTTATTTGTGATTCATCCCTCAATTCTTAGTTTAGTGGGATAAAACTGTTTCCACAGGAAGGCAACCGAAGCTGAATCTGTTAAATACATGATAACAATGCTCTCATATTTCTAAACAACAAGGCGGGGTTTCATGTGAGCTTTTCTGTTTTATAAGAAATAAATAGTATTTTATTCTGGGCTCTCATCACATAATGAAACTTATTTTGGAGTATTTATGTATGTAAGTGAGTTTAGAGTCCTGAAACCTCAGCGTTGTCAGATTTTTTTTTTCTATTTCATCCCCTCTATTCATCATCCTAAATCCAAGGCTTTTAAAAACATTCAAGATATAACAATGGAAAGATGGAAAATAGAGCACAAAATCAAACTGGATGGAGTCAGAGCGCCAGATGGGGTTCCCCTTTTGCTCCGGACTTCTTCAGTCTCCTGTTCTGAATATCAGTTTGCGTCTGCAACACAATATACATTCTTCAATCTAGTGACGCTTATTTTTTTTTTTTTAAAAAAAAAGGTTGGGAAAACTGCTGAAGACTTAGCCTAGTGTTTCACTTGTTCTAACGTCTCTCGGATTATTACGATTTGAAGTGTGAAACTTCATTATTATGGGGAGAAGTGAGTTCGTGAAAAATCTTATTAAATCTATGAAGATCATAGAGTGAAGCAGAATAGGAGACAATCACATTTACTCTGTTTATTTTTTTAATATAACCACAAAAGATAGAAAATGAATTTTGTCACATTTGATTTACTTGGTTCATATTATTTTCAAAACTGGAAAAAGTAACATTGAAGTCTCTATTAATTTCCTTCACACAGTTGAATGGTCGATGCGATTTTTTCTTTTTTTT
>NW_008331036.1:1236569-1237977 GCF_000622305.1 Nannospalax galili | reverse complement strand
TTAGACTCATTCCCTGCTCTTGGTTGGGTGGTCTACAATTTGACATAGTTTGGTATAGGCTGAATTTATGTGATCATTTCTTGGATAACATGACTAAGTCTAAAGGGAAACCAGGCAGTGAGAGGTCAAAAGACAGTGACTGGTTTGGAAAAGCAATGATGTTTCATAATAATTTCTTTAAAAAATACTTAAAACTATAAGATAACCATTTTACTGCTCCATTGAAATGAATGTGAAATAGAGAGATCAATTACATATTTTTATATTAAAATATCTTGTAATAAAAATAAACTCTCATATATTTAATGGAACTCAAATCATGATTTCCTTATACGCAAATCTTTAACAATAGGCACATTTGGTATGGTTACTATAAAATTTATATAAAACAAATTTTTTTGCAGTATTTCACAAAGTAAAAGAAATCCCAGTGAAATAAAACACCTTATATTTTCTGAGTTATGGGTGGGGGTTATACAGTTTACAGTCTAAAGGAGATTTTTCTGTGTATGATTATAAAATATCTCAATATGCAACTAGTTAACTTATAATCTATCTGGGCAGTCAAGAACCTTATGGAAAACCCTTATATTTCATCACTCAAACACTTACTGGTACAATCAAACACTTTCCAATTTGGAAAAATGTTGGGATACACTCATATTTGAAAAACCATGAAATCCTTGCCTATGGTGTGGAAACAGTCTTATGAATGTTAACCAGTATTTTTTTCCTGGAGTTAACTACATAACACCAGTTGCTCCTTCTAGATGTGGCTAAATATTAAAGTGATCTTTAATATTCTTATCAAACCCAGTCAATTCAAAACACAGGTCTTTTGAACCCCTGGGAAAAAACAAACAAGCAAACACAGAAACATTTTAAAGGCTTGCTGGTAAGAGGTATACCAGTACCAAAGGTGTTAGATGTGACAGAAACTCTATGCTGTGCATTTTGTATGTATGTTACTCATTGTGAGATTCTAGCTGGGAGCTATAAAAAGTAAAAAGTTGTGAAAATATAAATTGGAAACAAAGTGACATTGTTTTTTTCTTTTTAAATTACAACATATGGAAACAAATATTTAGACTCATGTACACACAGGAAAACATTATTTCTATATCCTAATGATACATTAATTTGATGGTCTGGCTGAAAAAAACACAGGCAGTCAAAGGTTAGAGTAACTGCACTTGGCCTGTGTTTAAATAACCAGATATACTAAGATCCTTTTCCTTTTCAGAATTTCTCAGAAGATACTTGCTGTCAAAATGGTTTTTGACTAAAATGTTATTTCCTGCAATCAGAAAAATCTACTAAATCTTATTAAACAGCAGCAAGTTCTTAATTTCCAGTAAATCTTCCACAGCTCTTTCTTGTAACTAGCTGTAGACCTACTTTGGTCAAA
>NW_008331036.1:1173537-1236410 GCF_000622305.1 Nannospalax galili | reverse complement strand
TATGTATATATACATATATATTAATAGAACCAAGTATATATAAAGTGACATCCTAAGGGGTCACTTTATATGGGTGAAAAGGATGGAGATGCCCTTGAAGACATTATATAAGAGGTAGGTGAAGTTGTTCCGCCATCTTTAAATGTCCCTGCTTCTACATTCATCACTATGTGTCTTGTTTTTCGTAGGCCCAGGGGACGCTCAGTAACTCCCAGGTTTTCTGTGTTCCAAGCTCACCATTGTGACAAGAAGCAGTGAGCATCTTTTGATTACAGAGAGCAGATTCTGCCCATAATTTGACTCCTGGTGATAATGACATGGAAGAATGAAGTTTTTTGCAGATGGGTAGACCTTGGGTTGTCCACGTATCTATGATAGTTCCTCCAGTTGCCTGTGTGTGTGAAAGCAAAGGCCCAGGCTAACATTTCTTCAGCAAACATTGCTTAAATGCAGAAGGCCTCTGAGAGAGAAGACATCCCTTTGCTAACTTCCGGTTCCCATCTTGGCACTGTACCGTCCTGGTGTGCCAGCCCGTGTCACAGGTCCTAGAACAAGCCAGCCATGGGCCTGTCACCCACTGCAACTGTGGAGTTTGTGATCCCACTTTGTTACTGCCATGGCTAATGACAGAGTTTACTTTTTGAGTGGACTTCTTAGGAACAAAAAAGCTGTAGCGGACATCTAATGCTTTAGTTGGGTCTGTTGCAAGAATCTGTACAATTAGAATTTCTTTTGTGGCTGAGTAGCCCATACCATGCAAGAAGTCGTCCCTGTGGCTCCATCCGCTGTAGTTCATAACTGTCCCATTGATGTCGATGATGGTTTCTGACGTGGAGATCATGTACTTGCCATTGATAAGATACTCACCATTCTTCTTCTTCAAGGCTAAGTAGGCAGAGAATCTAGTCTGGTCTTTGGCTTTGAACTGTCGGACTTTTATGTGGGTTGCCCCTTCTGGGATCCTCACAACGTCAGTATAACCCTTACTGGAAGCAGGAATGTCCACGTAGGAGGTGAGAGAAGAAAGGGAAGAGGATAGTAAATTAATTCATGCTTATCCATGAATAAAGAGAAATTTTCTTAAAGTGTTCCCTCATCTAAACACAAAGCTTTAATGTAATTTAAGAGCTTACATTGAAATTCTTTGCAATTTTTCATGAAACAAATTAAAATTGTAGTATGCTATTATATCTGTTTTATTGATATATTCAAAAAGGGTGATGCTACAAACCTCCTTTATTTTAAAATTTGTACTAACTTCATTTGAAGTTTCATATAATAATTTCCAGCTTCATCAAAATGCACAGCCTTTACAAAGATACTTTATCACTTTCCAGGCACAAGATGGGATTCAGATAAACACAAATGGACATATATACCCTCAGTTAATCTCAGGAATATTTTAATATTTCTCTAACTCGATGTTGGTATTACCAGGAGATATTTCAGTGATTCCAAAGCCTATGATGCCCCCCTGGCTTGTTAAATCTTTGCAGGCTCCATTCTAAGACTCTTCATACTACTCTGGTGCACTCACTGGCATCAGCACAAATTTAGTTCTTTGGTCATTTGGATGCAGCAGAAATAGAGGCTCTGTTTCTAAAAGCTTTAATCAATGTTATGGGCAGGAAGTTAAATGAAGGTAAATTTGGTAGCTATGTGATGAGGACTTACTACTTTCCTAAAAAACTTAATTTCAATACCTTATGAAATTCTCTGAATGCTTAGTCTCCATGCAAAAGTATGATAAATTTAATAAGGCATTTTAGTGGGTATAAAAATAAAGCAGATCTCTGCAGATGTATCATGTGCTTAGAGGGAGCAAAGGCAAAAATATCTCTTAATACCCATCAAACTGTGGTGGATGCTAGGAGAAACGCAAATTAAACACCACTAAAAATGATAGCAATGAGAAGGCGTCATCTCTTATCAAAGTCTTTGCCTTCACAAGTGGGTTCACAATAAGGCCTAAAGATATCTTATTATTTAATATGACTTCAAATTTATTTTAGTTATCCAAATAGAAATACCACTGCATGTACAGTTGGACTGACATCTGTAAAATTAAATATAATGTAATTTCTAATTGTTATTCAAGGTTAAAGGTCATATACTCAACATTCAAGTGCATGTTCTGTAACTTAGAGAGGGAGCTCATCCCTGAGACAGTCTGGTGTCTAGGAGGTACCTGAGCTACAGTGTCTGTCACAGGTGTCTGAGCCTCTGGCAGTGTTGAGGGAGAGCAGAGGAGCTACACCGGGCATTACTTATTCTGTCTAGCTTGATTCACTGTTTTTATTTTGTAACATTATTTAACACATTATGGATAAGACTTTGTTCCACAAAAGTTTTTGTTATTATATAATACCAATAGATGATACACATACCTACAAGGGCTTCAAGGCCAGAAATACTTGGAGATAATGTTACATTTTTATACTGAAGAATATGAAACAGGAATAGAGTAAATTTTCAAACATCACTGCAGAGCTCTTTGGTTGTGGTGCTGGGTATAAAAGCTGGCATTTAGCTCTTGACTCATTCAACTGTTATAAAACAGGGTGGACGGGGGTCGGGATTTCATAGGCACCAACTGTCTTTGTCATTTCTTCATTTCATGTGACTTCAAGTGAGGGTATATTAATCACTGGTACAGACACTTCAAATGTTCTGTTTAGCATTTTTAAATGGTTTATAATTTTATGGAGAAGAACACAAAAGGCAGCGAGTGTGAGGTAGTGCTTTCAAAGAATCTGATTTCTCATCTAGTTGCCGTTATTTTGTCTGTTGACTTTCTCTTCCTTCTCTACCTACTTTCAGCTCCTTTTCTCTTGTCCTGCCTTTCTCACCGCCCCTTTTCTTGCTGTCTCTCTCTTTACTTCCTTTTCCTCCTTTGTACTTATTTTCTTCCTCTTTCTCTCCCTTTCTTTTGTAATATTGCAGAAGGCCCTGCCCATGCTGTGACCTCAGTTATAGTCTCTGCTCTTCGTTGGCAGTTACCTTCCATGATGAATTAGGTAAGTCTTAAATCTTCAAGTCCTAAAATCAAAAGTTTGAGGTGATAATCTATAAGGTGTCACACATATTTGAAATGTGTAAAAATGCAATATATAACTAGATATGCAGTGTTTTCACATAGATGGTCCAACGCAGTCAAATGATTCTTAGTTTATCAGCAAGTAATATTAGCAATTCAAACTAACTCAAAATAAATTCTTCAGTCATGCATTTTAATAATCAAACATAATTTCCAGTTTTCTAAAGTAATACGGTACTAGTACTTTTAAAGATCACTGTTAAGTCAAAGAGGACACAGCACCTAAATCAGGAATGCAAGTATCCTCAACCCATGTCACGTAGCATTTGAAAAGTTTTTCAAAGAAGAAAAGTAATTCTGTCGTCTGTCTGACTCTTTAGCTAAGTCAACCATGTTCCTGATGACAACATTCTATTTGATGCCAGAAACTGGTAATTTATACCCTCATATGTTTAAAGTCAAAGTGAAGGAACAGGAGACTTTGCTGTGTGTCTGTCCTTATCTAGTAGAGAGAAACCAGACCAGTTCATTCTGAAACAGTATTGTCGCCACAGCACTTCAATCAACTTATATTTTGCAGGGAGAAATTTTTTTCTGGAGAAAACTTTAAGGCAAACTGTAAGGCAAACTTTTTTCACTATAAAAATACCAAAGGGTGCATGGATTAATGGCTTACTCCCATAACCCTGGCACTTAGGGGATGGAGGCAGGAAGATCACAAAAGTTTAAGACTGGTCTAGACTACATAGCAAAGTCCTGTCTCAATAAATATGTTTAAAAAAAAAGAATAAACACATAAACAAGTAGGTAACAATGAATTAAAAAACAAAACAATGTAGAAAGGCAGAGAGAATGAAAACCAAAAGAAATTTCCAAATTGGATTCAGTGGGTCATTAAAAAATAAGACGTGGAAGGGCATATGGTGACACATGCCTTTAGTCCCAGCACTCGGGAGGCAGAGGCAGGCAGATAGATCTCTGTGAGTTCAAGACCAGCCTGGTCTACATAGTGAGTTCCAGGCCAGCTGGGGTTACAGGGAGACCCTGTCTCAAAGACTAATAAAAATAAAATAAGACATGAAGTTGGGAGGGGCATGTTGGAGGTATCCAGGGGGAGTTGGAGGAAGGAGTCAGGGTGGATATGATCAAATATATTTTATGCATGTATGAAATTCTTTTCAAAATAAATTATAAATATTTTAAAAATTAGCTAAGGTGAAACCAGCCAAGCTTTCCTAAACGAGGTTTTAGGAATGACAGATCTGTACAGTGTGACACATGGAATGCTGTCCACCTTTTTCTTTTCTGATTGGAAGCTCTTGATTCAAAGTCTGTTGCAGTTTATCTGCTTCCCATAGCACCAAGAGTTGCCACCCAACCACAGAGCTCTATTCACCTCTTCTTCCCTTCTCACATGCAGAATGTGTTACAAAAGCCACAGTAGTCTTCCTCCTGCAAAGAGTTGATGAGGAAACGCCAGAGCCCGTATCATTTTCACAGGAGTCTAAAGCTTTGTTCAGCCCACATGAGGGCTGTGGCACTGTCATATTACCTCTTCTTATTGAAGGTTCCAATGACCTTCGTACAGCTGGAGTTGTCCCCTCCACACACGCCACACTTGTCATACTGCAGCTTGGAGCCAATGATGCCATCGCAGCCAGTTCTCACACACCTTCCACGGACACACACAGAGTTGCTGTACGGACGACATTCGGTCCCATCAGTCACCTGCACACAGCAAAGATATCAGGGAACATCTGGGCTCTGGGGTTCCGTTTCTTTAGTAGAAGAGCAAGTTCTAATTTGTGAATTTTCAATTTGATTGGAATAAAATATACATTCAAAAATAAATGAGGGTGGAGAGCGGCTGGAGAGGACTCAGTGCCTAAAAGTATGTACTGCTCTCACAGAGAGCCTGAGTTCAGTTCCCAGCTCACTGCTTCATGTAACCCCAGCCCCTTAGGGACCCAACACCGCAGCTTCTTCAAGTATCTGCACTTGCTCACATATACCCACATACCCACATATATATTTAAAATCAAATCTTAAAACATAGGTTGTCATCATGCCCTGTATATAGGAAGAGCTTAAATGGTGAGGACTCTACTCTGCACACCCAGTGCTCTGAGGCCTCTGCAAGCAACAGATTTAGCAATGACAGCCAACTACATGACTGATGGACTTTCTGAAACTAAAGACCACACCTGAGCCAGGGCTGACTTGTGGCAGTCTTCTTACCATAGCTGTAAATTGTATCAAAACTAAACAACAACAACAACAACAACAACAATAAAATAGTGATTTAGGAATCATGTAAGAAAGCACAACCCATATCCAAACTCTGTCCCACCATTAGTGTATTTTGCCATAAATACAGAGGAACCAGAGCCCTAAGGTTCTTCTATATAACATCTTTGTGTCTTAATTGTGCAACAGCATGTATTCTTGGCCATATTAGCAAAACAGGAATAATTCAGGAATCTGAGACTAATGATATAAGACAAAGATCTTCAAAGATCAAACCAAATTACAGTGGAAAAGGAAAAGTGGCCTATCATTGTACACTTTGATTTTCTTATTCTAATTTTAAAGTCACCTTCATGACGTGCAGTTTCCCTAAAAAACAACATGGCCTGTCTTAGCCTCGGGTTGGAAGGAATCTGATTGTAGTTCCATTTTGGCAACAAGTTGGGCAGCATATAGATACAGAAAGACAGACGTTTGAAATCTTTAGTCCTGAGATATTTTTAATGCCTCCCTAACACATCGTTTACTGTCCTTTGTACTAGAGACTTTAAAATAATTCCCCTCGTAGAGCTAAGATTACTGCTTCTGCAGACACTCACTGTTTGGGGTAATTGCTATTTAGAAATTGAAATTTTGTATTGTCTTGTTTTAATTTGTAAAGCTCATTTTTCATGTTCGAAAATTTCCCTGTTATGCTCAATTCTAGCTATACTGTACTTGGAATCAAACTCATTAATGTAATCATGCCCAAAACAACTTAGTCTGGGAAAAGTAGTCTTTACTCTACATTCTGACAGTGCCCATACATTACTAATTTCATTTTTGTATGCATAACACATTCCCACAGTATCACCTTGGCTGTTTACATTGATAAAAATCTTTTCACTTTGATGGCGGGTGGCTATCACCTGTAGAGATTTGATTATATGGAGGCTTAAGAACACAAGGATTCTTTGTTGCATAACCGTTAGCATAGCAACAACTTTGAAAATTTAAACTTAATCACAACCATGAAGTGGTTGAAAAGCATTCCTAATTGTGCATTGAACCTTCAGGCATCAAAATAGAGAAAAGCAGATTGGTGTGGAAAACAGCATCTGTGGAGTTCAGAAAAGTAGGTGTGAAAAGAGACTGAATAATTAATTTTGAATAAAGGAAACAATATATGCCACTGTTTGGGAGCCAGTTAAAACACAGCAGGTACATAAACTGCAGCTTGTAGGTTAGTGTACAAATTCACATATATAAACATGCGTTTTTGAATTTATATATGTACAAAACTCTTTTGAAACGTGAGTGAATTTATGTGTTTATTTGTAAGCTGAAGTTGAATGATATTCAACAAATTAATAATTTTTATGTAGTTATATTCCAGAATTTTCTTTTTATTTCTCTGTAACATTTTCAAGGAAAATTCATTGTCATAATTAAATATTAAAATTTGCATAAATGAGATTGGCTTGTTTTTCAGTACTGTAATATACAGAGATACAGTTATACAGAGAGAACTGAAGACCAGTTTCAGAGGGGTTTTCAGTGTGGCATATGTTTTAAAATTAGATAAACTATCTGGAAATTGCTGCATGATACAAAAATACTGGAAAAATTCCTCCAATATAATTAGAAAATGCTCATCTGTGAAAAATAATGAATACTACACACATATTGTAGCTTAAACTAGAAAGACTGATTCATGCTGAGTATCTAAACTTATTCTAAATTTAAGGACAGAGACATTGGCCTTGAAACCCATCTCCAAGACTGAATCTGTATTCTTAAGTAAATGAGATAGAAAACCCAGAAATTTCCTGGTTGGATAGTTCTCTTAGGAAGCGTATGTAGGAAACTTAAGTTCTTCTCTGGGCTATTGAAGTTAGGTCATAGTTCCTCTTCCTGTACAGTGAATTAAACTTTTCCAAAAATACATTTCAGAACATTTACTTGTTCTGTTTAAAAATGTGTTTAATCCATTGTAAAAGTTTGAAAGTATAGGAATTACAGAGATGAAAATAAAATCTGCCCCAAATCTAATGGTCCTGAGAATAATAACTGTTTCCATCTGGCATCTACAGCCTTCATTTGTGAAATAATTTCTACCAAACACGCCTACTGTTCTGGACAATGGGAGTGTAGTTACCTTTGGAGAAAAAACCACATAGTAGCCAGTGCCCTTGGCTCTGCAGGTCAATTTGCAGACGTCTCCTGGCAGGACACCTGCATATTTGGGGACCCATTCTACGAATGTTTTGACTCCTTTTGCATCGGACTGATAGCCATTCTTAGCCTCGCACTGCTCATGACGAAAAGATTTACCTGGGAAGTAAAACATATGACAGTCCTACGTTATCTGTTTTTAGGTTTTAACTTTGTGTATATAAATACTTAATTTTAAGGGAGAATAGTAATGATTTTGTATTGTAGAGCTTCTTTATGCACCAGGGTCAAAATATTTTATGTACATATACAATTTTAAATAGTATTATTTTCTTCCAGTTCCTCAGACACACTGTTGTTTGTGATATTTTAAAAATAGCTCATACATATGTTATTAACTTACACATTAGGGGAACTATGCAATGTGAGATTAATGCTATTTCTCCAGGAACCCTTATTTATTTCTGCTGGAATATGGATTACACATGACATATATGGTTACTGGCTCCTGGGGACAGCGTACCATTGGGTGGGCAGGGCATTACGCTGCAGGAGCGGTAGATGGCCCTCTTCCCTGTGCAGTAGCGACCACTGTTTCGGGGTGCAGGGTTATTACAATGGCGATAGGCAAACTGTACTCCTCCCCCGCACGAGCGAGAACACTGGCCCCAGGGACCCCAGGACCCCCAGTTGCCATGACTTGATGTCTGAAATAGAAAATGGGAAATATTTAAAGTTAGAGAGCAAAAATATTCAATATATACCTTGGCAATCACCTTGTAACAACCCAGTAGAAGCTTGAAGACAGAGTCAAACATTCACTGAAGTGGATATGTATATGCTTTGATTGTGGAACTGCAACCCATTCCCTAGCTAAACAATTCAGCTTTTCCAAGTCTGTGCTTTCATCAGTACAGGATCTTAACTGTCACATTAAGTAATTTGCATATGACAAAGACTGCATCATGTTCTCTTTGGTTCATTATTATTATTATTATTATTATTTTATTATTACTATTATTATTTTGGTCTTTTTAAGAGAGAGTCTCCTTGTAGCCCCATCTGACCTGGAATTCACTATATGGAACAGGCTGACCTTGATCTTGATCTTACAGAGATGGGCCTGCCTCTGTCCCATGAGTGCTGAGGTTAAAGGTGTGCACTGCTGAGCGTGGCTTTCTTGGTCCTTTTAAATTTTGCCTTTTGATATGGTACAACTCTGTTTATAACCACAGAGCACTGCTGAACGTCTGTGGGCTTTTATCTTGGACCAGTAATGAAATGTATAATGCTGATGGTTTTGTTTGATGTTGGTCACTGATTGGGTTTACATCTTTTTCTCTCTCTTTAGCCTTAAAATTCCATGGTTCCTTCATTGACCTCCCACATCCTGATAAATTCTCTGCTCCATTCGTTGAACATATTCGGGCTGGTCTTGCCTAAACTCCCAATTAATGTGACAGACAATGAAGGGCACCTACAACCTACGTGTCCACACACCCCACAAGGAAAGGAGAGCCTTGTGACCCCACTCTAGATTTCCTCCTATGGAGACCGTATAGTAGGAATCGCAGAGATCACACAAGATTAACAGTACAAGCTATTTCTGCAAAAGAACAAGAGCTGGCAGCTCCTTGTGTAGGGATATCTGGTCAGAAACACTTAAAGGACACATGGAAACCCTCTTACAGGTCTTGTCAAATCCTGCAAGTAAGACCAAACACATACTATGATGTGGATTTGGGGTTAAGGAGAACACGCCAATCTGAAGTTGGACTATATGTTGCATTGTGGATGTGTTTCCTTGAGCAACCTCCAAGCTACCATAGCATCCAGGGTTATGTGAGCTTGCTGGACTGAAAAAATGACGATTTTGGACCCAGCCAAATACAAGCAAATATGGTAGTGTCAGCTCTGAGACTATTTCTTTAGTGCATTAGCAAGAAGAGTTTAAAAGGAAGTTTCCAAGAGATAAGCGCAGAAGCTGTGCTTTGAGTTTCAATCGGGCAGACTCGGGTTTATTTGTGTAATGCTATAATTTTTGAAGAAATCTCTTTCATCTGCATGTTGTCAAGTAGTATTTGGTTACCAGAAGGGATTACTGAAGGTGAGAGATGAAGTTTGAATAGATCATTAAAGGAAACAAAGGCCTCTAATAACAATCACTATGCACATCCCAGGAAGGTAGTTCCTGTGTTGGGTCTCTAGGCTTTAGGTGACAAGAAAGCCACTCACTGAGTAATATTTTTTCTTGGTTTTGTCCACACACTTGCCCTGCAGGCAGATTCTGCCTTTTCCACAGGGCGTCCCTTCCACTGCAGGCAGCTTCTTGGTCAGACACACCATCTGGCCCTGGCGCACAACAGCACACCACAGGCGGGCACAGACATCCATGCCAGGACACACAGTGTACTCAGGCCCAAACGTCAGGTTGCACTGCTGAGTGGCATCATAGGTCTGTCCTGGGAGTTCCTCAGGGCCCAGAATCTGTTTCCGTGGTAAGTCTAACAAGCAGTTTCCTAAAAGAATAAGAAGATTGAGTATCATTCTGGGTTTAGGTTTTAAACCACTATGATCAGGGACCTAAAAATGAAATGTTCTAAGGGGTGTTAAAACATGATGAACCCAGAAGTCTGCAGTATGGTGGCTTGGGTAAGGGGCTCAGCAGGATGAAGACTGACCATGTCATCAGACTCCAGCATTCTCCACAGGTGATGTATTCTGGAGTGTCTATAATGAAGGTGGTGAGGCCATCAGTGCTACTGTTCTATACAACTATGTTATAATAATTAGTTTTGAAAACAACCTTCTGGTGAGATGCCAAAGAAATGATGAGGGCTGTAGAGGAAATCTGATGGTGAACTTCTTAGTAATAACGTCCTTTACAACTTAGAGAAGTAGCCTAACCAGGACACCATTACGTTCCACTCTGCTTCTAACTCACTTCTTCCACGTATTCCTGTGGCCCATCTCCTTGCCACTCATTCCATTAATAACAACCAAGGTTGTACCTCACGTATTCTTGCACTCAATGAATGTTTCTAGGCTGTTCTAGAAGCGTACTAAGTGTGAAGAACACATAAAAATAGGGCAAATCTCATTCTGCCCCTCAAGTGCTTCCACTAAAGTGAAAGAGATAGACTGAATAAGCATTTCTCTCAGACTGATAAAATTTGTACTACAAAGCTTTCAAGATTCACAGAATAAAGAGTGATGAGAAGAAAAGAAAGAGTCTTTGGTAACTTAGGACCAGGAAAGTCCTTGAAACTTTCTCTACTTTACTCCTTTTAAGTCTACACTATCATGAGTTTGTTGGATATTTCCAGTATCAGCCAGAGCAGAGGAAATCTTACTTCACTGCTGACTTGGAAATGGGATGGGGACAAGCAAGCAGGAGCGATACGGGAAAGCCACAAAAGCTCGCACACAAATCATGTAAAATCAAAGACTGAAACATACCTCCCATCACTCAAAATTCTTCCCTAGGAACCTGCCAGTGATCTGAAACCATCCCTTTTCTTTACCATATACTCATGCATGTATCTTCATTAGTGTCCTGGGTGGGGGGGGTCACTTAATTGTATCATCAATATACCCATTATAACAGCAATAATAACAAACATTTGCCACATGTATTCAGAATTCCTTACATATATTAACTTATTTAATACATACGAAAACCCCAGGAAGCTGACTTATTTTATTCATTTTACAGACAAGCTGAGGCATCCTAAACTATAGGATGCTTACCTAATGCTACATCGTTATTAGGGCTTTGTGCTCAGGGCCTGACCTCACGACCTGCTGCGTTGCCTGTGTTAGGCATATAGATATTTGTCTTGTTTTGTTACTGAGGGGCTGTCACATGCAAGGATTTCTTATTTGGTAGATCTTATGCTTACTGCTAGAAACAGCTGGTCTAATGTTTAATCCTGATGATATACCACATGTTGATGTGCTGTTGGCCACGTTACTTAACATGTTCCAAATTTATTTTCAGAACCTGTAAAATATTTCTTTTCTCACTATGATACTGTAAAGATCAGATTAGTTTTTAAAGGTTATAAAACAAGAGAAGATTTATAAGAATTGATGCTAGTTGCTTCTATGTTCGAACTGAGCAACCTTTTCGTTGTATTAGTTAACACTTTTCATGCAACAAAAATCTTCCTCACTCAGTCCTTACTTTGCACCTAGAAAGCGACTACTTAGCACATTTTCAGTGTGCTGCAAACATTTTTACAACTGCATTCAAGTTTCTTCAAAGGGAATACCTTACATCTCCATGTCCATCTGTGATAGAGGCATTATATGAAAATGAAAAACAGCAAAGTTCCCATTTAGCTGAGCCAGAGCTTTTGAAGAGGTAAAGCTTCTTAAGGCCAGCCAGAAAAAGCATTAAAAATAAGAACCCGGCCAAAGAGAACTTGAGGAGAAAAACATCAAGTTAAAAGGAAAACATTAACATCAAGTCAATAGGAAAGAATGATAGTAAAACCTCACTAAGCTTTCTTTACCGGATAGAGGAAGATCAGGCGCTTTGGGACTCCAGCAAAAATGTTATCTTCATTGCTTCATAAAAAGGACTGCTGTGTACGAGAAGGCCCAGCAGCTTGCTGATGTTAGGACACTGTCAACAAATCCCTGAATCAGCTAGAATGCTTTCCAGTTCTTCAAAAGTGCTGTCGTAAGAGTTTTTGTTTGTCTGTTTTATAATATATACTAAAAAGCACGGACTTTAGGGCTGAATAACTAAATGTTAGCTGGGAAGTCTTTGCCATGTGTGGATGCACATATATGATGCTACCTTATGTATAGTGAACCAAAATAACTGACCTCCTTGGGATGGGCATGCAGTCACTGACACCCACCCTACTTCCCAGGAGATGATGAGAGAGCAGGAATGTAGACTGCCAGCAATTTGGAGTCAGCCTTCAATAAGGAGACATCAAGATGTAGCATATTTTTACACAACTTAACTCAGGACAGTTTTTAAAAATAAAGGAGACATATCCTTTGGTATTAAAAATATGTGTGCTGGGGCTAGAGAGATGGCTTAACCATTAAGAACACTGGCTGCTGTGCAGAGGATCCAGGTTTGGTTCCCAGAACCCACATGGCAGCTAACAACTGTCTGTTTCTCTAGTTCCAAGGGATTCAATGCCCTCTTCTGACCTCCGTGGGTACTGCACAACACAGGTGCCCTTACACATATACAGGCTATATACTCATATACATAGAAAAAACATAATAAATACAATATTTAAAAATGTGTGTGTTAGCTATATGTATTACCCCCAGAGGTCCCACAGAAGTGGTGTTTTATTATTTAAAGTAAAATGATTTCCTTTATGGAATGGTTGACACTAACTTATTGCTGTTTTCTTTAGGGATCATTGCTGGATTCATTTTCGCTTACTTTACTTTCCCTGAAGTATACACACTAGTAATTTTATTTGTATATTGAATAGTGTCCTTTTGAAGGAAAATAGGTACAGACATCTCTACCACATGGTGACTTTATGCCAGGGAATAAAATCATTACATACCCTGACTCAGAAGCTCAGCACTACACCCTACTTAAAAATGAAGTGTAGGTAGACATGGTGGCTCACGCCTTTAATCCCAGCACTGGGAGGCAGAGGCAAGTGGATCTCTGTGAGATCTAGGCCAGCCTGGTATACATAGGAAGCTCCAGGCCAGCTGGGGCTACAGAGAGTCCCTCTCTCAAAAAGACCAAAAATAATCATAATAAAATAAAATAAATAAAAATTAAGTAATAATGGATCTGCCATTATGAAGACATTTTAAGAAGAAAACAACCTCTTTTTCCACATGATTTATTTTGAGTTCTAATGGAATCCAATTACTACTAATTTTTCCTAATCTGTCCTGCTTTTATTTTCAATCACTCCTTTAAACCCGCTTCACATATTTTAAATTTATTGTCACATGAAATTCTGTTTGGTCTTTTCCCATGATATTTAGTTTTGTCTGTTCCAGACTGCCAAATTCCCCTGTTCCTTCTTCTCTGCCTTTTCCTCTTCTTCCTTCCTTTCCTCTGATGTAGCTTTTGGTGCATATAAAACCGAACATTTATGAGAGAAAGTCAGCATTCATGTGTGCATGTGGCATACGTGTTTTTTACCACATATATAATGTTAAATGCTCCAAATAAGGGCAACAATCGGAAAAGTGAACGGGAATCATTTGAAATGAACAAATGAAGCAATGTGGTTGTTTCTCCTTGGACACTGGAGCCCACCAACGGGTAGTAGAAGATATGCTTTGCCTCTAGGAAATGGGACAGAAAGGGCTCTGGTGTCTAGGACTGTCAACTCCAAGTAGGAATTATAAGATTATAAGATAAGGGTCTTGTTCCTTAAGACTTCATCTCCTTCTCTCTAGTTCTAACACTACTGTTGCTTTAGTCTGCTCTTCCCTTCTAGTGCTCAAGTGTAAGACTAAGCAGTGATCCAAACATCTGTGGTCTGGAGGAGCCTGCTGACCCCAAGAGGAATGTGAAGAGGCCTGGCAGCCCACTCAGCTCCCTCACTTTGCACCTCTTCTTTGAGGCTTTGATCAAGTGTCTAACATTAACAGTGCATTTTCATGTTCTTTGAGGAGTCATTTGGGGACTAGAGATAAAGAAACAAGAGCTTCTTTAAAGGAAAAAAAAAAGGTGTTGACCAAAAGTAATTCTAGAAGTCTGTGAAACTGCTGAAAGCACTAGGTAATAGCAAGTGAATAAGATTAAACATTCTCCACAGTGCAGGCGGAAGCAAAGCTTTACAAAACTGCAGCTCACCTTGGCCTTAGAGTGTCTTATCTGCACACATTTTCAATGAATACATTTACTGTGAAAATCAAGATAGAACAAAAATGGGCTTTGAATTTTATTAAAATTTCCTTAAAACTGGCTATTAAGTCTTTATTGCTAGACAATTAATAAAGGATACAGAGATGTAGACTTAGGTCTTTAAATAAATGGATGCTAATTTGCATACCTGTCTATAGATTTCCATTAAGAGCCCTAGTTGTGCGTGTCACAGAGCCGTATTCATGCGGATGGTGATCTTTGTCATCATCTGCCAGAGTGGACTCAAACAGCTATCATTTTGGCCTCAAGGTTAGGAAGCATTTGAGAAAGGAAATTCAATAACCTGCTTTCCTTGCACAATTTCTCTACTGGTGCTGACCCTTATTTCAGAGACAAATACTCCTAGCCAGCTTGCCTACAGCTTACTTGTATAAAACAATACAAAAGTTCTGCAAGGATCCTGGCCAGGGGTGGGGAGTCTCAGGAGGCAAGGTTACTCCTTTTCTGAATCACAGATCTCTAGATGCGTTACTCTTGAGTGTGTACTTCGGCTTTCCAACCATAACCTAATTGTTGCATATTTCTCATTGGACCTAAATCAGGAAACACTCAGTACTAATGAATTTAAATCTGGCAGTGCTGGAGTGCTACAAATGTCCAGCTACTTATGGTTAATAATTTTAAAAATAAATCAAATGCTTTGAGTTTAATATTACACTAGCATCTCCTCACTTCAGCACCGCTGGAGGTGCAACTGGGAGGGGTTGATGTCACCCTAAAGCAGCTTTCCAGATCACATGCTCTTTAGGGACCGTCCAAACACTGGACATATTCTGTGAGAATGCCAACTTAAACATGGGAACTCCTTGCTGCCTTTCTCTGTGTTCCAGTTTAACCTTCCTCAATAACCAAAAGTCAGTTTTCTCTCCTGTATCTGACTGATGTTCACAGGAACCTCTAGGAATAACACAAGTGAGATAGACAGTTGCTGACATTTAGAAAAACGGGACAAGAAGTTATAGTATTCTTGGTTTTAGGACTACATTTTACATTTTGTTGCCTCTTTCTCATTGTCAAGTCTGACTTCTTGCCCTCAGTTTACCTGTCTGTAGTCCTCCCCATTCCCATGACTATCGTGTTGCTTAAAAGCTTTAGTGGACTAGCAAAGAAGAGGGACTTAGTAAATTTGTGAAGTCTGACTCCGTGTTGCCTGGGTGGCTGGTCCACTAATGCTCTGTAATAAAATCAAAAAAGGCTTATGATGTGGTGTAATGAAATCTGTTGGTTTTGAACAAAGATGTGTTTGTGTGTTTGTTTTTCCATCATCTTGGACTTTGGGTTTCTCCTTGGTTCTCTGCTAAGCTTGAAATTTAAATGTCAAATCCCTAATCATGTAACTATTGGGCCTGCTGGTTCCTACCACCATATTTTCACCTAAGTTGACTTGTCAGGTTTTAAAAATCAAAATTACAGCGTTAAATTATTTGAACTCTCATTTAAGTGACAGAACTACAGTTATCAAGTTATTTGAACTCTCACTTAACGCTGTGTAAATGCTGTATCTTTATATTATCTTTTACAACGAGTCACGGTTGAGCTTTGTTCCCCCTCCAAACAACCTTTCCTCATCTTTCAGCCTCCTAAATTATTTTAGTCATTAGAAGTGACTGAGAACCTACAGTTTTTCATTTTGGCTAAAATGAAAAGGGGTCCTAACAAATAAGTGAAAAAAAAAAACAACTAGATTTGATTAAATATAAACATTTTCCTGTCCAAAGAATTCTGGCAATTGCATTTGTTTATTGAATACACATCTGGGAAGTTTAGATAATTTTTATTAATGCAAATGACTAAGATCTATTCCTATTACAACTGTTTCTTGATTGCTCTGTATCAGAAACTCTTCTGAATAGAAACAGATGCAAAAATATGTAAATTTGTTGCATAATTGAAAGAAAATCAGAGCACAGACTTCTTAAAATACAGCAATAGTGTGAAAAGTTGAAGTCAATGCTGAAAGCGCATTTATTGCACAGAAAGTAAGATCACAAATTCCACAGACATGAAATAAAGGAATTATTCCAGAATTACAGCAAAAGGAACAAAATTCTGCACAGCATTGCAATTAGTTGAGCTAATACTTGTACAGGGAGAAAAGCCCGTTTTAGCCATAAGAATTTGCTGCCTTAGTAACTAAATCCGTTCATTTAGTGACTCAGGGCTTAGCTCAGCCTTTTGGAATGTATAATGTATGATTCTGAAATAAAATATTAATGCTATTACATTTCAGAAAAACAAAACAGTAAAGATAGTATCAGGAGTGGAGTTAATATTCTATCAGAGAGAAGCCTTCTTAGATAGTGCCTTGTTCAGTGTTGATAGAAAGATGATTAGCGAACCATTCCCTCTAGGAGCACTATAAACTGAACTAGAAAGAATTGCTATTGTGTTTTATTCTAAGGGAAGCCACCCTGACATATCAATTTTAATATTGTTTCTAAGTCTTTGAGATGTGGGGTGTGCTTTCAATCATTAACAAGCATTTATTTTGTATTGAGGAAAACTTGTTTTTTATTTATGTTAATTTTTGAAGCAAAGTTTTGTTCTATAGCCAAGTCTGTCCTGGAACTCCGAATCCTCTTGTCTCAGCCTGCAGAGTGCTGGGTTTATAGGTATGTACCACCACACTGTTGATACTGGAAGAAATTTTAAACAAATCTGGATCCAGCTTATTTTTAAGATTATGAAATGTAAATAGGAGTAGCAATGAGAGATTTACCAGTTTCATACTAATCTAGGAAAAAATGACTTAATGAAACCATTTTTTTGCTACATGAAACCAAAAATCTCTGTAGCAAACCTCTCTTTGTTTGAAATGAATTTAATTTCTGGAGTTTTTGGACTCTTACTCAAAGTTTAAAATGCCTAACACATTAAAAAATGAGGCATGTATAAATCACAAACTTTGTGAACTGGGGGAAAAGACAGTTATCATAGACTCTCTTTATCTTACTTTGAACCATGATTTATAAAGTACTTTATGGAAAAGTATTATCTTGAAGAATTTATCTTATATAAAATATAGCTGGCTGGAGAGATGGCGCAGCAGTTAAGAGCACTACTGTCCTTGCAGAAGACCTGGGTTCGAATCCAAGCACAGAGAGGATCCGACAGCCTCTTCTGTCCTCTGCCAGGCATTGCACGACACAGGTGCACTTACCTACATGCAGGCAATATATGCATACTCATAAAATAAAAATAATAAATAATAAATATTTAAAATTTAGCCACCTATTTTAGAAAGAGACCAGTTTTAGGGAGCAGAAGAAGAAAGAACAGGTTCTCTTATGAAAGCCAAGAAACTTGAACTGTATGATCTCTAAAGACTTCTTCCAACTCTAGCATGTCTAAGTTGCTCTGTTTCTACTATTTGAAAGCAATAAAGGATGATGGGACATTTGCAGCAGCTTGTTTCAAAGACTACTTAGGGAGTAGGATTTATTATTCCTAGAAATTGTGACTTCCTCTGTACTTTTATATAACTTACAGCACTAATCCTAGACTTACAGACTTTAATAAAGTATGCTGTGCTCTTGAATTGCCTCTAAAGGTTAAAGCCAGCAATTTTCTTTTGAAGTTCTTGGTCTTTCCCCATCATAGCTTTGCTATTTCTGTTTTTATTTTACTTCCAGGAAAATCTGCTGTCAGCATGAAATCATATTCTTGTAGTCAATGAAAATCTAGAAAGCTTCCTTTCTTGGTTTTAGGTTGACACAAAGAGAATCCAGTAGAATTGTCATCTATACCTTAACCATACCCCTATAAGAGACATGCAACAAATGAGAGTCATATTAATAGTAGGCAAACCAAGATGTCTGCCAAAGTTCTCACAGGAAACTCATGGTGAAAGAGGGAATAAAAGCCAGGCTTTTAGAGCACCCGCTGCTAGGCATTCTGTGTGGTCTCCCACACTGTTTCTCTTTTGAACTTTTCAATTCAAAAGCAAAAAATAGCATGGATGTAATGCCACCAGGGATGTTGGCATTGCACGCCTGACATAATCCATTTCCTTGCTTTTTTTCTCTGACACTGTCCAACAACTGTTGTCTTAGAGGGCAAGATGGGCATGATGAGCTAGAGTAGACTGGGAACACTTCACACTGAGCCTATGTTCCCCTGAAAACTACATACCATGACCATCATCCAGGAATTCTGTGACAGTGGCTGAGGTACACTTGGACCAGGGCTTAGATGCATCGATGCTGGTGAGGATGGAAGACATTAAACGTTTGTCTTCTGTGGAACCAAAGTTCTCTTCACAAAATTTGGAATCATCGTGGGAGAGGCCAAGCAGATGTCCTAAGGGAGAGAACAGAGGAAGTACAGATACCAGGAGGACAAAAGGGGTTGCCATGTATGCATGACTTTGCATTTCTATTTTTCCCAGACCAATACTTTAGCACTTCAGGTTCTTCCTTTTTCTTTTTTGCCCCCAGTGGAAGTTGGGTTTATTTTGACAGTCTTCTTATCCAGACTAACCCCCTAGGCATATGAAAACTGTCTGTAGTTTTGGAGTAGATGTTTTGGGTAAACATTTGGATGAAAATTAGAGACTTAAATGAAGGATAATCCCAAAGTCCATCTGGATCACATATGCTCACCGACGTGTAAAGCTATTCAGAATCCAGAGTTTATGAAGCCACTGTGGGATTATATCACAGCCCCCCCCACACATATTTTGTTTGTTTAATATTCTGCCTTCTCTGATCAATGGCAAGCCCCAGTAGATCAGAGTGTATTTCCTCATCCATTGTTGAAACATTTGCATCTAACTTAATGCTATGCAAGTTGCAAACATTTGATGGGTTTTGAAAGTCATTGACTAAGTACTTAAGTAGTTTTCTGAGATGACTTGAGGAAGAAAAGAAAGTTGAGGGGCATTAGGAACCTTCTAAATGAATGAAATACAGGCCTGTTCATGTTTCCATTTATTATAGTCCTGTGCTAAACTGCAGATATTTATTAATCTCACAAAGAGCTGATTTGAAAATACTCTCATCTCTATTTCAGCATGCCTAAAACATCATCATGGTCATTATGGAATGCTAGAGGTAGATGAGGAAACAGGTAACAGATGGGTGCTGGTTCAAAGGTACTAGGCCAGGAGGTGTTGTTGCTTGCAGTCCCAGCCTCCACCAATGTCCTTCTATTTATCCAAGCATCATTTCACAGGGTGTATCACCATATTTTTATAATCTGAGTAAAATTGCTCCTTACCACCTAACAGCAATTTTCCTCTGGCCTAAGGCATGCATTGACATTACTGTAAAAAACTAAAAGCATTTTAAAATAATTCAGGTAAGCAGTTTGAGTGTTTTATAGAAACTAAGAGGCAGTAGCCCATCCTTGTGGTGTTTAAGCAAAGCTTTCTGGAATCATATAAACCCTGAGCGCATGTAGAAGATAGTGTAGTAAATTGGTCACTTTTTCCTTGGGAATAGCAATGTAGAAAATCTAGCTATCCTACTGAGAGTCCAGTCAATGCACAGCAGTAAAATTCAACAGAGATGAAATCTTTCATACCACATTCTAACAACTTCAAGCCAACTTATGAAATCACTGACACCTCATAACAAGTTTGCTCACTGAGCAGCTGACTGCTCTTGTGCCCGACATGAAGTGACTAGGGCTAAGTGACCTTCCAAGTCTCCACATATTCATGCTATTTATTTGATTACTAACTTCACCAACATTTACTAGACAAGCAAATTTCTATGGAAAGCCCTTCCATTGCAATTCATGGCGGGTTTCATGAGTAGCAGAAGAGTCCATAATCTATGAAGGACATCGCAAACAATGAAGGAAGCCCGGCAGAGGCCTCTCCAATTTCTGAGTGTATGCTGAGATTTTTTAGTGACATCACATGCGTAGAAAACATTTTTGTTAAGATTACTGAAAGTTACTTAGTCTATCAAACACTTGTTGGGAATCCACTCTGTAATTCCTGAACTTTTCCAGGGTAGAAGCTTCAGCAGTTAACAGGCTGGGGTATGCTTGGAAACTTCATACTGGAATGTTTTACTGTGGCATAAGAAAAGAAAGAGGCGAAGTGTCCAGTGAAATCTCTGTAACTGGATATTTATTCAAATCCATGTTTTAGATTTAACAGTATGTGTTTTTTGCATTCAATTTCCTAAGATATTCATACATGTTTAATGGAGCCTTAGTCTTTTCTTCTAAATTGTTAAAAATAGTACTTTCCAAAGGCATTTTCACTTCATTTGGAGGGTGTATTTTAGATTTCTGGTTTAACATATAGTACATATGACAAACATCAAATTCACTTTGAGGGTCTGGTGAGAGTATCTTGATTTTGTTTCTTTCACATACAGAGGTAACTCGTATAAGCTTAAATGTTTTAGATATGTCAACCCAGGTAGTTTATTTTAAAATAGTTTTCATGGTTTGACAAATTATTTAGCACGTTATTTCATCGTGTTATGATTTTCATTGTCCCTAAATTTATCCATCTAACTTAATTGCCACCAGAGACACAGATAAGTAGTTACACCAGGAAAGACTGCCATTCTTAGCACACACAAATCTTAGCTCCACCTTTGCTAGAACTAAAGGGGAGATATGTATTTTGAAAGAGTCCTCAAATCAGGCAGAAATATACCGCTCAAGGGTTAACTGAGAAACTGACCTTTTGAGACAGACATTTGGTCCTCTGTTGAAGAAGACCTTCCTGGGAAAGACATGTTATCTTAAGGGCAGTGAGAGTTGTACTACTGGAAGGCTGTTTAAGCAATCCCACTAACAGGTGGCCAGTTCCAGAGTGGCTGGAACCAGGGCACAGTGAGACAGTCCTTGTGATTTTCTCCAGGGCTCTGGACAGGAATGGAAAAGGACGATCAATGTGAGGGGTGTTTGGATGCTCTTCAGCGAAGACGTGACACACATACTAAAGTTCACGAACAGCAAGGCAGTAGTGTTTTAAAATGCCTGTCTGTAGTCAGTTATGTGAAGATCTTTACTGCCCGCCTGATATTTGCCAATATCTCAGAGAATGGAAAATGGTAAGCGGCATTCAGAAGCATGAGGTGCTTACAGGAGAGAAAGTGAAGAATTATATTTCAACTCTGGAATCTAGGAAATTTATAACATCACAACTGACATCTATGTATTTCAAAGAGTTGGGAAGGAAATTCAATTGCATACTGATCTGATTGACAAAGGCAGATTTTAGATTTTCAGATATCTGCTTCTTCAGAAAAAGCTTGTTGGTAAATCATCCATAGAGATGCTTAAAAAGAACTGTGTGGATTGGAGGTGAAGAATTTCTGTAGCAAGCAGCCCCAGACATATTAACAGCAGATGGATTTGTATAGTCATGACATAGAGGGTTAAACACTGCATAATGAATCTGTGGAGGTGCTGGAGTCAATGTTATAGTGCCTACAGTAACTCCTCTTATCACAATGAATTTTCTGATGAGCTTTTGAGCATCATAGAACAACAGATACAGTGCAGGGAGGAGGTCTTAGAGAAGACAGGGGATGGGATCCACAGACTCACATAAAAAGGCAATTCTTCCCCTTGGAGAAGTAGAAAAATATTTCCCTCTCAAGAGTTAGAGAATCGGCATTGAAGGGTAGGGATTACACGAAGCAATTTGGTAGGCTAAAGAAATATTTTTGAGGGAGCTCTCCTAGTTAAACAGGGTAACAAAACTAGTGAACAAAAAGGTAGAGACAGATTAAGAAGTAGCCATTTACCGTTTTGGGTTATATTAGAGATACTCAAGTCTTGCTTAAGGAAAATGCTAGCATTTGTAGTTAGCACCATTTGTAATCAGTAGACATGTGAAACACTGAAAAGAAACTGCTTTGAGCAACTTTATGCACAATACTACCTTTGTAAGTTAGTCTTTGATTTTTGATGACAGAGTTGAAGATTTCTCACCTGAGATCTTGAAGCAACTAAGGACCAAATATTTTTATATAATGGATTTACTTAACGGCCAGGTTATTTGTATATTAAATAACAGTTTGAGAGAGAGAGAGAGAGAGAGACTAACAGATGAAACGTGAGTAAAATTTGAGAAATAATGTTACTGAATAACCTGTTGTCAAAATGTGAGGTGTTCCTATACCTTAGAACAATATTTTGCTGGTTGAAATCATTAGCAAGTCACAGTGTCAATTCTAAGTGCTTTGTTAGCAAACATTAGTCTGTTTGAAATGGGTATTAAATTATGTCATAACAGGAATTCTGCTAATGCATGCCCAAATACCATAATAGCATCAGGAAAGAATTTACTTGAAATATACCAAGGAAATGAGTTTAATGGTACATTATATCAAATCAAAGTCAATAAGGTCCAGAGTCTGACTTATACTGTTAGTTGAGATACAGCAACTAATTGGTCACCTAATCACTTTTCTAGTTTAAGATCCTCTTTAAAACTTGTCGAGTGGGTGGCAGCTTATTAAATAAATTTCCCCTTTGAGATTCCAAATGCAGATCTAAAGACAGTCATTCTCACCTTCTTAAATTGCTAGGTGAATCTGGAGTTAGAAAATCTGTTCTAACATACACACAGGTAAAGGCACACAGGGTCTAAAGTATCCCAAATTGGCCTTGAACTTCTGATCCTCTTGCCTGTAAATCTTGAGTGTTGGATTTATATGTGTACACCACCATACCTGGTTTATTCACTGTTGGAGGGTTAACCCAAGACCTCGTGAATGCAAAGGAAGCACTCTACTAACTACTTTACATCCCTATCCAAGACACATTAACGTGAGCTGTTGGGTCACCTTCTTTTAAAACTCAGGTATTACTGGGCAACATTAACCACAGGAAGGAAATTGGGTGTTTTGCTAAACATCAGCCTGCAAATTAAAGAGAATTTCAAGTTCTCTCCTGATCCCAAGCTGACCAACGGTCAAGGGGACATGATACCACATCCTACAAAAATGTCACAAGAAGCTCTGTAATCTGTTTACTTGGGAAAGCACTGCTCAGATGAAGCATCTGTTGTTGATGAGATCATGTTTTTAGTTTACCTAATTTTCCAGCTGGGATTATGGAGGTACAAGAAGGTCTGGCCAGAGGTTGAGAAGTGAGTCAACAACTCACAGGGGATCAGAATCTAGAATCACTAAAGAGAGGGCTTATGAGCTCTAATAATTGGGTGGTACTTACCCATTCTAACATAAACCCTTATATAGAGGTGATAAAACTCATAAATATTCTTCTAAAACTTTAAGCAAAAATGTTTAATGTGGTATCTATTATGTAATTTAGACTGAAAAAGGTTAACCCTTTTTACTGTAAAACTATCCATGTATATATCGGTTTAAATCAAAATCAGAAGTATGGCCTCTAAAATAAATAATGTTTAAAAATTCATTATATGATACAGTATTAAAATCTTGGACTTTAGGGCAGGGCATAGTGGCCCATGCATTTAATCCTAGCACCTGGGAGGCAGAGGCCAACTGGTCTACATAGCAAGTCCCAGGTTACCTAGGGCGATACCATCCCAGGTTACAGGGAGATACCATCTTAAAACACAAAAACAGTAACACAACAAAATCTTGGGCTTTGGAAGCAGATGAATTGGGCTTGAATCTCACCTTTGCAAAGTCTAGGTGTGGTCCTCAGACAAATCTAGAAACTTCTCTGTAAATAAGCTTTCTCTTCTTTTTGGTGCCCTGTGATTGACTTACCTCACAGCATTCTGTGAGGGTTAAATTACACAAAAGATTCAAAGCCCGTAGGAAAAGTTGGCATTTATCAAACTGACCAGCTGGTTTGATGATCTTTAGTGCCACCCTGTGTTTTGCACATATGCATGCTAGTTTTCACTGCTTTCTGATTTGCATGTATGTGCCTGTGTTGTTTGTGGTTTGTGTGTTTAAATGTATATACAGTTATACATGTATATGTTTTCATGTGTCTGTGCCACACAGAGGAAAACTTTGGTTGATATTCCTCAGGCACAGTCTGCCTTTCTTATTTTATTTGAGGCCAGATCTCTCACTGGTTTGGAATGCGCAGAAGAGGCTAGGTTAGTTGGTCAGTGAGCCACAGGGAGTCACATGTTGCTAGCTCCTTAGCACCAGGACTTTAAATGTGCGCCACTTTGACCAGTTTGTTTGTTTTTTAATGTAGGTTCTGAAGGTTCTGTTCTGAGAATCAAACTCATGTTCTCATGTTTGCAAGCACTTTACCAACAGAGCTATTTTCCCAGCCATCGGCAATTGTAATAAATGTTAGTATCACTTAATTATTTGAATAGAGGAGGGAACAATTTCCTAACTATAAAAGGAAAACATAAATCACACAGTAAGTACAATTTAATTTTTATGTCATTTTAACTTGTCGGTGTCCATAAGTGTGGGAAAAATCAGCGGGCCTTCACTAGAGAAATCTGGATTGGGATTAATTATTTAAGTCATAATAAACACTAAATCTTGCCGTGCTGTTAGACATATAACCCATACCTATTCCTACCTTTCATCTAGGGTCCAAGAAAGACATAATGTGGCACACTGATTCAAGATGGATGGAGGGAAAAAAATACCGCACTTATGTTGGTTAAGGTAATAGGTATGGGGATAAATAGCAACTTTAATCCCTGCTCCCTCCTCATTTCCCCTCTCGCTCTACAGACAGTCCACACATTTGATTCTGTGCAATTGGCTTTGGTCTACTGAATTTTGGGGGCCACTGAAGTTTTGCAAAACATTGACTTGCTTAATCTAATTGTCTGTGGAGCAGAGTCACACACAGATCAGCACAACCAGAGAGCAGCCTCAAACCACAGCAGAACAGGCAGCCTCCCTGTTGTGTCTCAGCCACTTCCTTAGTTTCTGCTGAATGCTTGGTTGTGGCTCTTTAAAGTTGGCTGGTTTTAACTTAGGAAAGACATTGGAATCTTTCATGGTGAGGAAATTCACTTAGCACATTTTATAATTAACTACTATAAAGTAAAACCTTTCTCGTGCTTGCAAATTATGGATTTCATTAATCTGAGTAAAATCTTTTTGTTCCTCTTTCGTATATTACAAGCTGGCTCAACATCAATAAAATGATTGTGTTTAATGACCATGTGTATGGCAGGTGAAATATTTATTATTACAAGTCTATAATAAAAGTTTGACAAGTTAAAAATATAAATTCAAAATGTAAACTTACATCATTTTAAAAACTTTTTGCAGTTCACATTTGGATTGTAAAATGGCTGTAAACACATTCCTGTGTCCACCCAAGGCACATGGAAGGGGACTGTACTTCTGATGGTTTGAAGTAACTTTCTGGAATGTTGTAGCAATTGAGTTAATGTTTAGTATACATAGCCTAGAAAGGAGGAAGTCAATTTAGGTCTGTCTCTGGACCTAGCCTATATTAATTAACTCTTCCAGAAGTCTATTTTGGCATCAGGTAGGCCTGTGCCTTCAAAGGCTAGCACTTTTTATTCATTTGATTTTGAAAGAATTATCAGGATAACAGAAGAGTAGCTGGAACTTAATATATAAACATGAAAAGAGAAAACTTTTTAGAACTCTTCATCTAATCTAGGCTATTCCATGGTCAGAAATTTAGCACCTTAAATAGAGATTCTATAGTTTGTCTCTATGTAGCTTCTTTTTAAAAAATAATTTTAATTAAAAAAAAAAAAGGCATGGTAGTGCACGCCTTTAATTCCAGCACTTGGAAGGCAAAGGCAGGCAAATCTCTGTGGGATTAAGGCCTGCCTGGCCTACATAATGACTTCCAGGTCAGCTGGGGTTACAGAGAGACCTTATCTTAAAAAATAAAAAAGTAAAATTTTATTTATTTGTATTATATGTGTATGTATGCTTTGCCTGCAAATGTAAGTGCACCACATGCATGCAGTGCCCGTAGAGAGAAGAGGGTGTGGGATCCCCTGGAACTGATTGTTAGCCACAATGTGGAGGCTGGGGACTGAACATGGGTCTCCTGCAAGAACAGGTGCTCTTAACTACTGACACATTTCTCCACACCCCACCCTTTTGAGATAGTCTCCCTGTGGCCCTAGATAGCATGGAATTTGACGTCTAGACCAGGCTGGCCTCAGTATCAGAGAGATCCTCCTGCCTGTTTCCCAAGTACTGAGATTAAAAGCATGCACTGCCATGCAGAGCTCTTCCAGTCCTCCCTTTTTTCTTTTTGAGACCAGGTTTCACCATGTAGTTCATAGTAGCTTGGAATTCATGATCTACCTCTCTCAGCCTCCCCAGTGCTGAGATTCCCAGTATGTGCCATCAATGACATCCAACTTTGCTTCAATTCATCTTATGTATTAATTTTCAATGTAAGAATCCTTTTAACTAGAGAGAACAGATTTAGATTTTTTTTTTCCTTTGTGCATGAAATAAACTTGACTCTGTATTTGCAGCCACTATGTACAGCAAAAGGAAGCTTTGGACAGTCCCATGAGACCTTAAGTCAGTTAATGGATGTCACTCTTAATCAAATATTTATTTTTTTACAGCTTATAGAGAAAAATTAAGAAAATAACAACAACAAAACAAAATAAAACAAAAAACAATAAGAGCAGCCTGGAAATTTGCTCCCAGCCTGTGTTTTGAGTGCAGTAACACATTGACAGTACTTGTTTGCAGTAAAGCAAACTGCAAATTTTGAAATGAGACTAGAGAAGAAACTAGAAAACTTAGGTTTCAAAATTTTTTTATAACTACATAGACTGTGTTTGTAATTTCTTAATTTAAAAAGTAGCAAATATAAAATAAAAGGAAAGGAAGGAAATCCCATAAGAATAGCATAGAATTAGAATCCAGCACTCTTTTAGCTTGGGCTGGACTGACAACTTCATACAACAATTAAAACTGAAAGAGCTTTAACAAGATCAGTGAGCTGCATTACCCAAATCCCAGATGCTTGAGGGACAAAGGCTCTCTAATAATCCACAGATGCTGAGAAAATCTTCTATGAGATTATATTGTCTTTCTATTTTAAAAAATATTTTATTAATTATTTTTATTTAATGAGGGTCAGAAGAGGGCATCAGATTTCCCTGGAACTGGAGTTACAGACTGTTGTTAGCCACCATGTGGGTGCTGGGAATTGAATCTGTGTCCTTTGCAAGAGCAGTCATTGCTCTTAACCACTGAGTCGTCTCTCCATCCCCCTTAGATTATCTTTAAAAAAATTTTAGGACTTGGGGCTAGAGGGATGGCTCAACAGTTAAGAACACCGACTGTACTTGCAGAAGACCCGTGTTAGATTCCCAGCACCCACAAGGCAGCTAACAACTGTCTGTAACTCCAGTTCCAGGAGATCCAACAGCCTCTTCTGTCCTCTGTGGGCACTGCATGACACAGGTGCACTTACCTACATGCAGGTATAACACTCATACACATAAAATAAAAAAAATAATAAAGTATTTTTTAAAAAAGAAAGTATCTTGATTTATAAAAAAAAAATTTACATCCATAATATTTGGACAAAAAGCAAAAATGCAGCCGGACATGGTAATGCATGCCTTCAACCCCAGCACTTGGGAGGCAGAGGCAGGTGGATCTGTGAGATGGAGGCTAGTCTGGTCTACATGCTGAGTTCCAGGCCAGCTAGAGCTACAGGGAGAAACTGTCTCCAAAAAAAAAAGAAGAAGAAGAAACAAGCAAACAATTAGAAACTGAGGTTAATGAGGGCAAGTTTTGCATATATATATATATATGAAAAAGGAATTAAATCCATATTCTTTTACCTTTGGACCTTAAATACCTCAGGTTGGGCCATTTGTAATACTGAAAGGGAAATACTAATTAGGGAACGTTTGGCTAGAAAATGAGTCATAGAGAGTTATAATGTAGTAAAGAGAGGCACTTCAAGAAATTCAAGGAGACACAGGATGTAATCATATGCAAAGACAGGGTCTGGTTCTCTTGCATAATTATGTCTAACATTCTTGTTTTGCTAGGACAAGGTCTAACTGCATGTATATATATTGATTTAGCATACATGTGCCTGGCTCACTACCTCTCACTGTTTCATCTGCCTGTAAAACACAGTGCCCTATTGTGAGGAGTTTGGGAGGGCTTAGGAAGGCGACCTTACCACCTTACCAGGTTAGTTACTCTGGTCCAGGTGGGATGGCCTGGTGTGAGAGTGCAAAACATTTAAGAAGAATTTACATGGATTGCCCAACATTTCTTTTTTAGGGGAACCTGAAAATGCTGTCAGTGTGTGAATAGATCACTACAGGGGAGAAAGGAAGAGGGGAGAAGCAGCTCTTCCTGAAAGAATGTGGGATTCAGGACAGGAAGCCAAGCTGACTCAGTTGGTGAAGTGCCTGCCTCATTAGCCTGAGGACCTGTGTTTTCTTCCAAGAACCTACATAAAAAAACAAAAACAAAAACAAAACAAAACAAAACAAAACAGGACCTGGTGTGGCACAGTTCTATACAAGAACTGGGGGCTCACTGGGGCTCACTGGCCAGGTAGCCTAGCATAGTTGGCATGTTTCAAGTCAATGAGACATCCTGTCTCAAAAAACAAGACAGAGTCTGAGGAGTACTGGAGAAGTTGATCCCTGTTCTTCACACACATGACAACACGTGTATCTACATACAAACACACACATATATACACAAAGGCACACAAAGAATGTGTAATTCTAACTATTTTCAAGATCAGGATTCAAAGCTCATAATTCTGTGAATGAATGACACCAAAATTCAACTCAATGGCTTGTTTCCCATCATTTCGCCACCTAGCCTCAGATGAACTGGCCTGTTTGCCCAGGGATTTAGAAATTTTCTTATGGGACTTCTCTTACTTTGAATAGTGATATTTACTAACTGATATGTATATAAAATTGCCTGCTTAATCACAATCCTTTTGAGTATTTGAGCTAATTCCTCTTAGTTTCTATTGTAGAGTGAGGCTTAGTCTTGAGAAACTCTCATGCCTCTTTATGCAGCTTGTGCACATAAATACTGATAACGTTCCACATCAGGCTGTACTTTAATCAGTTAATTGGAGGGGAATGAGTGATAGGCAGGCATACCTACCCTGAGGCCCAAATGACTTGTCTTTCAAAAACCACACTGGCTCTGCCAATGTAGCAGGGGAAAGAGCCATGCCTCATTATTGGCCCAGTACATAGGAACAAAACAGATGTTCAAGATGTCTAAATCACATGTGTAAGACTCCACAGAGAACAGGAAGGTAGAGCTAAACTTCATCTCTAATCTTTGGATCCCCAAACCAAAGATGTTAGAAAAAGTACTGGACTGAATTAGCATTAATGATGCTAATAGATTATTATTTACATCAAAGTTTTATGTTTGCAGGGTTTTCTAGATGCTAAGAAAAAAATGTTAGGACATTAGTGTCAGGACTGACATTTTTGAGTTGAAATATAATTACTTAATTCTGTTCAACTGCTGTCATATTTTGACTCATGGAACCACCCCTTTAATTAGAAGTTATCAAAGAAGTGTAGAGATTTACACCTTTTAAAAATACTTATCAGGAATGTGACATAGAAATGCCAATTTCCTTTTAAAAGATAAGATAGTGCTCTTAAAAGCTCTATTTTATTATTTAATAAAAATATAGAAAAAATACAAACACAGTAAGGATTAAATTATGCCTTGGCCCCAAAATGGTAATACAAAGAGGTGATGCCAAAAGTAAGAAAGTAAATATGAGGGGCCAAGGAGCTGCTTCAGCAGGTAAAGGGTGCCTGCTGCCAAGCCTGATGATGTGAGCTCAATCCCCAGGGCACACACGATGGAAACATAACTCCCGAAAGTTGTCCTCTGATATCCACACATGCTGCAGTACATGTGTACCTGTACACACACACACACACACACACACACACACACACACACACAAATAGATAGATAAATGTAAAATTTTACAAAAGTAAGTTGTCAACTAGAGGGGTTGCATAGACTTTCAAACACTACTGGCTATTATCATTGCTCCTGGTTACCCACCAGAACTTGACAGTAAGACCTTATTGCTCAAGGTACTACACAGGTGAGCCATGAGCCACAGAACAAACGAGGAGAATCCAGTTGGTAAATGCCCTGAAAGCATTATGTCTACTGGCTAGCATTCAGAGTACCAGAAGGTGCTATAGATGCTACCTGAAGAGAAAAGTAATCATCAAACTTGTGTACTTTGAACCCTGTGAGCTACAGTAATGACTGGCCTGGCAAGATATGTCCACTGGTGCAATAGCAGCATAAATGTTATAGGAATAATCATTCACCTTCTAATTGAATATAGGACCCTCTTCACAAAATAAAGTCTATATCTGGCACTGTTATATCAGGCTCAACAACCTGTGGCTAGACAGGTCACAGCTGTAGGGGAGAACCTACTACAATTGTTCTGTTGAATAAATATAGTATTAAACTGATTCTTAATGACTCATTATAGCCATAGATTAGTACATCTCTCAACGCTCACCAAAGGAGGTTCTTCTTGCAGCAGATGGCCATTAACATGAAGACCCATGACTGATCGACTTGCAGAGAATAAGAGATTAAGGAGTACTTAGCCCTAAATGAGACACATATTCCAACCCCTCTCCCAACAAAGTTCAGAGATCATTGCAGAAGAGGGGGTGGAAAGATTGTAAGATCCAGAGGTAGTAGATGAATACAAGAAAATGATTGTTTGGATGCCTGAGGTTAGTTGCACATATAATCGCACAATGCTTGTGACAGCATGTGTAAGAACTGTACAAGCCAAAACACAGACAAAAACCGAGCATGAATTGGGGAGGTAGGCAAGAAGTTCCAATCCTAGCTGAGGATCTATTGGCAATTGATAGCTGCTGGGAGAGGGAGAGTCAGATTTGTTTAAGGGTGTGATTCCTGGTAGGTTGACCAGATTCCAAGGGATGGTCCCACACCCAAGAGCATTTGAAAAACATAAATTAGACTTGATAGAGCAGGGGTAGAGATGGGGGAGGGGGATCTGAATACAATAAAATATATTGTATGAAATTCGGAAGAATCAATAAACTATTTTGAAAAGAAAGTGAAATATTTAACTAAAAATCAAAATCAAAGTACATGGATGTGTATGTGATACCAACTATCTATAGTCTATCCCATTTGGCTCCTAAAGCAATTCCATGAAAGGGATGATACCAACCCTTGCTTCAGAAATGAAGATTGGAACTGAAATAGTTTAACAATGGCACAGGTGGAGGTACTCAAGAAAGAGCTGAACCCACCTATGTCTGATTCTAACATCTTAGCCCAAGTATGAAACCAGCATCTCATATACCAATCTCCTAGGTCAATTATTAGAAAACATATGCTCCTTATCCTAGGGATATATTTTTAACTTTTTAACTCAGCTATCAAATTGTAGCTGTAGGGTTTAGAAGTGTTTGCTATAATAAGCAAATTGAGTATGTGACATTTTAATGTAAACCCTGCTGAGAGTCAGCTTGGTTCCAGCTGCCTTGCTACTGGGAAGGGGACAGGAATATTCACCAGAAGCTGCTGATTCCTTTAGACCAGAGCCTACTATTATCACTCACAATGGAGCAAAACACGTTAAATTCTGTGCAAAGTGATCATTCCTAGATGAGTCAACACTGTCTTGAAAACTTCTAAAAGGGATGTTTCTGGCAACTGTGACAAATTTTGTCTAGGAGTCAGTTAAGGATGCTTGAAAAAAAAAAAAAAAAAAAAAAAGACAGTAATGGTAGCAAGTTTCTCTTTAACTTTTAAATAACAACTGTCAGAAGGAAACATCAACCCTGCTGCTGACTTTGCCTTCCTTCTCTTGAATTAGTTAACCCTAAAAGTGCAAATACAAACAAATGTGATCCTTTACAGTACATATGAACCAGAAGAAATCTGGAATTCATTGCTAAGTATTTTGGTTCCTGCTGCAGCTGTTACAAGTGTTTGATTTGGCGAGGGAAGAGAAAGGGGCTGCTGCATACCAATTTCATGAGCCACGGTGAAAGCTGCATGGAGACCATCATCTTCAATCACAGCACAGCTGCGCTCTGGAGAACATATGGTCCCAACGTCTGCCATTCCCAGGGTGTCACATGAATGATGCCCACATAAATCCTGCCCAGGAGAAAGAAAGAAATCATTAAAATCAATTTACATCCAGAAGGAGCCACCATGGACACTCCAAACGGCAAGAGTGGGGCATGTTTATGAGATCACCTGCTCTGTGCGGGAAGCCTTCCAAAAGTGGATTCAAGGCAGGAACCTTTCTGAACTACTTTACAACCCAGAAGCACAGAAGGATAAGGAAATTCAACGACATTTTAAAAGATGTCATGATGCCACGTATTCATTACAATTCAAGACTTGCAACTTTAACACAGCTGTAGTGCATATACAAATGTCAAGGAGTACAAATGTTCGCACACAGGAAAGTCCTAATAGTCCGACCCAAATTCATGTTAGGCTTATCAGAAGAGAGGCCTAATAATTTGTTTCCTGTTACACAAACTAAACTACAAACACATTTGCAACAGGATATATATTAGCATATAGATGTATATAGTATATATGTATACTATGTATATAGTATATATATTCATCATTTGTATGGGAAATAAAATTGTAATCTCTATGTAAAATTAGATATAAAACCAAATTTTAGTCCATCTGTATTATTCATTTAAAGGTGATCTCTTAATTTCCAAATTAAATTATAATTTCATAAGTGACAGCTTCAGAAATTAATGCACTTTTACTCATAGCTTTTTAATTCTTTTATATTTATTTATTGTGTATGCAGTAATATATATGCCATGGTGCGTATGTGATGGTCAGAGGGCAACTTGTGGGAGCCAGTTCTCTCGTTCTACTAAAGGGTCCCGTCAGTCAACCCAGGTTGTCAGGATTGGCAGCAAGTACATTTATCTGCTGAGCCATCTTGCTCATGGCTTGCAGAAAATAGATGTAATACAAGTATGCAGGATGTGAACGTATTCATTTTATTTCTGAGAAGTTGCACAACTTTTAAGAGACTCTCTGAAGTAAATATGATCACACTCCACTAATTGTTGAACCTACTATTTTCACTTTCCTAAGCCAATATATTTCTAATGGTATTCTAAATGCTTACCCTTATACCCATAGAAAAAAATGTAGTTCTCACCCCCCCCCAATCAAAGAGACCTCTTTTTGCAACAGATGGAGACTACTACAGAAATTCACAACTGGTCAAAAACAAAGAATAAGTGCGCACAGCCCAGTAGGTAGAACTATAATGCAACCCTACACCTAAGGCTCAGGGAACATCCTGAGGGAGGGGACAGAAAGAGTCTAAGAGTCAGAGGCCCAAGACATCTAGATAGTGTCTGATGGATACTACAGAAGCTGTACCCATGAACTATCAACAGTATGCTTACCTAAAGAAGACCTGCATAATGACCCCAGTTTACCTGCCAATGTGGATAGGGGGGATTTCACAAGGTCCCACCCCTAGATGAAGAGTTATAGGCATTCATTGACTGCTGAGAGAGGAAGAACCAGATTTCTGTGGGGATGAGCCTCCTGATAGATTATGAATCTCAAGTTGTCAACCCTAAACATATGTATACACAAGCACTACTAAATGGACTCAAGAGCTTATGCATGCATGCATATATATGTGTATATATATATATATATATATATACATATACACACATAGATACTATACTATACAACAACAAAGTGGAAGCGATCACAATTTTGAAAGGGAGTTGGTGGAGGACATGGGAGGATTGGGAGCTGGAGTAAGGAGAGGTAGAAATGATGTAAATATAGTTCTCATGTATGAAATTCTCACAAAATAAAATAGTAAATTTAAAAAATTACTAATTTAGATAAAAAGAGCATAAACAAGACATTAAAGTTATGAATCTTGCAAAGACAAGAGAAACAATTTCTTTTGGTTTTTTTGAGACAGTGTCTCCCTCTTGCTCCAGCTGGCCTAGAGCTCATTATGTTGACCAGGCTAGCCTCGATATCACAGAGATAGACCTGCTTGTGCATCCTGAGTGCTGGGATCAAAGGTGTACACATCATGGCACACTTGAAGCTAAGTTTTTTGACATTACAGATTTGTAATGTGAAACATTATCTATAAATGCTAATTTAAATGAACATAAAAATTTCTTGTGCTTGCCTATGAATTCCAGTAAATTCACATATATATTTATAACAAAAAAGCAAGATACCTTTTCTAGTAAGCCAGAAATTAATATCCAACTGTGGAAAGGTCTTTAAAATATTAATTTGGAAAATAAGTATTGTTTCTATTATAGCTGTCATCTGTCCATAATGTGTCTTATGGTAGGAACTCAATAGACATTTGCTTAATTGAATTAACAAGTGTGATACATTTGGACTCAATGTAATTGTCCTCACACACCTTTAATACGCTGCCTGGTGGTAAGAACGTTAGCCTTCAGGCACACAGATCAAGGCAGTGTTCCCACACAACCAGTGCTCCAGACTCAGTGTCAATAGCTCTTCCCTCTCCTCTATTTTGTTGCATAAACTCCAACAAGGGTCAGCAAGACTTAAAAGCTACAGCCTTATCCCTTCTCTTTAATGTGTTTTCAGGTCCCTATTGTGCTGTTTATATTGTGATTTCCAGCTGTGATGTGGCCAGCATGGCACTGTAGCACCAGACAGTGGAAGTCTCAGCCAAGCCACCTTGGTGAATCGAGATGCCAAGTCAACAATAGCCTTCCAAATCTTCCCTGGGTATCCTCCCGTCCATCCCATGGGATCCCAAATTACAGCTGTTGAGAACAAATTAATAGCTTTAAAAATTGAAATTGGAAGCCTTTGCATAATAATTACTCTGTGAGATAATAATATAGTATAACACATGCTTAATTATCCCCTTTATCATTTTAGCAGTGTTAGAGCCCAATTTCAGTTCAGAGTTTGAGTTTGTACACACAGTAGGTTACTTCTGCATGCATAAATGTTTTGCAACCAAGCTTCATGCTTATCTTCATAGCCTGGGGTTGGTTATCTTCAAATAGTTAAATCTAAGAATCAATTTCACACATTTTACTTCTCACTTTACTAATCAGCTTGTATGAGGAGACACAGCAAAGGGAAATGGCCTTCCTGTTCCTAATGGAGTTTAAACCGGAATCTTAATCTCTCTGTTTACTGTTAATCAATTGCTCATTAGACGCCATCAACCCTCCTTGTCTGCTTTGAATTGCATTAAATGCATTTGGCCTTTTGCCATGGAAATTATGCATGTGACTGTATTATGAAAAGAGTGCATGTTATTCTTTTAGCCACACTGATTAAACCCTTTGACTACATAGCCACACCATTACATTTCCACAGCTGTAATTACAAATTGTCAACCTTTCCATTTTTCTCACATTATTTCCAACTTTTCCAGGGCAGTTATGGTTTTTACCCTCAAGACTTACATGAACATCTGAACAGCATTTGAAAGTCTATGTTCTTTTCAAGATATGAAGACTATGTATCAAATTATTAAGCATTAATTACATCCATATATTTTCTTTTGTGCTGATCTTTTGCAACAGTACTTATAGATCTAAACCTTCAAGTTTATAGAATTTTTAAAATTCAGAGTAGATGTGTTGTTTGAGTGATCACATATTTATCCATATAGTATAGCATATGTAATCTGTCATTTGAAGGCTGTAGACTTAAAGATGGTGGCTCAGAATCTATGAACGAGATAACTGAATTAAAAGTGATGACAAGTAAGTTTCTGCTTATTCAGTGAGTGTCATTTTGGCAATCATTCTCTTTATATAGAGTCAGAACCTTACCACCATCATTTGTTGAGCAATGTGATGGAAGACTGAGTGAAATGTAAGTGTTGCAAAAGTACAGAGACTTGACTGTGATCTTATGGTGTGGTGCTGGCCAGGCTACAGGGCTGAGTCAGTGCAGCGAATGAAAAAGTACACCTGAAATGGTCTGGCAGACCAGAACGTTTCCATAGGGAGATCATTAGCCTTGTGACTGTCACAGAGACTATGAATATGGTGAAGTTTGTGACTTGTCGTAGAATTCAGAAGTACTATAGTGCCTCACACTTATTTGTCAGGATGGGGAGGGGGCCAGTAAAGCACACTGCCTAGAGCAGCAGGGCTCAGAGGGTAGCAGGGTTAGGAAAATGCCAGTGCTCAGTACTGGATGGGGAAAGGAGCCAGCACCAAGCAGGCAGGAATATTCAAATGGAGCAAGTCACTGGAGGAGTTGGAGGATTTCCGGGCTTGATAGAAAGACTAGTCTCCCAAGAGGCATACATATGCTGAGATAAGGAACTAAAGCAAACACAAATGCTGATAAGGGAAGTTACCCAAGAGGAGCAGTAGCAGTCACTGAGGTTAAAGAACACATTATATAGTGTTGCTCCTGGTGGGGTCAAATGTGGAGTTCAAGGGGCAAGGCTTCCTGTGGCTTGAGATGCCTATCTTTCTGATACACAATTCTACTGAAAAGAGATTAATGACAGAAGAATGAACAGTGGGGCCTATATTTTAATCCTAAGTACATGTATACTTATATTTACCCATACTTATTTGTTCTGTGCACTTACTTTAATCCCTGATTAGCATGCTGATTGCACAGATTCATGGCTCAGTGTGATATCACCACACATGCATACAGAAGGCATGGATCAAATCCGCTTTCCTTTACCTGCCGTCTCTCTGCAAGATGGACCTGATTCTTGAGGAATCATTTTCTTATGTGGTTACCTATATAACAATCTCTAATAATAGTGGTCTTATTTTGTATTTCAGCATAGACTACATTAACTGGGAATGTTAGATTGGGCATTACAATGACCCATGTTATACAGTCTCTAATCAGACATCTGTATATAACTAGGTGACTCTAAACAGAACATAGTTCGGTAGAATTAAGGCCTAAGGAAACCAGATATATTCATTACTAGAACAATTCCTGCATACCTACAACCTGCTAGCCATTGTGCTAGGTTGGCCACTATAGTTAAGTGAAAGAAGATCTAACACTGGTCCTTAAAAAAACATGATAATGCAGTGAGCAAGGCAGATACATCAGGAGGAAGCAAAGAGACATGGTGTGATAAGAAGATTGTTGCAGGTGTGCAGAGAAGGGTGGACAGATCCTCCTTGTGAGAATTAATGAAGGTTGTCACAGGAATACAGACATCTGCACTGGTTCTGAAGGCCAGGGTATTCTAGCAAGGCAGGACTCATACAAGGGAGGAGGATGGTGAAAGGCAGGTTCTGATGGGAACGACAAGACATTTTGCTATGACTAGTCTTTAACGGTTTGTGGCGGACCAGCTAGGAATCTGGAATGACAGTCTGGACTCAGAGTTGTAGGAGAAGACATTCTACTTGATAAGCATGAAGGAAGAACAAAGGGAAGAAGGGACAGAGCAAACTGGATTGAAGGGGTACATGCTTGGAACAGTCATTATGGGTGACAGGAATCATGCTGTTTAAGACAGTGAATGTAAGGAAGATTGCTTTTGAAAGTTCAACTCTATTAGTAAGACACACTTTGTAAATGATTTACAAACTTTGAGACAAATACCCCTCATCGTTAACATAATGACTTTGACTCAAGTGATTTCTAGGGCTTGTTTTAGCTATGCCTATGTTGCTTTAAACTTAAAATATTTTGATATATAGATGAAGAAATTAAAGCCCAGGAGCAGTCAGTACCTGAGTGAAGCCAAAATTCAAACCACATCTAAAGATTGTAATCCCTGAACTTCTCTATAATGCTGCAAAATGGTTACGGATGTTATTCTTGACATTAACATCATCTTTTAAATTCACAATTTGTACTTGGTCAACTGAATTTATTTTCTACAGCAAATCAAAAAATAGCAAGGTCATCATCTATGGTAGATAAAGCTAAATCTAAAAATAGGTTGGAGCTACATTAAATAGACAGAATGCACTGTGAATGGTATTCTAGAAAAAAATGGATGTGGTGGATGAGCAATTTGCTAATATCATTTATTAGTTTTTCTCTTCTTTCCAGTTTCCCCACCTCTCTCTCACCTCTCTCTCTCACTCTTCTCTCTCTCTCCTTTCTCATACACACACACACACACACACACACACACACACACACACACACACACACACACACACTCACGTGCGCGCACACACAGGTGCACATTTAATCATTTATTTTGAGTCATTCCTTTATTTCTCATGCTTTCTATTATTCCCTCCCTGGACCAACACCTGGGACTTCCAACCAATCCTCTTGACTCCTATAGCTTCCATATCCACATGCTTTGGTCTAAGAGTCCTTCATTTCTTCACATTGACCACAGCTTGGTATTCAAATGTTTGCAGAAGGCAACACGGCCATCTTCATGTCCCCAACAAGCCACCCTGATTTCTTGTGTATTTCATCTCTATTTTGTTCCCCCCAAATTAGTCCAAAACATTTTATCTTCTAGAAAAGATTAACTTAACCATATTCACCTTTTTCCTTAAGCCTTTCTTGACTCATGCCTCTCAATTACTAATGCCACTGGTCACACTCAGCCCAGAAGGCTCGTTCCAGAACACCTCTCTAGTCTTCACGCTTCACTAATGTTTTTCTATTGATTCCCACTGCAATTAGTGCACAATGTAAAACATCTTAGCATAATACCCTAGGCAGAATTGTATCCTTCCTAATTTCCTAAATCTAACCCCTAATACTCTAATGTGACTGCATTTCAAGATTAAGTCCTGTAAGGAGGTAAATAAATTTCAGGAGTGTCCAGGGTAGAAACCAGATCAGATAGGACAGGGCTCTTAAGGGACATATGATCTCTCCTTTCCTTTCTCCTCCCATCTTCTCCCCTCCCCTCCCCTCATCCTCTCCTCTCTTTTCTTCCCTCTACTCTCCCCATCTACCTTCCTCTCTCTATATCCTCTCTTTCTCTCTCTCTCTCTTTCTTTCTTTCTTTCTTTCTTTCTTTCTTTCTTTCTTTCTTTCTCTCTGTTTTTCTCTCTCTCCTTCCCTCCCTCCCTCCCTCCCTCCCTCCTTCTCTCCTTCCCTCTGTACACTACACAGAGGAAAGTCCATGTGAATACACAGCAAGAAAATGAACATCCACAATCAGGATGAATGATCTCATCAGAAGGTTCACCAGGTAGAACTTTGATCTTAGACTTAACAGTCTCTAGAACTGGGAGAAAATCTATTGTGTTGGATGGACCTGTCCTGTGGTATTTTGCTGACACATGATTTCTTGTCATCTGGATGTTGCTGCTGGATGTTGCTACCTTCTTAACTAATCTCTTATCATTCTACCCTCCTCTTTCCTGTCCTATCATAGTACCTCCCTGCACTTCACAGGTCTCCATGCTTCTTGGTCATGGCACATGAAAGTTTGCTGTGTTTATACTGCTAGCTCCCCCTTATGGGTGTAGTTAACTTTGCTTGCTTCTAGATTGAATTCAAGTAGATTCTACAACCTCAGCTCTGTCCATGGCATCTGTCTACCACAACTACTGTATGTCAGAAAGGTACACCTAAAAATAAATCAACTGTGAATTTTCTGGAATAGATTTTTAGGTAAGAGGTCACTTTTTGAACCTCTGAATATCTCTGTCTATAAAGAATATGTTGAATTTTTTAATATATTAATTACAATATTTTTAGAGATTAACTCACAGGACTATATCCTCAGAATATCTGTTTCTTTTAATCTGTATCTCTACCTGAAAATCAAAAGAACAGCATGAAAGCTGCTGATCATTCAATGAATTAGTGACAAATGATTCACATTATAGATAGTACTTAAGAAATGCTCGATCGCTTCCTCCCTACGTATCTATGCTGTTCACTGTATTATCGTGTGTGTGTGTGTGTGTGTGTGTGTGTGTGTGTCTGTGTCTGTGTTTAGGACCAATATTAGATCTTTTTCACTTAACTACACTGGCCAACCTGCATAAGAGCCAGCGGATTGTAGGTATGCAGGAATTGTTTTCTTAACAGCAAATGTAGTTGAATCCAAATTATATCATTCCATCATTTGAGGACCATGCAGTTACACCTTGTAAGGAGGCTTGTATAAAACCACCTAGGTGGAATTGATGGTTCTCTTCTCTTCCCTTCCAAAGGCTTTGCCTGTACTCAGTGTGAGCCTTTATCAGTTCCTCTGGCATTAGACTGATTTCTGTATATACCAGACTCCTCCATGCTGGTGATGACAGTGGTGGATGGAAGCAGGTATTTTCCATCTTGTGAGTGTCCCTGCATGAGGCCTCATATGAGAGACGCAGTACAACCCATTCTGTGTTTTATGGCATGTTGTTATTAATATACTTCAACTCTTTCAGAAAATTTCTCCCATCTTTTTAAAAAATATCAGCTAGAGTTGCTTAATCTGCTACTAGTCTCCCTGTTTCTGACTAATTTAGTTAAGATTGACTATAGGTTATAATTTCTTAATAAAGGTTCACTTTTGGCTTGATATGGATTTGGATTTAAACACATGACTAAATTAGTTGTTACAGTCAGTAAACCAATGGAAAAAGGTGCAGCCTTCCCCTTCTTCCATGTTTTGTTCTCCTAGTGCCATAGGAATCAAATGGTAAAGGAGTAATGTCCAAGTCCTGGATGGAGTGTCACAAGGCAGGCAGGGGAGATGAGAGGATTTAACTGGGAGATAAAAGCTTATTAAAGAGCACATTAATAATCAATGAAAAATGAATCAGTCTTTAATATTGCAATCTCTCAGCTGGACAAGCTTCAACCAATGCTTTCAGTTCATGGAGTGGTAAAGATTGCATTGTCGTTAGGCAGGGATAGGGTTAGGGATGTTAAAAGATTTCCAATTTTGTTATCAATCAGGCAGGATTTTGATTGTAAAGATGAGTGAATTGTCTGGAAAATGAACTTCAGACTCTGCTTTTAAATAAATTATTTTTTCAAAAAGGAGGGAGTCAGGGACAAAGAAAGGAATTTGAAAAGCAAAAATGCTGGGGGGGGGCGGTGTTGAATTTCAGAAGTGGTGTGAATTCCAGCAGAAATGCCATTTTACAATGAAAATGGCTTTTGTGCCAGAAATGTGCTGGGTGCTGTTTTTGTAATTAGACAGTACCAAAGTGCAGCAGCCCAGCCCTGACAGTTAAGTGTGTAACTTGATAGATGAGTTATTAACACTTCTGCTGATTCCTAAGCCCAGTGTTCAAGGTAGCATTGACTAGGAAATCAGGGTGGAAAACATATCCTCACACATTTGTTTCAGGCCTAAAAAGCAAGCATTTTAGGAGAAGACATCTGGACAAAAGGTTGAACAGAACTCAAAGCCCATCCAGACAGGGATTTGATGGCCCAGAGTCTGGCTCCTAAGCAACGTGTGTCTTACATTCAAAACAGAGTTGTAAAAGTAGAATCCTTATGCCAACTCTGGGTATTTCTCATCGAAAAGAAACAGCTACGAAAGTTATTTTTTTCCATGGGGGTCATCCTTAAAATATCTGACTTCTGTATGACAGAAGACCCAATCGTCCCTCCTCCAGCCTTTTGAGTTTGTACTCTCTGAAGCATTATGTGGAGATTCACTACATATGCTGAGCACTCTCCAGTGTACATAAGGTCTTGAAATACTTTCCCAGCCACCTGGCTAATGGCCTTCTTTTAAAATTAGATTAATATATTCATATTATAAGTGCTTCTCAAAGATTCAAATTTTGTGAAGTTAGATGACTATATTAGAGACCAACCACAAACTAAAAGATGTTTGCTTTAGTTAAACCATGCTTCTGCTTGGTAAGAAAGCCAAGGAGGACTCAAAATATTTCCCATGTGTAGACCAGTTTGGAAAATTTTGTCATAATTTTTATTAAAGTTACGTGAGGACTGGTAAGATGGCTCAGTGGGTAAAGGTTGTCTGACAACCTGAATTTGATCCCTGAGCCCCTCAGGATGGAAAATGAAAGCCAACTCCTCTTTCACTAGCCTCCCTTGAATGTAATGGCACATCAGCCACCCCCCCCACTAAATAAGTAAATAATAAATAAATTGTAATAAAAATTTTTAGTCAAAAACAAGTTAGAGCATTTCATTATTTCTATCTTCCTTTTGTCTGGTTAAAATACAGTGATGTGCTTTCCAGTTTGGTGAACAGGAATTGTCAACTACCCAAGTACAAAAACAACCCAGAAAAAGCAGTAAGCATCATTTAGAATCACTGACTGGTTTCCTTTTTGCTGGGAAACAATTAGGAAAATTATGGGTAAGAGGGCAAGGGATGGAATGTCTTCATGTTAATTTTAGAATTATGGACTGTACTTTTGCTTTCAGAAATGAAGTAAAATTATTAAAATGATTACAGTATACTTTTTGGTGTGATCTGCCTACAAAAGTGTTTTTTCCCTTTGTTTAGGGAGTATCCTTCCACAAACTCTTGCAAGCCTTCCTGGCAGTTGCTCACAATATAGCAAGAGCAATGCAAGGAAGCCCAGAAGTAGAAATTTGCTTATGAGAAAAAAAGACTTGGAAACCAAGCAAGAAAGGGATAGTTTTACAGCAGAACTTCACAGGGCAGCCTACAAAATAAATGTTCTAACATTTCAAAGACTAATGCTGGGCAGAGGAATTAAAGGATGGCTTCCAGAACATCCCTTAAAGAGGAGAAAGATTTTTCCATTGTGCACAGTGCTTCTGGTGATTTATGTGCTACCTTCAACGTCTTTGTTTACATGTGGTTTACATGTATGTCCACCCCATGAACCACAAGTGTTTCTCTTCTCCAAATTTATCTGCACTTTTTCCTCCATACCATGAGTGCTTTAGTAAAAACAGACAAAACAGGTAGTGAGGCTGTAAGCTCCTGAAGTCTGTTGCAATGCGTCCTTGAACTTTCTATCCTTGCTCTATTAGCTTCAGTTTGTAAAATGTTTGTACTTACTTCATCTGTTCTGGATGAATCTCAAACACTGTAGCGTGAGCTTTGGAATTCAGTTCCTATCAGCCATGTGAGAAGCACAAATTAGGCAGAGAAGCATCTTTTGGCAGTGGTCCAAAGTAGAATTGGAGACTTATGACCCATCAAAATGCTGAGAAAAAGAAGGGAGGCAGAATGTCCAGCCTATATGGGCCATCTATACCGTTCATTCAGAGGCCCTGGGGACACAGGGAGATGGGGTAGCAGGACTATTAGAGCCAGAGGGTGAGGGGGGCACTATAAAATGTTGCCTTCTAGATAATGACATGACCATGGCAATCATGAACCCACAGCAGCTGTGATCACCTGTAGAACACAGGTGCACTTGCACAAAAGGACCTGAAAGGGGAAGAGGGCTAGTTGGGAAGAAGGGAGTCAGCAGCAGTGGGAGGAAAATTCCAAAGAGTAGTGGAGGAAAACCCTGTCGATCAAGACCAGTTTTGTGAACGCTGAAGCTCACAATTCCCAGCAAGCCCCAACATTTTGTATGACTGTCATGCTAACATGGTGGTCTTATAACTGTAAATAGACTTGTTCCTTCCCGAAGCTCTGAGCTTATAATGACCCATGCCTTTCCTTCCTTGTAACCATCTTACCCAAAGGGGAAGCCCTTGGAAAACATTCTTTCCCCATGTCTTGACTCTTTGCCCAGACTTTCTGCACTGGGACTTCAAAACATTTTCATTCAAAACCCAAACCTGAGAATCCGATTTGACCCTTGCTTGGCAGCTGAGTTGGAGGGTGGTGCTTGTGATGTGCTGGTAGACTGGGCTTGTTAGACAACCTTGGAAATTGTCCCCTCAGCTGATTGGACTTTTAGCTCCTCCTGGCCCTCCCATATTCCTTCCTTCCCTGGAACTGAGATTCCAAGGTGGACACATTAGATAGAATCCCATTAGGAAGCCACATTAGAATAGAAGTCCTTTGGAAAGCACCAGATGGTTTACAGAAGAGTTCATGTAGGGACATTTACCAGGAATGCCATCACCCAGACAAAAGTGCCAACTTTCAAGCTCTTCCCATCAAGTTGGACAAAAGAGTATTTTTGGCTTCACTGAAAAGTAGAAAATGCAGGCAATCTTACTTTCCCCCTTTGTCATTAACTGTGCACCTTCCACGCATTCTAGTGCCGTATTACCAAGTTCTTAAGTTCAAGTACCACACTGCCCTGTCTGACCGAATGGCATCTAGCATTTTAATGAATGCTTGTTTTCTAAGCAGGTCTAGTCAGGGCAGGAGTTGCAGGAGGCAAATCTCAACACCCAAGGGAGCAGCTGAGTTTCTTGGCAGTCTCAGTTAAGCAAATCTATAGAGGCAGGTGGTTTGTGAGAGAAGCAGAGCCATCGGCAAGACCCTCCTTCCCACCTACCTCCAGAGCTGGGTACCCTGCACCTACCTCGCGAGTAAATAGGATGGCAGCATCGTAGTGCTCCTCGTGGTCATCTCCCAACTGATTGTGTTGGTGCTGCCATTTGCAAAAGTTCTTGAGCGTGGTGGCGGCGTTCTTGCTCACCTCCAGACTCTTGTCCTTGTCACTCAGCACCACCACCTTCACCACAGCCAGGCGGATGTGATTCTCGATGCTGGCGTGACTGTACAGCCGGTTGGCGATGGACGCCAGGGTTAGCAGGTAATGCTGCAGGCCCCGGCCATACAACCTTGCCATGGAAGAGTCTGCAACCAGAAGCAGCTCCACCTGGCGGGCCCTGGAGATGGAACGTCGCCGCCGTCGCCACCACGTCTGAGGTTCTGGGTTCACAGCAGGCGAGAGAGCCGACTGGTCCCAGAGCTGCAGCGCCAGCGCCGTGCGTCGGCGGGAACTACTGTGCACGGAGGGACGCTCGCGGGGCGCAGGCGGGGACGTGGGGGTCTCGCAGCTGGTGCGTGGAGGCAGGGCCTCGAAGCTGAAGCCCTCGCGGGTGTAGACGTGCAGAATCCGCGAAGACCCATCCCCATACACTCGTCCGGCCTCTGCCTCGGCCCAGGGCCCACGCAGGAATGGCTTCAGTGTGTATCGAGCGTGCTTGACCGCAAAAAAGCCATCGAGACCCCCGCAGAGGTTAAAAACTGCCAGGGAACGAGGGCTGCTGTCCACCGTGCCACGGTAGAAGCAGTGGCCCCTATGGCGCAAGGATGAGCTTAGGCCGCCTGGCGCGGGAACGAAGCCACCAGCAGTGCCCACCGAGTCATCCCTCTCCAGGTCCAGCAGGAACCTCCGGCCGCCCGCGTAGACAAGGTAGCCCACCTTGCCCCCGCCGGAGTAGAGTTGGTCGATGTTCTGCACAAACCCGCCGCTCCTGCGCTGCTTGGTCCAGGGGTGCAGATGGCTCAGCTCCCGCGTCTCCTCCCCCTGCAGCAGGCTGGGCTGGGCGGCCTCCGCAGCAATGGGAGACTGCCTGGTTTTATCCTGGGCAGGTGCCGCGGCGGGGCTGGCAGCCTCCGGGGACAGGCAGGACGCGCACAGCAGCAGCAGGGACGCCCACCCGAGCCGCATACTGCGCTGCCCGCGGGGAGGGGCTGCGCGACCGAGACTTGCTGGGTATTTGTTATTTGCTAGGGAAGTTTCAGGGGCGGGGGCTGGGGGCGCACGGGGCGGCCCACAAACAGACACACACACACACACGCGCGCGCGCGCGCACACACACACACACACACAGGCTTGCAAGGTTGAGTCAAGTGTCCAAGGGTGAAGGGGACAGGGGATGGGAGAACCGTAGCAGAGCGTCAGCCTGTTTGAGTCGCGGTGCCAGCGTGCGAACTTTTTCTTTGTTGGTTTGCAAAATGTTTGGATTTTTGCTCCGGAAATAGGAAAAAGAAAAAGAAGAAGGAAGAAAAATAAAACCCAAAAGACAAAAAACAAAAATGGGGGGGGGGGGAAGAAAGAAGAAAAAGATTAAAAAGCCAGGCGGTGAAAATTCACCAAATACGAAAAAAAAAAAAAAAAAGAGAGAGAGAAACCTAATGCAGCCAATATCTTTGCACCATAAACAGCAATGACAACAACAACAAGAAAGATAGTAAAAAAAAATAAAAAAAAAAAATCGCGCACCCAGTCCGCAACTGGTGCGCCTTGGCTCCTGCCCCTTGCTGCTGGGGACTTGTAGGCTGTAGAGGCTCCAAGCTCCGGGGCCCACTTCCTTTCTTATTTTGTGGGTTTCCTTAGCTCCGCTGGAACTAGGAGGCAGGGAAAAAAAGAGACGGAAAAAAGCCGTAAAAATTTAAAATAAAATCGCAGGAGGCGGCCTGCGGCGAGCGGGTGAGGCGGCGCGTCCCTGTCCCTTTCGCTGCCGTGTCCTCCGGCCCGCGGTCATCCCCAGTCTGCTGCTGCGTGCGCCGAGAGCAGCTCCAGCCTTGTGAAGATGCGAGGAGGGGGAACAATGAATTTATAGCGGCATGCCATCCTGCAATGGCAATTTCAACAATTCGTCACTGCACGCTGCCTCTTAAAGGGAGAGCTTCCCCCACCGCTCCCACCCTTCCCAGTCCGAGCCTAATCTGATGGGGGGAGGGCGTAAGGAGGGGAGGAGGGTGATCGAGGAATGGGAGACCAGAAAGGGGGAAGGAACCCGGACCTGGGGAGGTGGAAGGAGGGACAAAGGAGGGAGCCGGAGCGAGGGAATTAAACAAAAAAAAGTATTTGAGCAGGAAAAACAGTAAATTTCCTTGGCCTCATTTAAAGCAAGCCACAGAGACTCCGGGTCTGGTATTTCACAACCAATCGGGGTTGGCTAACCTCGGCTTACCTCATCTCCTGAAGGGGTGTTTTGGTGTATTTTTAAAGTTACTGAGACTTTTCAAGTATCTCCCTGCTTCTTTTTCACTTGCTGTTCTTGCACTGGATAGGAAGTTCTTGCTGCAAGTTTTTGCCTTTTGCCCACCGGTGCGCCCTGGCTTTGCAGTTCGTGGTTCCACCCTTTGGCCTGGGCTTCCAGCTACCGGTGCATCCCATGGTCCCGAGCTCCTTTTGCGCCCTCCAGACGGTCCGGTCCGGGTACCAGGTTTCCTGCCTCTTCATTTCCCAGCCTACTGGAGTTCTGATGCTTTCTGAGTTCAGACTGGGGGTGACTAACTTCTCCCGGTCACCAGCAGAGCCGCAGGGCTGCCGCGGGAGCTTCCTGGCGCGTCGCTGAGCAGGCAGGGCTGTGGTCACCAGGGGCCAGGCCCGCTAAGGCTTGAGAAGTCTATGGCTGTGTGTAAACGCCGGGGCTCCCTCCTGGCTTTCTCTAGCTCGCGGTCCGTCAGGGTGCACAATCATTGCCACTCATTCCAGCCACCGGAACTTTCTTTGCTGTACAATGTCAGGGCCGGAAAGGAAAGAGTTAACTTTTGAAGGAACTTCTGATTTCCCTCCCAGACTTTTAAAGTTTGTTCTCACACTTTCTCCCTTCTCACTTAAATGATAATTAAATTGCAAATATGAATTTCTGCACTTAGAGCATCTCTGCTAAGTCAGCTACTCAGCATGGGCCCTTGGGCTAGTCTCATTCACAGAAATTTCTATTTGGATGAAAGAATACTTTCGGGGGAGGAAGGTTGGCGCTTATTAGTAGGCAGGTGGCATTGTCCTGGCTACTCATTTTCTTGTTTCTTTTTGTTCCCCTTAATTATCAATTCTAAGACTGCACAAGGAAAACCCAGTGACTTTCTCAAAGCTAGCCCTAATGTCTAGCAGGCCTACTAAGGCAAGGAACAGAGCTTCCTAACTCCTGGCCATTTTTCAGGTTAGCCTATGAATGCCCCGTTGAAAATAACAGCCAGCATAATCTAAACACCTTCACCACTTTTTTAACCTTCAGTGCCTCAGAGGACAGCAGGGTGACCCCCACTTGCCCCTAAACGATCAGTTATCAAGAAAGGTACAATGAGGGTCCAGGACTGAAGAAGGCATTTCAGATCATCCAGCAGTGATACTCATAACCCCTGCCTGGTACACCCTTTGGAATCATCTGGAATGAAAGGAAAACTTATCCTGGCATCACTTAGAACATGTGTTAGTTAATTTCCCCACTGTTTTGACTAAGTTCCTGACAAGAAGCACCCTAAAGGAAGAAAGATTTATTTTGGTTTCTTAGTTGAGGTTCATCATAGCGGGAAGGTACAGTGCCAGGAGCAGGAGGCAGCTGATCACCTTCTGTCAGCAGTCAGGAAGCAGAGAGAGATGAGTGCTGATGCTTGCCTCATATTCTTCCTGTTCAGTTCAGGATCCCAGACCATGGAATGGTGCCACCATTTATGGTGTGGTATTTCCTACCTAAACCCAATCTAGCAGCTCCCTCAAAAATAAATCTTAGATTTTTGTCTCTTAGGTGATGCTAGATCCTGTGAAGTTGACAATATTAACCCTCACAGAATTTAAAGGAGCTCAGGGATACTAAGGGGAACCTATTAACCCCTGCTAGATCCTGAAAATATATCAAGATCTGGAAGGAAGGTACTGCATTCTAATTCCCAGGACTTCCCACAATCAATATTATCAGAGTGGGCTAGGCTATAGAGACAGAGTGGAGGATCTAGTAGTCCTCTTTAATCCCTAGCATCCTTCAGCCTTCTTCTGAGCATACTCACTCTGGGGCTTTGCCTTGTGCCCTTGCATGCCAAACTATTATTTTATTACTTCCAGTGAAAAAAAGGCCAATATTTGACATCAAAAATAGTCTCCAGAGCAACCTTAGTTCAATATATTTAACTAGTTCATCATTTGTATCTCAAAGGATCGCTTTGAGAGACAGGTATTTCAGATGATAGCAGTTTAAAGTAATTACTTGTAATTATTTTTAATTGTAGACAGGTTCTTCATGTACAGTTTAAGAAAATTCCAATGAACTAATTCTTACTGAAAGCTTTTTTTATGCTGTTCTTCTAACATGACTCTTGAATCTAAATTTTATGTCCTCAACTTTGATAAACGACATTTGTATTCAAACAAATTCTTCAAATGTTTGTAAATGCGTTGAGAAAAGATCAATTTCAAAATGTATCAAGTACTAAATATTGATTGGAAGTATTTATCACAAGGAAAGGGACAGATAGAGCTTTAGATACAATAAGTTCAATCTTAGAGAAAATTCTTGAATTTTCTTCTCTTTTTTTATGTGGAAGTTACTTGTACAATTTAGAAAGTTAATTCTATAGTATCTGAGAAAAACTACAGTAAGGAATTGGGACAAACCATTGTGCTCTAGAATAGCACTTAGTTACTGTTAACTGAAGGAAGTAATTTTCACTCTGTGAAAACAGCAGGAGTTTTTAGTTTTACCAAAGAAATACAAAATATACTAGTCACCACGTGTATATGGAGCAATTTATTATTTTGCTGTTCTCTGTAAAGAGTATAGCGCATAGTGAATGAGAAATTTCCACTACATTTATAGAATATATGATCTTAAAGTCAACAGATATATAATTTTACACTTCCCCCAAAGAAGACTTTCTACTCCAGAATATTACAAGTTCCAAATTGTCTTGGAGATTATGTAAGGCATCTATTACCATCTACTAGCCAATGAGAACCCTAGCTAGGCCTACAGACTAGAGACTTGCTTGTGGATAAAAAGCCTATTAGTGACTGACTCTCCTGACACCAAAATTTCCCAGCTCTTAATTACATAGAATCTACAACACCTCTTAAAACCTCCATAGCTTAACAAAATACATGTCAAGGTGTAAAGGGCTTTGTGAGGCTCTCTAGGGGCTTGTGAAGGAGAACATGCCATGATTAATGCTAGCAAGACATTTACAGTTTAAAGATGGAGCCAAGAAGATCAATAGGTACTTAGAATCCAACCTGGAAAACACAAATATGGGTGAGGGAGGAGCCAGAGAAAAACACTTACAGGTGCTCTGATCTCCACATTTCCAGCATGGCTGCACTCCCTGGGGTTTCTGAGCCTCTCTAAGTAGTATTTTCTCAAATTTCCATTTGCTAAAGTGTCAAATCCTCACCTCCACCCCCAAACTGTGGTTTTAATGGTAAGAGTGAGGAAATATCTGACAGTAAAATATTCCCCTCTAGCCAAACACCTGCTCCTTACCTCCCACATGGAAGAATCACAGCCTCGAAGCTCTGCAGCTCTGTTTGGCTTTTCCATATCAAGAGGCCTACCCCAGGCCTTGCTGCATCTGGAGGCCTCTCTCTAGCCAAACACCTGCTCCTTACCTCCCACATGGAAGAATCACAGCCTCGCAGCTCTGTTTGGCTTTTCCATATCAAGAGGCCTACCCCAGGGCTTGCTGCATCTGGAGGCCTTGTGGGCTCTGAATTCTCCCCCTTGGTAGCCAGGAGCCTGGATGTTGGAAATGGAAATGTAATACCACATGGTCCAATTACTAATACTGTGAAGAGAGACTCTTGCTCCTTTTCCACCTTGTTTCACCAATTCTTATTGTTAGAAGACTGCTTTAAAAAGCAAACTTTGTATGTTGGCAGTAGGACAACGGAATATTTATTATTCCAATTTTGATATGAACTTAAATTTGCAAAGGGTTTTGAGAGAAACTGCATTCCTTTGCTCTTTTTTGCTCTCATCATCTCTTCTTGTATTAAACAATGGTGGAGAACATGCATCCTCATGTACAAACACAGTCCCACAGTTTCACACTCACAACATACTTAACATACATTACCATGCACAGCCATGAAGATGGTGCTCACCTCAAGTCATGCTCCCCTTTAGGCTGCATTCAAAGGTGACACAAAGTCCTGATCAGAAGATAGGAGTTGACACTGCCTGTTTTCCTTCACTTGCAAAGACAACATTCTTGAGATTTACACTGTAGAGATTTATTTTTCTCAGAAAAATATTGCTGCATGCATGCCTGCTAGAACTCAAATTCACTTTCTCTGCTTTTAGACTAGAACATCTTACAGAACGATATAATGTGATTGATCATGTATACTTTTGAGCAAGTTTAACTTGATAATATAAAAAATCAGTTACAGAAAAGCTAAGTTTTCACTTTTCTTATACACAGGAATTTAATACAGTACAATAGTCTTTCAGTGAATAATGTACATTTGTATTACTCAAGACATACAGGTGTTATCTGTAAAGCCAAACCGACCAGTCGTTTTTCTATGCTGACCAGCTGTGAAATGTTGTTTTAGCTTTTCTCATACAATTATCACATATTACTTGTTTTTATGAGTTACCCAAATTCTTTTTTCCTTTATTTTCCAGAAATTATCTCAAAAATCAACCTTACTGGAAACACATGGAAAACTGGGAATTTCCAGCCCAGAATAATTTGAAACATTTGAGGGATTTTTGTTTTGTTTTGTTTTTTGTTGTTTTTTGTTTTTCCTTGGCAATTGTAATTCCAAGGAAATATTTCCAGCCCTGATGAGCAGCAGTTCTAGATGTCAATGGAATTGAAGTAGAAATAGTTATTCTTTAGTCCTCAATAGCACGTTCTTCTTTATTTACTTTTTAGGCTAAGGTTGCTTCTTAATACAGCTTTGCTCAAACTCCAGAGCATGACAGATTTCTTCAGAAATACTCATTCTCCCTGTTTCAAATTTACTTGCTTTACTTTGTTCTGTGGAGGTGGGAGCTCAAGATAGTCCAAACAGAGCTGATGATCACTACTTGGTTACTCACCCATAACTGATAGATAAATGGGAATAGTAGGTGCCTAAAAAATGTGTGGCCCTCCAAGTATCTAAGGTGGTTAGTAAAAGATCTACATAGCTTCATTTATGCTGGATGGTCATGGACTACCACATACCTTTCCAGTGCACACATTTCTTAGACACTAAGGCTCAAATTCTCTATGAGGGTCATGTAAAACCATTACATTTTTTGCCCACTTACTTCTACTTATGGGGTGCCATTATTCCCACACCAAGGTTTCCAAACTCTCAATCATGTGGGAAAGAAGTGATAATGCCTACTGACTAACTGAATAAAATGTCTGACCTAAGTCCCAGACAAGACACACATCCACCATCAACTCCTCCCTTTCTCCCTGCCTAGTTGGCCAGACCTGGTCCTGTTGGAAATACCTCAGTTTTATTGTTAGCTGAAAAACCCAGGGGTCCCAGCAAGGCTGTTACTTCTTACCTTGGTAAATCTGAGCAGACGATCAGAGTAAGTATGATTTGCTTGCTTGACAGTTAAGGAAGCTATTATTGTTAATGCTTCCCTGTGTGGTTTTCCCCCCACAACCAATCTCTTGCTTTAGCTACTCTCATTTTTCTGACTTCAGAACCTTCTTTCCATCTGTTTGCACCATTACCAGTCTATTTAGATATGAAACCAGTTTTCCTAGTCCTTCAGGTATATGGATCATCAAATTCTTTTGAGGATGGAGGCAAATTGGAAAGGATGGGGTGGTGAGATGGACCTTGCGATGCTATTGCCCACATTCTAAAGTATCTCTAAGGCAGTCCTAACAAATGCCCATAGTGCTCACCAATACTTGATGCCCATGCCAGTTTGGATCCAAATGTTTCAGGTTCCTGCTGAATCATACCTGAAAGATTTCTGACTTAAGAATCTATAGAATTAATTGCTAATAGCAGGCTGTGATTTACTTTACATCTATTTATAATTAACTGTATAATATCTAACCCATTTGTCTGCAGCTCAGACTCACACTTATTCCTGTTAAGCATAAAATATATGTAGTTTTTTTTCAGGTCCCAATTAACTTAGAGGTCTTTAATTGTGGGAATGACAATTTTGGGGAAAGCCTTCTGTCACAAAGGAGAATTTTACCTAATTTGTAATCAAAGTTAAGCTTAGGTTTTGAGATCACTTTGTACTGTTCATTCAATCTGCCTTCCTACTATATGATCAGCTTTTTAAAATCTATCTAGTCTTCTGAAAACAATGGAAACAATATTACTAGGCCTTGGGCTCATATTACAATCAACTTTTAAAAGTTAAACTAAACAAATAGCTTTAATCTTAGCTAGGTCCCCTGTTTCTTCTTTTTAAATATTTTATTTATTATTTTTACTTTATGTGTATGAGTGTACTGCATGCATGTATGTAAGTGCACCTATATTAAGCAATGCCTATGTAGGCCAGAAGAGGGCATCAGATACCTTGGAACTGGAGTTACAGATGGTTGTTAGACACCATGTGGGTGCTAGGAATCAAAACTGGGGCTTCTGCAAGAGTAGCCAGTGCTCTTAACTGCTAAGCCATCTCTCTAGGCCCCTCTTTCTCCCTCTTGACCCTTCCTCCTTGCCCTGGCCCAGAACCACCCCCCCTCATGGAAATAGCACTGAAATCAGCACTGGTGGCAGAAAGGAATTATCCCCAGTTTTTATTGCAAACAACAGGTGAGATAAGATTGGAAACATTGGTTTTGTGTGCTGTTCTGGGTCAAGCAGGCTCTGAAAAATCTAATTCTCTTTTGATAAGACAAAGTTCCTCAATTGTTTCTCATGTCATGGTGGATGTACTGTTTAAAGAAAGAGAGTATGTCCTTAGTTGAGAAAACATTTCTGAGAGAAATCAGAAGGAAGGATTCTGAGAACAGATGGGACTCACTCTTGGTTTATAGTTCATGAATCAGGCCCCCTTTTTTTGTGAGATAAGACACATTCGTTTTGTTTTTTTTTTGAGACAGGGTTTGCTTGCAGCCTTAGCTGGCCTGGAACTTGTTATGTAGACCAGGTTGATTCTGATCTCACAGAAATCCACCTGTCTGTTCCTCCCGAATGCTGGGATTAAACGCATGTGCAACCACATACAACACATTTATTTTCTCAGAGAAATAAAGGTTGAACCAGAGTAAAATAGAGGTGTTAACAGAAGGAAATTGTCTAATATCATGTACAGAAAGCCTCTCATGTGTACCTATAGTTGAGCTCCAAAATATTTTTCAGGGAATGCATCTAATAATTAATCAGTTTTATGTTCCATCCCTAAAATGAAAGACAATGTCTTGAGACTATTATTTTATTTCCTAAACTTTGTTTACTTTTGACTCTTGATAGATCTCTAATGGTCAATCCTACACAAAGTAAAATTTCTGTAAGTTAAAAATAACTTGAAATTTCATAATTGGCTTTTATTTGGCCTCCCTGTCTTTTTGTTACAAGTTCTGTCACTCTATCTCTGTCTCTCTTTGTGTATGTATCTTTTTTTCTCCCTTTCTCCATCTGGCTTTTGTTCTCCAGCTCACTCTCACTCTCTTTCTATCTGTACTTCTCTCTTTCTCTCCTTCCCCATCTGTCTTCATCATTGGAATGCATATCTCTAGGGTCTAGTGAAATAACTGGTAAAGAGGAGGCAGAAATAGACACATATTAGGCATGAAAAGCATCTGTGCATTCTTTTGAAAATGTATTCAGGTGTTAATGGCTATTTGCTTATTCCTTTTCTTTATGCCTTTTATCTAATAGCAAAAATGAACCTTTTCATGGAAACCCAATCTATGTGTTTGAATAACATCAATCTTTTCCTCACAGGTGAGTGCATAGAGACCCTCTCTATATACCTGTCTAAAGCAACTGATTCTGAGAAACTCTTTCCACTGAAAGTTCACCTGGAGCATCTATCCAAACTTTAGCTGGATGCACTTTATCTGTGGGGTCAGGAGATCTAGAGACCATATATTTAAAAGAAAGCCTAGGGAATTGGGGAGACAGCACAATAAATTGTTTGCCACACAAACACGAGCACTTGGATTTTGATACCCAGCATGTAAAAAGCCAGCCACAGTGGCATGTGTCTATAACCCAGTGCTGGGAAGGTGGGAAGGTAGGCAAAGGCTAATTGCAGCTTAGCCAAATTGATACACACTAGGTTCAGTGAGAGACTCTGTCTCAAAAAGTAGAGAGCATTTGAAGAAGACATCCAATATCAACCTCTGGCCTCCACACACCACACATGCATAACACAGGCCAGGTCTTGTTCAAACACCATATCAACATGTACATCACACACACACACACACACACAGACACACACACAGACACAGACACACACACACACACACACACACACACACACATGCACACACACAGAGCTTAGCTACTTGTAAACACCCTCAAGTTTTTAGTGGCACAGTGGTTTCATAAAGAGTATATTCTTAGCACATGTTACAGTCCAGTGTGTGTTAGTGGTTGGTACAGTGCTGCCCCACAGTCCTTCAGGAACCATCTTGTTCTACCCCATGGTCCTGCCCAATCATTTTGTTGCTCCTAAGACTGACATAGAAAAGGACAAGAAAGTAGAAAAGGTACACTTCCTTTACTTGTCTTTTCCAAGAATGGGCATTTTTGTAGTCCATTGGCAAAAATATAAGGCATGTGACAGAAAAAGCATAAGGCCTCACCCTAAGGGTGTGGAAAGGAAGCTAAGGAATGTGAATAGACCGTGGACAAGAGACAGTGGGAGGGAGAAAATGAAGAAAATAGAAGCACTATGTCCTTCTTACTGTTAAGAATCTTATCTAAGAGGTGACACAAGATAGAAATGACTCAGAATGAAGCCATTCAGAGGAGAGAAAGGAAGAAAAATGTAGGAAGGAAGGAAGGAAGGAAGGAAGGAAGGAAGGAAGGAAGGGAGGGAGGGAGGAAGGAGGGGGGAGGGAGAGGGGGGGAGAAGGTATATAGTGGCTGTATAAAGCCAGTCTAGGAAGGGAGGGAGGGAGGAAGGGAGGGAGGGAGGAAGGAGGAAGGAAAGAAGAGGGGAGGGCAGGAGGGATAGAGAAGAAGGAAGGAAGGAAGGAAGAAAGGGAAGAAAGGAGGGAGGGAGGGTAAAGGGAGGAAGTAGGAAGGAAGACCAGAGGGAAACTATTAGAATCCAGAATCCAGCAAGGTTAATAAAAGCATGATCCTTAAAGTTAGTGTAATTAGCTCCCTCTTTTGCTTGCCAAATTATGCCTAGCCTTACCCCAGTGTCTTGCATATTACACATAATATTTTTATTCAAAGAACTTAAGAATATATAATATTTAACAGTTGAGCTGAATTATTGTGTGGTTGCTGATTTGATGTTAATTAACTAGCTTATAGCTTATACCATTTATGACGATTGTAGTATCAATTAACTAAACTTTTAGCACTTACTGTATTACTGTACTTTGTGTCATTCCTTTTGAATCACTCACCCGTGCATGTCTCAGAACTGCCAGTAGGTTTTATCTGGGTTCATACACAGACTGTGGAAATTTTACATTTATTATTAAGATGGAGACTTCAATTGTATTTCTATTTAATTCTACTTATTTCTGTTTAATCTTACTAAATATTGCAGATAATACTGATATCCTAAAACCAAGGCCAGATTACCCCTCACAAATGTGGTTTACATGTCTGCCTCTCTACATGAGTCTGCGGCATGAAAATAACATTAGTCAAAGTGGTTCTTAGTAGTTTGTGCAAAATGGTAGAACTGAACAATAGTATCATTCTTTTTTTATCAAACCATGAGAAAATTTCCTACACACTAACTTTCTATATGGCTGATCATATCTCTCAAAAACAGCAGTAAGCTAAGACACACAAGTTTTTACGCCCATACAGGCAGTGGGATCCATGGAAGTAATTTAGACACTTCATGTTCTTGGCTCCTCCTCTGAAAATGACTGGCAAGTAGAACACTTACGCCACTGGCGATTTATAAGGATGAAGATTTGGAATATTTGTCAAGTGCTTCAAATGAGCAGCAAATACATCATAATAAACAGATATCCATGTTTAAATAGTTTAGTCATGTAATTCAGCAAAATAGTTGAAATAGTATTGAAGACAGAAAAGGGTTAAAAGAAAACTCATTCTAGTAGTTGAATGGCTTTGTCTTAATGTTTTCATGTGCATTTAAATTTTAGCTCAGAGTTTAACTCTCACTGGGTTTCCCAAGGCTATTTTTGGAAGAGAATCACAAAGTCTGTGAATAATAAAAGTATTTAAGACTAAGATATTCCATTCCAGGTAATAAGGTTAAAGAAAAGCATGATGCAAAGAAAAGATTTTTCAAAGAGTTTGAAGAATGCATTTCCCAGGGGTTATTATCACTGAATTTTATGAGAGCTATAAAGTAGAAGTTTTTTAAAAAATATTTTTCATCCATGTCTTCTTATACCTGCTGTCCTTAAGATTATTAAAATGATATGCTGAGCAACCTAGCATTTAAAATTCCTGTATATGCTGGACTGACATTCCATAAAACCTGAGGACTGTTATCTACATCTGCACATGGTTCTGATGCTTAGCACAATAGGCTTTATAGACTTTCAATAAGTGTTTAATTCCCTAATTTTAGCTTAACCTTATGTAATACTTCTGAGAAGTGAAAGGCAATTAATAATAATGATGATTTGTATTTTTATCTTGATCTAAATTGACTGAAAAGAGAATCACAGCTTAAGAAAGTAACCAGGACTCTCTCAATTTAATAATACCTCTTATATTCTCAAGGTCCAAGTGTGAAAGAGACTCAGATGGTGACACTATGTCATTACCTAATTTTACTTGAGCAGAGAACAAATGACTTATCTTCCCCACTATACAGTGAGTAATATGCAATAGTCACGTGCCTTGAGGAACTTGAATATCAAACACATAATGGTTCATAATCTATGTAGTTGTCTGGCATTTCTGGTTCTTAATTTTTGTTTGCTTGGTTTTGTTTATAACACTTACTACAAAACAAGGAGCTAAAAAGATTAAAGCCTAAACTAAAACCTCAGTAATTCACTTCCTTTAAAAGAAACTGTCCTTTTAAGGAAGTTAACTATATTTATTGCAGACAGACCTGAAGATATAAGCAAGTCCAAGGCAGCTGTGTGTTAAGACAGTGAAGTCAATCCACTTACAAAGGAAATGAAGAAACAGCTCAACCTACTTTGTGGAGAATTTCACCTGTGCTGTCCTCGGGTGTAAAGGAGACAGCATCTCTAAGTGCTTCATCCCACGCAAAGTTTACACATCAGCAAAACTGGAAAAACCAGCAAAATGCTGAAATGGATTGCAAAGTACAAAAATATGTCTGTTATTTTCCATTAATATACATTTGAAAAGAGTAAGTCACAGCATTTCAACAAAGCTCAAGTGGTACAGATAAAAAGGAACAATTTAACTATCTCACCTGGAGTAACTACTGGTCTGAAGCTTCTAGAATCATTTCTTGCTATATTTAGTCATCAAAGGAATTTATATCTGTTACAATCCCAATACCTGACAGAAACAAATTAACTGGGGAAATATTTATGTTTTTTGCTCACAGTTTCAGTAGGTTTTGGTCTATCACAGCAGAGGGTGGGGAGCCTGGCAGAACCATGGGAATAAGAGTAGGTAACAAAGTCTGTTCACATTATGGCAGACTGGGAAGTAGAGAGATAGGCAGGAACCAAGGGCTGGGTAGCTGGGCATAACTTTCAAAGGCTCACTTCTAGTAAGTTATTTCTTCTAGCTCGGCCACACTTCATAATGATTCTAACTCCTCGTCCAGACAGCACCACAAGCTAGGAAACAGACATGACGAACATGTCCTTTGTGGGAAAGTACAGACTCACAGAAGCATGGTTTAACATATTGCTCCATGTGTATTCTCTTGAAGAGAAACAGGGTGATCATTAGTGAAAGCACTGACTTACCCTGGGTGAAACGTCCTTCCCAGATACTCTGTTTGAGACAGGCAAGAAAACATGAGGCTTCAAGGAAGCCAAGGATGAAATGACTCATCTGCTTTTGGGGCAGCACAGCATATTTTGGGATTAAGACTCACTTGTTTTCCTGTTCTGTCATTTCCCAACATTAAGGGACTTGAACAAGAACTCCCTAGATGTTTATTGACATTCCATTAAAGAGAGCACCAGCCGTAGCCAAATTCTTTTTGTTTTTCTTCTTCAAAAAATGTCCATGAGTACTTTTTGCAGAGTAGTTCTACAAAATATGTGGGTTCTGGTGTACTTTTAACATAGCTGTAAATTAGGAGAGTATAATTCCCTTTCTTCATGCTTTTGCCAAGGAAAGAAAAAAATAAAGCAGAAAGCAGTGAATCTAATATTTCAAGGACTCTCTCATTCTTTAAAATTTATTGGAGAGCTCTCAAAACTGGTTTTGTGAGTTACATCTATGATATTTACCATGTTAAAAACCAGGACTGTACCCTCCAGTTCTCTTTCTCATCAGATCTCAACACTGGTCTTGGTGGTTGTAAGGAGGAAAAGCATGCTGAAGCTGGCCTCACAGCCTTAGAGTCTGGTATAAGCATGTGGGCTAGATTCAAATAGGGCCAGAAACCAAAAAACCTAGGACTGGAAAAGTAATTATTTGTTGATTCATTTTATAATTAAATAAACCTATTGCATGCTAACATAGGCAATAATTTAATGAAAAAAATATTCTCCAAAATAGGAAAAGAAAAATGACTAATATTGTCTTATATTTTTGCAAGTCCCTGTAGAAGATATCCAAATTCTCATGCTGTCTTTGGCAATTAGATATATTAACAGCATATCAGATATCCTCTGGAGCCCTCCATTGAACATCTTTCTAATAAGAAAAATATTTATGAGTTAAGGCGATGTCTCAGTGGGTAAGAGAACTTGCTGCTTGAACATGAGGACCTGAGTTCAAATTCCCAGAACCTATCAAACATCTGGGCATGGCTGCATACACCTATAACCCAGTAGTGTGAGTGTGTGTGTGTGTGTGTGTTGGGTGGGGGGCTGGAGGAATAGAGACAGGAGGATTGCTGGGGCTTTCTGGTTGCCAGCTAGTTCCAAGTTCATTGACAGACCTTGTCTCAAGGGAATAGGTAGAGAGTGATAGGACAAGAGAACCTCCTCTGTTCTCTGTGCAGTCTTGAGCACAGACACCTACACACATACACAGACACAGGCCCATACATATACATACATCATGCACATTCACATACACATATAGACACAGACAAATTAAAATTTAAAAAGTATACGTGTGTGTGTGTGTGTGTGTGTGTGTGTGTGTGTGTGTAATTAATTGATCCTGGGTATGCATCTCTTGATATGTGTAGAAAAACCATGATCCAAAAAGTTTGCTCCTCAAAACCAGTATCAACATGCCTTCATACTACGTTAGAAATGTGAAACTTAGTCTACATTCCTGGGCTTGCCTGAGCTGCTGCATTTTCACAGGCTCTCCCCATAATTCACATCCACTTTATTAAATGGAAAGATACTGCCTCATTGTGTTCATCTCCCATAGATTTCTCTCTGAGAAAGTACATTGAAGAAAAGACAAGCTTTGTTCTGTATTTCCCAGTGGGGAATATTTAATATAGAAATAATCATCATTATAATTTGTGCATGTTACCCTTCAAAGGGGGGCCACATGTGGAAGGTTTGGACTCCTGCTTGGCACTTTTAGGGGTTGAAGAAGTCTTTAAGGAGTGGATCTTAGTGGGCGAATTTCAGCTCTTTTGGCACATTCTCTTGCAGGGCTAGGAGAACCCCAGCCCCTTCCTGTCTCCTCTTCTTAGCAATAAGGTTTGCAAATTTGCTCTGCATATGCTTTCTTATGATGTGCTGACTCACCAGAGGCCCAAAAGCAAAGGGACCAATGACTACGCATTGCATTCTGCAAAGCAAGAGCCCAAATAAACCTTATCTCTTTATAAGTTGATTATCTCAGATATTTTGAAAATCACTTTATTATGGTTAACTTACAGATAGATAAACACATCACAAAGCTAGTTTTAGGAAGCCACTTATTGCCTGTTCTCAAACTCTGCACATCTCAGCCACATTCTCTATATGTGCCTATTATGTGCTTATTCCAAGTGTATGAACTAATGTAGGTAAAGCAATTTTCAAGACTTCATTTTGTACAATTATATTCTTTGAAAACATATGCTGAATATACTTAATAAGAAATCAGATTGTTAAGACTCAATCAAGAAAACATTGCTTGAAAGCTGCACTGATAAATGAACACGCTTGCTGGTTCATAATTATTCATGTACATCCCTCTGCTATACATGCAGTACAGCTTGGTAAGAGAATAAAGAATAAAATGTAAAATCATGAGAAATAAGCATCTTCCTTTCTCTTTCTTAGTATCTTTCTTTCATTCTTAGTTTCTTTGTTGATTTCTTTCTTTTTTAAAAAAGACCATCCCATAGGATCAGGGCCAGATACTAAGTCATGAAATCAAATTTTCTAAACTCTTCAATGAACAGAAAAGCGACAATGGAGAACTTGGCCTTTGCAGAGTAATGGGGTAAAAATGATGACCCATAAATAAGTGGATGCCTGGGGTTAACCTCGTCACACAGAGCCTAAACTTGTGCCATCTTACTACTAACCTAGAGCAGGACAGTGTGTTTTGGGAAGTGGAGACTATTATCTATAGCAAAGGATTGGGGAAAACTGACTCAATTTCATAAAAGCTCCGGGGTCAGGAACCAAACATATAACCAACAAATAACCAAATGTACTAGTAAACATGTATGTGCTATTCCCAGTGTCCCCTTCAACACTTCCACCAAAATTGTGTATTATCAGGCATGACAACTCATTATTGATAAACAAGGATAAGCACAGAGGAAAATAAGGTGAAGAGGAGTCATATAAGAACTCACTTCCTGCTTGTGCAGGAGACGTTACACAGAAACCAGCTGCCAAAATGTGGAGGCCCCAATTCACAATTGTTTTACTTATTTTTTAGTTTTACGATGGTATGAATATGAATTCAGTGGAAACCATAATCCAAATAACAAAATCCCAAGCCAGTAATAACATGTTGTGATTGATAGTGTGCCATACTGGGTTGTGGCAGTGCCTGTATTCCTGCCTAGCTATATGATCACTAGGGAAAAGAAAAGACACCATTTATTCTTTGGCTAAACTGTTCAGTAGATTTGATGCCATAATACACCTTTCTATGGTAGTTTTCAACTTATGGTATTTTTTCACTATAGAACCTTGTTGTCATTTGAGTGTCATCTGTAGAGTTAATAAAACACTTAAAATATGAATGCCATTTTGTGGTTACTCAAAGTTAATAAAGTACTTAGGAAATTTCAAAGGTAAATGAATACATTTATTCTATTAAAAAGAGCATACTATAGTTTGCATTCACATAAAATGAAAAATCAGCAACTGTGATAAAAACTAATAAGAAATCTTAAAAATATGCTTTTAAATATTAAATACAGAGAAATGGATTTCACAGACTACATATAGCTGAAGAGACTTGGTGATTTGGAAGAATTCATGTAGAATGTTTATAGACAAAAGAAAAATAAAAGATAAACAGGTTAATTAGAAGGCATTTTTAAGAGAATAAATGGGATAGAGAGAACAGTAGAGAAGCAATGCATGAAGAGAAACTGCTTCATAATTTTCCAGAATTCAATGAATCAAAAGTTCACTCTGAATACTAGAATGAATTAATGAAAATAACTTTAAGAGTCATTGCGCCGATCACCAGCTAACTCTCCTAGCCTGCACTCCTATCCTCAGGCCTCTTGGGACCAACTTAGCGCCTTTCTTGGGCACCAGGAGCACCGCTTCTGGACCTGGCCCTGCCCTCACCTCTCTCTGCTTCCCTGGACCTGCATCACCGGCTAACTCTCCTAGCCTGCACTCCTATCCTCAGGCCTCTTGGGGTAACTCTATAGCTCAGCCCTCTGGGCCGTGACTCCCCCAGCCACATTAACCCTTCCATCTCCCCTGCTGTCCCCTACTAGTTTGGGCCCTGTG